>NW_027185363.1:0-510000 GCF_022577435.1 Embiotoca jacksoni | reverse complement strand
TGTTTCAAATCTTTTCATTTTAATTTGTCTCCCTCGCTCCACCCGATGGCCCCTTCCTCACTTTCCTCCCCTCTCTGCCCTCCAATCCATCCCTTCACCTGTCATCTCTACCCTCTCCTCCTCATCTCTTCTGTCTCTGCTCAGCCATTCATCAGTGCTGCACCTCCCTTGCCACTCCTCTTTTTATACCCTCCCTTCTGTGGCCTCCCTCCTTCCTTTTCTTTAACAGCTGCTGGTCTACGTCTGTCACTGCTGACAAGGGGTCAGCAGCCACGTGCCAAGTCCTCCCCTCAGTGTCCCACGGAGACCCTAAATCATTTACATATGCACACACACACACACACACACACACACACACACACACACACACACACACACACACACACACACACACACAGATCGGTTTGTGATAGGTGGCTGTCTCCCTCCTACAGAGAGCGAGGAAAGCACACAAATTTTAACTCTCAATTGCAGACTCTCATTACATCGCTGTATCATTTGTCAAGTAAACGTCTCACAAAGGCCAAATCCTTCAATTAAATGGCCCTGGACAACATGTGCAGAGCATTTCAACAGATTTAAGACTCTAAAGTGCTGATTACATTACAGCTACTGACACAGCAGCACTGATGATGCTAACTGGGTTTTGGGATAACACCGTGCTAAAACACATTAGTTTAAAGGTGCGGTGTGTAAGGTGAATTCATAGAACACTCTCCAAAAAAAATAGGAGCCAGCATTTAACCAGAAAGTTGAGGTGTCCACACCTATTGTAGGAAAGAAGGAAATGCACATGCTCCTACTTTTAAAACATTTTTTTTTACTCAGAGAACCTTTGGTTCAAAGTTAGAAAAAAAAGTGTAATAAATGCTTTAAATGCTTTCTAAATAATATTAAATCAGTATATATATATATATATATATATATATATATATATATGAATCATTTTAAATTTTTCTTATTCCTATAAAACGAACATTTCCCATAAATCCTGTCACTCCCATTCTTTACCGTTTTTCTGGTTAGCCAGCATGTTGTTTGTTTTGATGGTCTGAGGAGAAATTAAAGATCTTTGCTGACTACAAATGAGAAGTTATTTTTGTTAATAAAGCAAGTTTTGATTGAATAGGCTTCTATCAAAGGCCTTTTTTGTGGAAGAAAAAAAACCTAGGACTTTTGCAAAATTGCAAGCTCCTGCAAATATTGTAGAGATTACCTGAATTTGTGATAATCTATCACGTTTCCTGGAGGGACTGGATTATGGTCAATTGCCAACAGCTTCAGCCATCGTTGCATTTACTGTTCCACTCATTGACTACCTGCCATTAAATGGTATACCCAGGCGCAGAACATTCAACATGACAGACAAGAGGTTAGAATATGCTACTTCTCTTTTTAAAGAAGAGAATTAGTGCAGTTCAGTAAAATATATGGATCTGTTTCCTGCAGATAAAAAGGACTAGTAGCATAATAGCATTGGTAAATCTCTTTAACTGGCCAATCTTTGAGGCCAGAAGTTATAAGTAACACCAAAAGGCTGCAGTGAAGATTTATCTTTTTCTCAGGTTGTAAAAGTAAGAACATTACTGCCATGTTTCAGTATACAGCCTCTTACGACAGTGTTGGGATGGAAAAACAACAGGATTATTTCCACAACATCAAACTGATGAGCAAACTGCCGTCTCGCCAAAAAGAGTTGTTACTTGTCTTTTTAAAGTTGATGACATTCTAGACAACTTTTTATCTTCAACATGATACACTATACACTATATATGAACAAGTCATGCTGTGTGAGAGCACCTTATCTCTTTTTGCCTGACAATTCTGAGGAAGATACAGCAGGATCTTACCAACAACACTGGCAGCACTGCAGTCTCACACTAGTCAAGTTTGTGTCTACATCTCAGACACAGTTAGGTGTGTGCTTCAAGCCCACGTCTTTCTGTAGAACAATTGCTCATGGATGGTTATTGTGAAATCTGTGTAAATTATTTGCACTCGTCAATTTTCAACTGAAGCGACCATTATTTTGAAATCTGAGCCGTGGCTCCAGAACGAGATAGCAGAGTCAGAGTCCTGCAGACAGACAATCAGATAAAATAAAAATAGAGACAGAGGCAATCAGTGGGAACACTGATACATTATCTCGACCCACACACACACACACACACACACACACACACACACACGCACGCACGCACGCAGCTACTGGACAGACAAGCAGAGGCAATGGCAAGCAGGTGCTTCAGGGTATATCCTTCATCATGTTACTGAACTGGAAGAATACATTTACTTTTACATCATGTCAAACAATGATAAACATTGTCATGAAAGATATCAACTTTAAACTATGACAACAAAGTTATAGGGAGAGCAATTCTGAACAGAAAAACCTGAGTTAATACATGTGAAAATCAACACAAGGTTTAAAATTTAATTTATTCATTCATTAATATGAGACCTATTGACAATGGGTTCAGAAAGTCCCAAATATTGTACTTTTCAAAATATGTTTAGGACTGAAATGCTGCAGAGATCTTAACCCCGTTGAGTCTACATCAATGTGTCAGGGTGTCAAGGCCAGGGCCAAAGGTGAAAGGTCAGCCAAATATATAGACCACAGGGTCATCAGTGACCCAGACACACAGATACTCAACTATCAGGATTGCACACAGCAAATGTACACATACACAGACAGAGTGTGTATTACACAGCAGCCGACGTGTTTGGTTTCCTTGCTTCAAACAATCTGTCTGACAGAGCAGCATTTAAAGTTCCCATCAAACTCGAAGTTTCATATTTTTCATTTACCTCATGTCACGCTGAGCAAAAAGACCCATTTACAAAATGTGTATTAGCCTTGTCACATGGGGTGACGTGTGCTCTGTTCCGTTGTCATAATGTGCAAGAACAACACTGACAGTTCACGGGAGTGGGGGATATTTTTTTCTCCTGAGTTTGGCATTCGTGGTTTTGTTTTTTTCTCAGTTTCAGTCACATTCAATGTCTACATTATGTTTTGTGTGTAACTCAGCAAGATGAGTGAGACCACTTCATAACAAAACATAATTTGTCCCTACAGTACAATTCAAGGCCAGAACACAGACAGCATCTCACATTCTGAGAAACTGAACAACTTAAGACTGCCAACTATTGTCTTTATATGTCATTATATATTCCATCGACATGAAAATGTAAAGCCCAGGTGAAGAACACCAAAAAACAAATTAGAAAGCCAGCAGGTTTACTCATTAAAAACCTAAATAAAGTGTGAGAGCTGTTCATTGGTTGGAATATAAGTCACAGCAATTATATAAAAAAAAAAAAAAATTAATTAAAAAAAAAAAAAAAAACTATAGTTGGGAAACCCCAAAAGTTAAAAAGACCCCAATAATGATTCACACTTTTATAAGGATTTAAGGTTTCCAGGGAAATTTCCTTGAAGTTATGTTTACATTCACCAATGATTTCTGTGCCGGTTAATGCTCAATGCACAGCTGATTTTTAGAATATGCCAGCCAGCAATCGTCTTCCTCCTCCATACCTTTTTCATAGCGTATTGCTGTTTCTTGATGCATTATCATCACCAACTGTCAATCAGTGGCGTGTGGGCTGATGTGAAATTGGTATTCTACATTATCTATTCATTGATTAGTTTATTCTAAATAAATAAAGCACTTCATTTTAAATTGTGAAAAGCAGCAGCCAGCACAGAATGTCCACTACAGACATGTTAACAAGATGTAAAGATATAAAGTAAATTCAAAAAGTAAGCATGAAAGCAATGTAGCAAAAAGGTTTGTCAAACAAAAATGAGTCAAGATGACTGAAATTCAGAGAAATTCCACAATACTCGATTTGATTTCCCTCAGAAATGATGACGTGTATTTGGAGCTGGATAATAGTACGTTTAGCGTGTCATTAACACGGGTTGTTCAATAACTCAAGAGCTCTCCACCAAGGTACTTGAACAAATGTGACCGTGCATGTGTGCACTGAACTGAGCAGAGTGGCAGCAGCTACACGGACAGACCTCGTAACACAGCAGGACTCTGCGGAGCAGGTAGATGGACACATAGGTGATGACAGAGCGGTCAAAGAAGAGTCGAGAAACTGAGTGATATCCAACAGCGTTGTGTTCAACGCAGCAGCACTGCCAGCAGTTTGTCAGCCCACAGCAATTTAGCAGCTTATGGCAGCTCCATTTTCTCCAGACAGACTGGGAGGGAGCACCAGGCTGCTACAGTAATCCACTTTACTCCGGGATTAGCAGCTCTCAGCAGGTGTCACTCTGCTGTCTGTCCATCTCTGTCTTGACCTCTCCAACACTCCCATCACTCTGCAGCTCAGCGTGGGCCTGACCTGCTACTGCTTTTACATTTCCATCCAAAACAATACAGTAATGTTAAACTAGTATTATATAGAATTCACAACGCTTCATTGCTGTAATGTAGGATAACAAAAATTGCATGATAGTTGCTGAATTCAACTAATGTTTACCCAGAATCCTGAAGTAAACTAATTTACAGTGCTGAAGAGTAAAGTTTAGCCTCTGCTCACTGTTAGCGGTAACACACATCAGTGGATGTATCCCACAGAAGGTCGTTAAATTCTTTGCTCAAGTCTTGAGCCATCTACTTTTCATCAAAGAAGCAGATATTTGTATGTACTGATGATTCAACTGGGAGAGTTTCATGTTCACAGACGTGCTCCACAAACCAGTCACCAATCAGTCCATGCAGGAAATAAACAGGATTTAAGATAAGTGAACAGGCAGCACACGAACTAGATATCTGCTCAGCAGCGCAACAAGACGGTCTGGCTAATAAAAACGTCACCTTTATAGACATCTTTCAAATCAGTGGTTTAGATAAGCGAGTTAACCTGTGACTGTAGTTTTTTTTTTTTTTTTAAACCAGTCCGACTGCTTGTGTTTTGAGATGCCACTTTCACATTAGTGTAAATTCATCCATTAATCTTTGCCCTAAGAATCTCAAGCTTGCTGTCTTTTACGTTTAACAAACATGAAAGTAGTGTCAGTCTCCTTATCTTCTTAGAAAGTGAGTCAAAAAATGTCAAACTCTGGCTTTAATGTAGTCGATGTGATGCTAATACACTCCATTATAGTGCTACAATTAATTGATTAGTCAATCAACAGAAATGAGCTCATTAGCTTTGAGGACAAAAACAGTCACTTTTGATGAATTTTACTATTTTCTTGCATTTTGCAGCCTTAATAAATAAGAAATAGAAACAGATCAATAGATAATGAAAATAATCACTATTTCAAGGCCTTCTCCAACGTGTGTAGATGTGAATATAGATATAATTGGCATTTTATAGGTATCTAACTGAACGCCTTATATCAGATGACTGTGTGCATGTAATGGATTCTCTCCTTCTCTCCCAACTGGCAGTGAAGGATGAGAGCGTCAGTAAACATTTAAACAATACAAGTGCCAAGTGATTGTTTAGTTTTGTGCTGGCGAGTCACATGAAGCCAGTGCGCTCTGTAATGAGATGAGAGTCGCTACAAACAAGAGAAATGAGTAATTATCAATGCAGAGAAAGACCGAGCCTCATATGTTCACACTGTTGATCTGGTGAGGGGAAAGGTCAAACTGATGAATATCTCCCTCTGAAAACAAAAGATATCGGCTCATTATACATCAACCCCACTGAAAACACCCTTATATGTCAGACGATCTAATGTTGCCATGACAACTACAGAAGTAGCAAGGAGGCGTGCACACACAAACTAGCGTGCAGGCGACATATTTCAGCTGGATGTAGGCCTACAAAGAGGAAGTCTCCACTGCAAGCGTTGGAATAGGAGAGGAGGATATGGAGAGCCAAATATAGGAACAGAATAATGAGCTTCTTATCGTCTGGTCCATCGTTTCCATATCTATCCCTGCTTTCCTCATTGCTCCATCTCCCTGTCATTTTTCCTGCTCTCCTTCAGCCTTGACAGGACCAAATATTTCCCTAGGGCCACTCTCCTGTATAAAAGAGATATATTACACCAGGAATTTTCGATTAAGTGATGGCGGCCAGGTTTTCCTTTAAAAATGGCACTGGAAGAGAACTGGACAATTTCCTCACCTCAAGCACAGATACCCAAGCATGTCAAATCAGGGCAGTTCACGGTGGGTTCAGCGAGTTCATCAGCATACTTATCAAACTCAGAATATACTATCGTCTCACTATATACTAGCTGTGCACTTTTGAATTGGCCGCCAATCCTTTAACCAGACATGAAGGCGCAATGTACTGTGGGATTTAACAAAAACAAACATTTTATACAGAAAACAGAATTATTAAGAGATTAGAGACTCAATGATTGTTGGTTACCGGCCTTTCCTTTAAGTTTTAGGGTGAACAGGAAGTCAGTTGTCCACATACCAGTCCACACAGGACTGATTCCATTATTAAATAATCTGTCAATTGACTGTTTTTACGACAAAATGTCACAAAATAGTGGAAAATGTCCATTGCAATTTACCAGAACTCGGGATAGAGTCCTCCAGCTATATTCTTTGTTCGACCCAAAGATATTCAGTTTCCAATTATAAAACTCAGAAAAGCAGCACATTTTTGTATTTGGCAGTTTTCCATAAAAATTGTTTCAAATGTTTAACAGATAAAATATACCTGATTGATGAACTAATTGTTTTAGCTCCCAATCCACATCCTTGCTGTGACCGTCTCTCTTGCACATACACGAAAACAAAAACACCCAGTCGAGTTGGACGTAGAGACTCTCCGGTTTCACCGCCACCTCCTGTTTCTTTGACTAATTCAAGGCAACCGGGCAGCTCGGTTACAGACACAGATAAACCAGCCTGGAGGCTAAAACCATGAAGAAAAACAAAGTCTTCTCATCCCTGCGCAACACAAATGATTGACACAAATTGTTGCAATCTGTCATTCGAATGCAAACACATGTTGGGGGCCACAGAAAAGAGGATGGCTCACACATGTCTATATCTCTGAAGGCCTGTCTTAATATCACTGTACCTGTTTTCACCTTGCATCTGCCCCCTGTTCTTCCATTCTACTACTCATTCACACACATCAGCTCTGAGTCCTCGTCCTCTCTTCTAATCCCTTGAAAGTGTTAGTTATAAAGTGTTTTTTTTGTTTTTTTTTTGGGGGGGGGGGGGGGTTTGTCCCTCATCTCCTTTCAATTCTTCTCTTTCCGTCTCACACACACAAACTGGTGTCACAGAGTAATTTCAGTAGTAAAGCACAAACAGGATGACGTGTCTATAAGAGCTTCGGTACACTCACTTTGAACTCGAGACTGGTATGTGCTCGGGGACTGTTGAAAAAAAAAATAGCTGGGTGGTGCAAATACCACATCAGAGGCCTTTTCTCTAGGCAAGAGGGTAAATGAAGTGGGGAAGATGCTATAAATAATCCAAAAGAAAAAAAACCACAAGCTCCGCATGATGAGCTAACGATACACTAGGAGGAAGCTAATTTAGAAACAATTCTAGTATATATTTTTTTTTTAATCAAGAATAACACCAGACAAGGAAATATTGCCAGGTATTTTCAGTCACGTAACCAGACGAGAAGACAGCATGGAGAGAGACTGCTTGTCCTTAGCAACAGATAAGAATAAAGGATGAGGATGTCAAAGTGTCCCAGCTGGCGCAATCAACCAAAAGAAGCGAAGATTTTCATTAACAATGTCCATCAATATATACTGTTTAAAAATCAGCTCATTATATTAAAAACTGAGGAAGTAATTAAGTTGTTTTGGTGCATGAGTAGATGTAGACCGTTGGTATAAACCTGCCACTGGCAGACTATTTTTATAGACATTATTCTTCTGAATTTTTTTTTATTAACTCTTCCACACAGTAGACTAGAGTCTGATGGATAAATCGGTTGGGCCAATACACCAACTGATATTAGGCTGTCACAAATGTTTTGTAACTGATGTCTACTGCAGTCTGGACGAAGTTGCAGACAGACATGTCAAAGACGCATGTTTACGGCAATTTAGAAACACTCTCGAAAAGACATTGTTTTTCCACCAGAGGGGGGGGTCTGTCATACACCGTGCATAATTTAAATTCTTTAATTGTAAATATAACTAGATTTTTAAAAAGGCTATATCAAAAAAGTGACCTTTCTGCGATTTGCTTTTGCAAAAAATTAATACTGGATACATTTTTCTTAAATCTGATTTTTTTTTTTTAACTTTTATATACGGATGTCAGTATGACCTTCAAAAATCCGGTCAGTCAGGCTCTACTCTAAACGATCTAGAAGTACAGGTACGAACCAGCTGCTTTCTGCTTCTGTTCTTGTACTGAACACTGAAAACTATGATTAGCATTCGCTTCTAAAAAAAGTTCTTGGGGCAGAGTGAATGAAAATAAAGCTCTGTTTGACATTATTGATGTTTGATCAAGTAGAGATTGATTTATTTCTAATTAACTTGAGATTGATACATCTTGTTCTCACAATTGCTCCATTTTGCTTATGTGGAAAAAATAAACTAAAAGTAGCCCGCAGATAGAAATATGAGCGAAACACACAATATCCACATTAATAACTTGAAGTTTCACTGGAGTCCAGCACGCTGCGGCAATCAGGATTTGTTTTCCCACAATATTACCAATGTGAAAAAAAAATGACCATTTCCTTTGAATACACTAATGGCTGAAACTGCTGTGAGGGAGAAATAAGCAGTGAATATCTGACAACTTCATTATAACCACTTTTACCTCCCTGGGTTCAAACATGTTCACCAACTCAGGTTTAAAAATGGAAACCAGTGGCAAAAAGCCTCCTTTACATTTGAAAGTGCCAAATGCAAACATAAAACTCAGGGAAATTCAGCACTGAAGACACTCAGCAACACTTTAAAGGCGCTCTGACAGACAGGCGGCCACACCAGAATGGTTTATTCATTTCAATCCTCAGCTAATATACAACATACATAAATAAACATCAAATATGTATAAATAAATAGATTATTTCTGCCACCTTTTCTCTATCCTCCACTGAGAGCTAAACATAAAGAGACACATAAATATTCATAAACACATAGCTGCTGAAAGATATGATGAGCACTGTGACAATCTGGAGTTGGCTGATGGACAGTGGTTGTTACGATGTGATGAAATGATTACTAACTGCTAGCTAGTTCTCTCTCACTGCTCAGAGTGGGCTTCACTCCTCTCAGACTGGTGACATACCTCATCAAACTGTGGTCTGTAATAAATGGCACTGAGTGTTTGTGTGTGTCTTTGAGTGTCTGCCTGTGCTCATGATCATACTAGTGTGTGCGTCAGTGTCTGTTTGGCAGCAGCGTGCCTTTACAGCATGTGGTGGTGGTCTGGTTTCCACTCACACGGCTGTAAAGTGGCCTGATGAAAGCTCACACATGGTGGCGGTGAGACGAGTCTGAACTCCTGTCGTGACCACAGAGCCCGAACGGCTGGACAACAGAACCTCCCAGTCTGTCGCAGATCTTCAACTAGAAAGTTAATCAAAACTCGAGTCGTGTTGTCATGTTTGAGTCGTGTTGTCAGGCAAATGAGCTGGTGTTCATGTCACGATGCTGCCATAAGAAAAGGGGCATTCCAATAAAATCAAGGCATAGATCTTGAACTTTATCTTTTCATCTTCCCATCAACAACTCAAGCAGCGGGTCATCATGTTTCTGTCAGATGTTTGATCCCTACTGTCAGCTGACATTTCAGTCAGATCACTGCTTCTCGACCCCATTCACCTCCAGTTTCATCCTACCCAGCTTCCCACTGGGCTCATCCCGCTCCACATCACATCCACCTACATCCCCAGCTATTGTTCTTCACTCCTTTAGCACTGCCAGTGTCAAGAATCTGAATCTTTTACTCCTGTAAAATGTAAACATCACCAGGGGTTCAAACTGCACCACGGGAACTTCTCACATATTTTACATACTTTTCCTGCCGTGCACACTATTTCAAATACATGAAGGTGATTGTGCTTTCAGATTTTTTTTCAGTAAGTCTCTCCTGATTTAAATCAGTTCACTTTCTGGGAAAAGGTCAACTCTGTTTTTCTGTTTCCATTTCATATACTATCTATTTTTTATCTTCAATCTTTAATATTCAGCTACATAGCCAATTTATTACCCATGACTGTCTTGAATTTTACAAATATTTTCCTCATTAATTTCAGTTACCCTCAAACTGAAAAGCAAAAATGTAATTTGTCTTGTAAGAAAATTTTAACTGTTCAACAGTAAATTCCAGTCTAAGTTTCATGGCTATGCAAACCCAAACTGACGGCATTCATTCGGTCAAAGGTTTTTAAATGATAAACATTAAAGGTCCCATATTTTACACTTGTATAGTGTTTTATTAGCAGTCTTGACCTCTATAAAAAAAAGATACATTTGTTGTTTGAAGGACCAAAAACCATCTCAATTTAGTTTTACACCTCTCTTAAGCTTCTCTCTGGAGCTCTACCAAGAACAGGTTGTTTCTTCTGTCTTCAAGTTGCATTGATATCAATGACCCTCTCTTGCGATTGGCTCAGGATATCTCTAGTATTGTAGCTTGGGCAAACATGTGGCATGAGAGTGAGGTTGTGACATAACAAATATACCACTCATTTACAGCCACAGATGCTCAACGCGGGCTGTGTGCTTTTCTCTCTGGACTAAGCGCTTTCACACTTTCACAGCATTTATATTGGACCTACATCTGCTTTATTATCAGAAAGAAAACTGATGTCTAAATTTATATAATATGGGACCTTTAATACTGTATCTAAAACTACTATAATTGAAAGCATATTTAAACTCCAAAAGTCATATGTCCTACAGTTATGATTTTGTTGAGCAAGTTGTGTTTATAAGTCACAAATGTCAGATACGTACTTAAATTATACAGATTGCAACCGGGTTAATGAGTTAACAAACACAACAGGTGCAGGTGTTTTCACGGTGCACAAGGCATCGCTGAGTGATTTAATGAGTATGAAAATTATGTGAATCGTATGCCATGGCCCAAACATTCAGGCGATCACACAGATGTGGATCAGACAATGTAAGCCAAGGTGCATTAAAGCTGTACTGGAGGCTCGTGGTGGGCTAACACCATACTATCACGCTTCATGTGTGCTTTATTTTGTCACCCATGTACATTTAGGTATCTCCTTAATCCAAAATCTGAGGTTAGCTAACCTTTAAATTTACTGTGATGTCATGGTAATAAATACAAATATGTTGCCCAAGGGACCACCTTTAACTCTGGATCTGAGTTCTGCTACAGTAACTGAGCTTTATAAATTTATAACTATAGCAATGAATCATTTATATTATCATGCTGTTTTCTATTCTGGGACTAAACATGTAATTGCGTTTAAATCCACCACCCTCGCTTCTCACCTTTACAAAGACATCACCATCTGCAGTGACACACTCCAGCGTACTCCCTCTTCTCTTATACTCCTCATCCTCCTCTCATACTTCTCCCACAATTCCTTACACCTCTCTCTCCCTCCCTCAGTCCCTCCCTCTCTCCTCACCAGTCACCTCCTTCCCTCACCATCCTCCTGGTCTGAAATGACTCACAATACAAGCCTCCTTCAAAATGCCAGCCTCTTCTCCTATCACCTCCACGTCTCATCTCACTTTCCTTTCACTTGTCTTCTTTCTCTCACATACACTCTTACTTCCTCTTGCCTCTTTCAGTCCACCCACTTCCCCTTGTTTTCCTTCAACTATATCCGTCTCATCCACCTTTTATTTCTCTCTCCAACTTCCTGCCCTCCTCTTTTCTCACTCCCTCTGCCTCTATCCTTCTTTTAGCACTAATTAAGTTTTTGTGTGTCTGCATAGTTCTGTTCCGGCATCGCTTCCTTCCTCTCAAGCTTTCTCCAGCCAAAAACCGTGACTCCCCTCTCGTGTCTCCATTTGACTCAATGGTGTCCGTCAAAGAGTCAATGAGTCACACTTCTGTTCATCCCTGTCATGACTGAAGCTGACATTGTACTTCCCACATCCAGTAGCACGAGATGGTGGGTGGGATTTAAATTCTGTCATCAGAGGGTGTACGTGTAAGCTCTTTGCAGACATCTATGTAACTCCAATTTGTTGTCACTGTGGTGACTATTTTTGACACTTTTAAGAGAGACTGTGTCAAGACATCTGTCGCTGCCTACACATGTTCATACCGTCATTAGGACAATGTAAAGACAATCCAATGTGCAACAACTCGAATAGGGAAAAGGCCAAGTTTGAGAATGTGTATTTCTGCTGATACTGATCCACTGCACATGTGGAAAGCAGCCTCAAGAAAGTAGTATAAACACAACTATTACGCATCCGTGGTGGACGCAGCTGTCCGCGTCTGCCGGGGAGCGTATTCAGGATCTTAGCATATTACAGAAAAATAAAAACGTCCCTGTCCCCAGACTGATGGGTACAAATACACACACAAACCTACAGAGTCCTACAGATTAATCTGCCAGGCTCGTGTTCATCATTAGCTCACTACAAAACAATATAGGGAGCAGAAAGAACCAGCTGCAAGCTACAACCAGCTGTGTCATCATTATGTCCCTGCTGTGTCTGTGTGTGTGTGTGTGTGTGTGTGTGTGTGTGTGTGTGTGTGTGTGTGTGTACGTATGCATGTGCCCCTTTTTCAGAATGCTGATACCTTTGTCTAAGGTATAATGTAGGCTTTGTGTAAGTCTGTATTAACTTTTTCCAATTTGGGAGCTTTTGATCATTTTCTGGCTTTCCTCCCTCATCTTAAGTGTGTGTGTGTGTGTGTGTGTGCGTGTGTGCGTGTGTGCGTGCGTGCGAGAGTATGTGGAAGCCTATCTCTATAATTAGGGCAGGCCAGCCACACATGGGTCTCCCCTGACACTTCCCCTCCAAGATCTAAATATTCATGAGACTCTAAACGCTTTCATGAGCTTTGTAATTATGGACAGAAAATACACAGAGAGACAAAGAGAGAGAAAGAGGGAGACAGTGGGAGGTAGAGAAGGAAATGCCCTCCCACTTTTTAAAAACAGGCTGTCCCATACTATCAACCGACTTGTTTGACCTGCTGACACTCAAGCAAGAACAAGAAATATATTAGTTTTAAGTAGACAGATTCTGATTTCTATTTTTATCTCTTAGTTTTGTGCGTTAACTGCTTTAAAAATGTCTTAATTTGACGGGGCGAGCACATTTTAAATGTAAATATAAGCTCAAGGCAAAATACTGTCCAGTGAGAATTTTAAATTTGTAAATGATGCTATAGCAGCAACATCAGCAGCAATTTGGACAGATGTTTCTTGGACTCAACAGTCCGATGAGTCCATATCAGTAATCAGGTATGGCAGCACTTGTTTTTGTAATGACTTGAAACACAGACTCCATCAATTTATTCCCGTTTGGTTTAGATCATCTGACAAGTAGACCTAGGCGAAAACCCAAACCAAGGCGGACATCAGGCGTCGACCTAGAAACGATTCATCCAATTCGAATCCTGTAGGTATGTTCGATAAAAGCTTTTCCCTGGATGATTTAGTGAGCTACCGCTCACTATACACAAGCCTCTGCCTTGTCTAGTTTTCATTTTACAGCTTTACTTAAAATCAAGCAGCATGTATCACGCTGCTTGCTGGGGTTGAGAATATGCTTGAAACGAGCTTTCTCTGTCAACATGTTATCCAACATGATGATAAAAGGTCAGGGAGAAAAAGGGAAATCAGCATAACAGCGCATACTTTTGGTCAGTCTTTCCGTGAATGCTTTTCTGGTGTTGTGCATGTTTGTCCACACAGAAAGTTATGGAGAAGTTGTGTAAAGAATGAGAATGAAATTAGGAGAGGAAGAAGTGGAAACGCTACCTAAAACTCTTGTCACAAATACACACACTGGCCAATTGCTGCATGATAGGAATGATTGTGGGCCTGATGGTGTCTAAAAGTTAAATTTGTTGGACGCAGCCGCCCGTTTCAAAAGAAGTTTCAGGAAATGACATGACAAGTAATTTTATTAAAACACAACAAGGTCCTAATGATTTTAAAATGCAGTCTCCAGTATGATCATATGATGCAATAATATGACAAAAATTATATTAACTTAAAAAAAAAACATTGCAATTGTGAATAATAAAATCAGGATGACTGATTCCCAGTATTGTTTTTTATGAGACACTATAACATTGTCCAGGCTTATTGGGGCACTTGAATAGAACAGAGCCATCTGTAATGTTATTATACTAAAACACATAATTTATTCTATGATGATAATCAAAAAGACAGCTGTGATAAAGGCCTATTGTTATTTTTATGATCAAGATAAATCAACATGGATACTTAGTCTTCTATACTTTGTTAATCATAATGCTTAACCGTCTTACAATAAGAAAAAATAGCTTGGCTTGGTTTCTGACAAGCGTCTCGGCACTGGGTTCGTCCCATTTACTTCAAAGCCCGTGGACAAATCTAATATAAGTGTGAATATGATGTGTGCTACCCAGGCCTTATAGTGCTGTCTGCTCTATTCTTAGATTCTAAGTGAATAGTTGGAAAAACCAGTAAGGATTCCTGTTACAAAAACACTGTGAGAGGTGACATGTGAGAACTCTTCCAGGCTTTTAAAGAAAGTCTCTAACAGGAAATTCTTTTGTTTCCTCTTTTAGTAAAAGAAAGTATCAGCTAAAATCCTAGCAGAATTGCGTAAGAGCCCCCTGTAAGTTTTCATTCCAGTGTATTTTAATCACAAATATAGAAAGTTTTTTACACTCTAGTCAAAATGATCACATGCCTGCTTCACATTCCAGGATGAGTCAATTGATTTTATCCTTCCGGAAAAGCCATCAGATAGTGTCACAGAAGCCATGAAATCACAGGCAGACTGCACCATGAGGCAGCTGATTCAGAGCCGATCGTCCCCTGCTCTGACACATAATGATGCTGAGCTGACACACACAGAACAGGGAAATGAAACATTTCAGTGCACACACAAACAAACAAACACACACGCGGGCACTAAATCACCTTAAAATTACAAACAAGCAGGAGCACGGCCGTCATTTATATGCAAATGAGTGCACCGCTTTCTCTCCTCCATGTGGCCCTCCCTCCAGCAAGAAAAGGACAGAGCAAACTTCCGATCAGATCAGGCAAGATGTCAGACAAAGATGATTGTGAGCGACGGGAAGCCAAACGATGTGAGACGAAGACGGGCAATGAAGTGAAATGAGCTAAGATAACAGGGTTTATGAGGAGCGGACATTAACTTGAACCAAGGTCTGTTTGTAACAACACTAATGATTTAATGCTCCCTGTTGTCTCCCCATGGCTCCAACTCCACTGCCGGCCTGTATTCCCCGGGAGGAGGAGGTTGATTAACGACTCACTGCTGCAATGTCTCCTCAACAAACTGACGCGTATCGCGCCGGACGACAAGGAGCATCAACCCCCCCCCCCGATAAAGTCATGAACACGCGAGAACACAAGGAGATACACCAGCAGAGGTGCGTGCAATGAATTCATCTCTGCCACTCAGGCACGAGAAGGAAATCTGCCCACATTACTGTTAAGCACCCTATTACTTGAGTTAACCAGTCAATGTAATGGCCTCTGTGAATCACCAGTCCATCAGCAGGCACAAAACACAACCCACATGCACACTGGTTGTACACCGCTTCTAAACACTGAGCACCTGTCAAGGGCAGGAGGAGCTCGTCGTCTTCCTGTTTGCTTCTGGTGGCAGCAGTTAAGGTCATCGACATTGGAGTCCAGCAACGCATGAGCGTGCACTTTTTCTTGGGTGACGTCAGGGGTGTTGAAGTCCATGTCCATGTTTGTGTCTCTGTAAGCGTTTCTGTAAACTCAGCAGTCTATCACTGACTTCACACAAAGCTGCTGAATATAAATCTATTCCCAGCCCATCTGCCAGTGTAGAATGCATAAATTTACATGAATGTCCGATGACAGAAAGATATAAATGACAGACAGATAGAAAGATAGAGCTTCGAACTAAACACAATAGACAGTTGATTCATATGCATGTAATTCATGGGTAATTATGAAGAAAACAGGCAATGCAAAGTTGATAACAGTCATTTTTTTGTCAGGGCATGCGAAATTTGTCTACATGCAAGCATACAATTCAATATAGATGGGGCATTAAGTTTCTAATAATAAATTATAACTAATGAAATGTACTGAGGTTTACATTGAGTGTTTTCCTATATTTTATATAGTAACAAATAATATAGGAAATTACTAGAAACCCCTGCAGCTAGCACACATCAAACATGTCCCTTTCTTTAAAGGTCAATCCACTGTCACTTTAAAGTTGAAATGTTTTCAAGCTTTATTTGCTACAGAAGTTGTATTTCACTTAAAAAGAAAAAAACACAACAAAATAATTCATTAACAGAGGTGCCCACATTTCTGCACGTAGCTGTACACAGAAAGCCAGGTCCAAAACCTGTCAAAGCACCAATTTGACACTTTGCTCATGCTTGCCAAAATATGACTCTCAGCGTTAGAAACAAAATACTCTGTCTTCTGTACTCTGATCTATTTTTTTCACCTTGATTTAGTATAATTTGAGACTTCACAGGTTGACATCTTTGAGTCTGCTTCATGTGGTCCTCTGCTGTGGTACACAACAAACACAGTGGGAGAGGCGGGGAAATAAAGTAATTAAAAATAATGATGGCTGATGGAAAGCAGCTCATACTGACAGCAAAATGCTGTCTGTCTTCTCACCGCACAGCCTTATGTGTCGGTGAATGATAAGCACAGTGACACACTGAGCGCTGAGCAGAATGCAGATGAGCAATATGTCCTACAACTGGAAATAAAAATGGACCTAAAATCAGATTAAAAATTATATTAGGTGACCGAGATGTTGATTAATTGATGCGCAATAACATTAAGTCAACTCCTGGGCTGATTGCGTTTGTGTTTTTCCTGAGAGAGTCGTCCATCTCTGCATCGCTGCATTTAAATTAGTAATCTGAACTCATGGGGACCCCTCTGAACAGGGATTACCACGACATGATTTAGACAGAACTTCCACTATCTCCATCTGGGGATTTTTACCACGCCATACATAATGCCAGGCCGTATCTGTTCAGTCTAAAGCGCAGTGACAGGGTGTGATAAGGCACAGTCGAGTTAAAAATCCTTATCTGGCCTACGAACTGAATCCCATCTGCCTCTCTCCCCACAGACTAATAAAACAGCTTATTAGTCCCTCTCAATGGATAAAGGGGAGATTTTTTAAAAAGGAGGGGAAAATAAAGACAGAAAGAAAACAGATTAGGAGAGAGAGAGAGAGAGAGAGAGAGAGAGAGAGAGAGAGAGAGAGAGAGAGAGAGAGAGATAGCTGAATGAGCAATGGAGGAGAGAGAAAAATGTGTAGGATTTATTTAAGCGATAAAAAAAAACAACTGTTGAAATATTAGTCTAACTGTGCGCGATAAAAAAAAAAATTGAAAGTTCAGCTGAAGTTTATGCAGCAGATAAACAGCCACTGGCATGTCAGTTGGAGAATTTGAACCATTCAGTGAAATAATAATTAGACTCGGACAAACCCTAATATTTGACTGGACCATGTATGAAATGCTAGAGGGCTTTTGAATTGAAAGGGAAACAGGAAGTCACGGCATTCAGCCAAACAATGGTGACTTCACCAGTCAGTCATACGACATACGACCGACTAATGGTGTAGCGTTGGTCGCTCAGTCAGTGACAGACATTCGCATTTATAGGGAAGTCCAGCCAATTATAAGATGTTGTGTCAGTTAATGTGTTTGAGGCTGAAGGCGGTTGAAGCGCCAGAAAAAGCTGAAGTGTCTGTATGTTCAAGTGCTGAAGAGTATTTCAGCTGTCAGGTGAAATAGTAAAAATCAGCTAAAGTTACAATGACTAGCCGATTAAAAATGTACTATTGTATGCAAGCTTTACCAGCAGAGTTTGTACTGCATCTCATCCTCATTTGCTTTTTTGAAGTCATCTTTGCATGTTTCTGCTGTTCGCACCATCACATCTAATCTCTCTGCGACACAGTTTTACCTGGTAGCAACGTGTTCTTCTTCTCCATATGTCGTTGGCAGACAGCTTTACCGCCACCTTCTGACGGGAGTAACAAGTTGTTGGTAAAAACGGGAAATAAGAAAAAACGATAGTCACACATATCAATTGATTTGTTGTATATCAACGGCATTTCGTAGATTTGAAAATCATGTCCCATCCCTGCTGCGGGGGATGGACAGCATGTCTGATTTTTCCCAGGAATGACGCCACGGACACCAAACTTGTTCAGTTCGTAATACCGCCAAAGCAAGAGCTTTCATCAGTAACCACAGTGCAACCTCATTTGGCCACTGATTGTGACTTTAACAGACATTTGTGTAAGCTGAAAGCAGTTTAAGCGTACATAGATAAACTGTCCATAAGTTCGAGAGGCAAGAAAGAAGAAGGGTTAGGAGGGCAGGAGACAAAAAAAAAAAAGGGACATTGGGGCACCACAGGAAGAGTAGTGGAAGCAGAAACAGATGAGATGGTAAGTGGGGAAGTATGAATGGAAGGTGTGAGGGAACAAAAGAGACCCCGGCGCTGAGGAGAGACGCTGGTGAACAGCCTGACCTCCCGTAGTGACTGGCTGGTCAGATCCAGCAGACAGATAAATGACCCTCTGTCACTGGTACAATGCACCGTCCCCTCCTCCTACTCCATCTCTCTATCCCACCGTCTCTCCCCCTCCAGACCACCTCCCTCCCATATGTTGACAGCTCATCCATCAAGATGCAGACCAACACTTTTCTTTTTTCATATTACCCGTGTGTCCTCCCACTCTGTCCAGTTTCCAGAGCCCTCTCTTCTCCTCTCCTCTCCTCTCACACTGCATCTCTACCTACTCCTTTTCTCTCTCTCCTCCCCTCCCCGCTCTCACCATGCACTCTCCATCCTCCATGTCGCTGTAACCCTACACATCTTAGCACCGTAAATGTCAAGGTGCAGCCACTAGCCTGAACAGAGAGAGAGAGCTGATCAGTTGTAGAGTACAGACAGGAAAGGAGTTGTGACTCTGCCAAAATACATTTGTATAAACCAAAAGCGATAACTCTCTAAAAACAAGTACACTTTTTGAGGCATTTCTGTTCTGATGTGAACTGATTTAGTTCTTAGAAATGAATGATTTTTAAATAATAGTAAGTTTAAAAGGCACTAACTGCTTTGATGATTATTCGATATTGCTACACACAAGACTCAAGCAGTACAGAGACGCAGTCAGTCAACCTCTCCATCCCATTACTCTGTGATGAGGCGACATCAGTGTGATGTCAAAATGCAGACGCACACCAGCACATGAGTTCATGCACATCCTGGTAATGTTTTACTAAGCGTTGCTGATGATGATGAAAGCTGTGAAAACTTTATCAGACTGCTATGCTTTCGCAAGAGGCGCAAAACTAAAAGAAAGCATAGAAATAAGCATAGAAAAAAAAAAAAGTCGGGTGTAAAATTTGTATTCATGCAATTCAAAGTGGACTGAAGAGACTTTTTGAAGAAAAAAAATACTACATTCTGCTCGCCTTCCTGCAAGTGCTTAAAACCCGGTGTTAACAGAGAAACACTCACCGAACAGAAACTCACCGCGTCTCCAAACGGCACTTTCTTTAGGAGGATTTCTCCACGAGACTAGAAGAACCGAGGCGTCTCCTCTTCTCCGCTGTTCACAACAGCGTTATTCCGGCGCTGGTACAAACGTTACAGCGATTGTAGCGACGGTTTCTTTGTTGCAGTAAACAGCAGCTCGACACATCCAGGGAGCCGATGCTCAGTGTCCATTTACTCCGCACAACGAGCGTTGATTGGCCGCCTCAGCTGAGACGCAGCTGTCTGCTCTCAGGCTATTGGTTCTGCGTCTGATGGTGCGTTCACGAGCTACGCTTGACCACTATGTCCCGAAGTGCCAATTCCTAGAAAGGTACACAAATATTGGCAATACTATTACTGTTACCATTACTATTGGGCCACCATTACTTCTACCATTACTATTACCACTATAACAGTGATAATGATAACAGCAAACCTTTGCAAAAGATATATAGGCCTACAGATGCCGATGTTTTAATTTCATCAGGATTTTTATAACTGTGTCTATCTGTTTGCGTTTTTATGATTTTATTCCATGTTTATTTTTCATGAAATGTAATCTATTACATATAAACCAATTCTGAAGTTTCACTTTTCAACACTCCAACTTTATGTTATTCATTATCACTGAAACTTCCGGCTTCCACAGTTATTATAAAAGACACTTCAAATTCCTTCAGTAAGTGTGCATCCATACTGCCACTTCAAGATATTTCAGAATTTAGCTAATTGCCAAATTATCTAACTACAAATATTCAGTTGTGAGCACATGGATATTTTCTTTTGCAGGTATGATTCGGGTTGTATGCTC
Source organism: Embiotoca jacksoni (assembly GCF_022577435.1). Taxonomy (NCBI): domain Eukaryota; kingdom Metazoa; phylum Chordata; class Actinopteri; family Embiotocidae; genus Embiotoca; species Embiotoca jacksoni. The sequence continues at coordinate 489,548 of NW_027185363.1, read as the reverse complement.
TGCTGCTATCTTAGCTCGGCCACCCTTTAGATCTAAAACATCAGAGGGGTACTTTCTCTAAATATGAATATAATCTTTGACAGAAGTAGCCTTAAATATGCGCTCTCTTTTTCTACTTTTTACAATTAAAATCTTACAGGATTCCGACAGTACTTGAATGCATCATTATCCCCACGCTTGTGTTCTTGAGTGCATCTTAGATTATTGTTTCCGACTAAGTCTAACAAATCAGCGGGCTGTTAAGTGGAAGTCAATTGAGATATTTAACTTCAAGAATCTGTGAATTTTTCAGTTGCAATATCCACAAATCTGTCTTATTTGTGTGAGTAAAACAGAGCCGGGCTGATTGATTTGCATCAAGTTGTAACGGGTCATGTGCGCCGTGCACCTTTAGTGCTGCTGAACAGGTCAAAACAGCTGCACGGCAGGATCAATACAAACTAATGTCTTGTGGTAATTTTCTTAATATAAATCACTGCTTCCAGCCACTACTTGTGTGATGATGGATTATCCTAATACCCATCTACCCAGGTATATTGATCATATCCGTGTACGGTGTTACACGAGCATTACAGAGAACTAAACAGAAATCGATTCTTTAATAATTGAGCATGAAAATGATCACGACAATACGTGCAACACCGACCTTAAATGGATTGCAATTATATTTTCATTTTGACTTGAAAACCGAAATAAGGGAATTTAGTAAATAGAATTTCTGCGCTGGTCAGTTTTATCAGAAGTAATCTGGCTCCTCCTGGTGGAGCTAATAGGTAAATACAGTTTATTGGATTTTTGTTTTCAACTCAAGGGGCTACAAACTTCAAATATTTCTGCAGCAACCATGCTTATAAACAAGTAAATAATAAAAAAGTGGATATCATTTTAGTTGCAAATGTTGTTTATTTACTTTTGTGTTTAAAAACAAACAAAACAGCACATTAATGACTGAGCTGGCAAAAAAAAAACAACAATCTTCTGGGTTTCACTGAACCTTGCTTGAGGTTGCATCCTGTCCAAGCGTACAGGGTAAAGACACTCAATTGCACACAGACACTGAAATGAGAGGTAAAAGATTAAGTGAAATGTTTGCACCGTTTGTCCAGTTGTCTGTTCATGTCACATTTTGGTAGTGTAACCTCAAGTATTATAGAGCTCTGTTTTACAAACAATGGATGTCAGATTTTTTATTTATTTTTTACCAACAGCAAAGGGTAGGATTAGTGACATGTCAATGGAGACTGAAAATCAATAGTTATTACCAGTTACAACCCCTCAGTTTGCCTCTGAAATGATACTGCAACATAGGGGGAAACTGAGAGCGTTCAAGAACATCATGCATTAAAGCATTTGATTTTCTAATTGTGCAGGAACATTATACTTTCTTTAACATGGAAACTGTGCGTGTATAATCTTTATAAGGAGCATGAGTGCACTAAAATCACAGCAGCTAGGATAGAAAGAATGTGGAGGCTCAACACATTTCTTAAATGTCACATTGAGAACGTTTTGATAATGAACAGAAGTATTCAAGGGAAATTTAATGAGGTGCTTAGAAACAATGTGAACATGCGTGTGCCAAATTTTCAAAGAAGATTGTTTTTTATGTGTGCAATGTGAGCTTGAACTGATTTAAAGGGTACAGTTACGCTCCCTTGCCAATAAGCCTCTTCAGTAACAGGTTAACTTTTTCTGAAAAGCTCACATTTTTTTAGCACATTTTTAACCATTTAAAGTAGCTTTGTATATTCTGCACTGTATCGTAGAAAGATGATTCCAGTTCTTGAACTCTCACATTAAAACACCTCTATTGTAATATTCAGAACAGGTTGCTCAAAGAAAGTAAGGAACCATGTAAACCTCCTATATGACGGAAACATCCAAACTTTGCGAACCGAAACACTTTTTAAGAACGCTGTAAAACGACTGACCAATGCTCCAGCTCGAATGCCTCCATTTCTGCATTTGTTTTGCAGCATTTGTTAGAGCTCATCTAAGCACACGTTTGTGTGACAGCTTATAGCAACATACAAACACGAGAAACATCCGTCAAGCGACATCAATATTCAGGTCAGCGTTCCATGTCAAAACCAGGTTCAATTGCACAACAATGAAAACAGTGATTTACAAATGCAAACTACGGCATGGTTATGAATGGACCTAAGGAAGAAGAACAGCAACTGATATGCATATACTGTATCTATATTATATACAAACATCTGGACAACCTTCACAACTACTGAAAACTCTAAACTGTACAATATATCTGCTATAAGAACAGTTGCGCAAAATACCATTTTGATATACAGTAATACTTTTTTTTCTTTTACAATGTACAGGTTTGAACTGTCCACACAATAAAATGCAAAGCACAAGCCCTAAAAGGCCACAAAAAGTGCATGTTATCAGGTCAGTTGGAAGCCACTGGAAGGAAGGACTGACATGAGAGTGGGAATGAAAGCTCCCAGCGTCTCGCGGGAGCTTTTCCACACTCCAAACCGCAGTGTGTTGCAAGATTAATAGTTAGTGGAGGGAAGTCTGGAGTAGATATTCATTATACATGCAGGCACACATGACTGCAGACACACAAACACACACACATATTCACTAAAACAGATCATCCAGCCGGTTGTACAAACACATATACAGACATACTTGCACACAAACAGGCTGTGGGGTGATAAAACCTCATTAGTATTCTCCCACTCCGAAAATTTCCCCTAACCGTCACATTATATTCAAGTAGCGTCGCTCTAATAAAAGATACCTGGTACCTTTTTGGACAGTCGCACACTTCACATCTCAAAAAAGGACACGCTGGACTCATGTTTTCATACAAGATTTTGTTACGTCCTGAGCAGCGACTGGAGGCAGAAGCTAGCACTGAAAACCATTTTATTTCAGCTTTAATAAAGACAAACTGTCAACACTGAAGGCCAACTTCAGCCAAACCACGTCACCACCAGGTACTGAGCCAGAGAGGGATAAAATACTGATCGGAAATGAGCTTTTTAACGTCTAATGTGCTCACGTTACCGTCACCAAGGCCACCATTGTGTAAGAGCTTCAGAGTTCAGAGGAGAATGCTTGAAGCCACACTTTCTGTGGTGCAAAGATGGGTGGGAACTTAGACATCTCTGTCCTTCTGACAGTCTACCTTAGGTGAGCATTCCTCAACTGCTAGTGAAATAACCGTACAGCAGTCTCATAGCACTGAAGCGAGAGCGGGCTAGTACAGATAGATAGTGCGGAGTAGAGATTCTTGGATTCATTGAAACGGACTGACATTTAGTTTTCATTTATCCTGTTAAGTTTAATCACCTCCAAGCATTTCCCTCCTACAATACGAGTGAAAAAAAAGTTGTTTTGGATGCAAACTAACCCCTTTCTGTTAAGGCCACTGAAGTTGAATAAAATTGTATCTTTCAGAGCTTTAACAGGTGCTAAACTGTTTGTGTCTTTCCTACCAGTGCCTCCTCTCTCCTCTCCTTAACCACATTACCTCTTCTGTGAAGTAAGGCGCCCTCTATTTGTTCCAGCTATCTGACAATGGGAACTGCAGGTGGATGGTGACGATATGATATCATATTCTATTTTCCTCATCTTTTTTTATTTGATCTTTTTCTGGTCCACCAGCGTATCTTCAGGCTTCCTTTGGTCTTCATTTTGACATTTCATACCCACTGTTCCAAGGGCATCCTTCTCAGTCATTTGCTAACTGACTCCCCTTTCAAGCAGAACGGAGACATTCGTGGTGGGCTAACGGCCGAGCAGGTAGACCACCACCTCATAGGTGCACATCATGATGGCAGTGTTGGGAATCTGTCTGACGAGGTGGGTGGTTAAGCCGCGGTACAGCGCCCGGTATCCTTCCTCCTTGGGTACCGTTAGCAGAGTTTGAAAGAAGGAGCGGTACTTGCTACCTTCCTCTCGTAGTCGTGTGCGTATCACCTCTGCAATTTGGGAGTAGAGAAAGAAAATTGTTAAATACACCACTGACCGCAAATTGTCTACCTCCCACCATGACTTTAGACAATCCAAACAGGGAGTACTTGAACTTTTGAAATCAGCTGTGGGCTGCACATGTAGGCAGAGAATGATTGAAAGTTCAAGCGGACCATGATATTTTCCAGTCACAGGTGGTGAGTCACTGCCTTACTAAAAAGGCTAAATATTGTAATGCTGCCCTGCATTCTGGTTTATCCAGTTCACATACAGCTGAAAAACTGGGTACTCTTCCTTTTTAGGGTTGGTCCTCATCACTGTAAAACATCCTGAAAATTGGTTTGGCTGGTTATTGTTGTAACAAGATGAGGTCAGAACCTTGCATATGTCTGGACTTTATATAAAGCACTACAGGGCTTTTAATGTGAAGCCAGGGCTTTTTAATTCATTAGGCTGGGAGAAGCAGCAGCAGTAATGTGGTATCTATTCCGGACTGTAGTGGTGAAGAGGGGCTCAAACGTGAGAATAAGATCGCGGAGCGGCTCGGGCTGAAGGAAGTTGCGGGGAACAGGGATGCGTGCTCTTCTCTCCTTTTGCTATTGCCTCCGAGTAAACTTTTCATTTCAAACAAACAGTCACAGCATTTGGTCGATTGATAGAGAAACTTTGACATCTTAGTCACTCACTCAATAACAGACAGTCGTGTTTATGTGACTGCCGGCCCTTGTGTTGAAGTCCAGCCAAAAATAATACCAAACATTTTTAGACTTCAGTGTTGTTGACTTGTTGTCTATATTTGTCAGTATTTTAATTATATATCAAGGTATACAGTACGTCCTTATGACATTATCTAGAAACATTTAAATAATAAGACAATATTCTCCAATAGCATAAAAGACCAAAACCAGCAATGAATTTATTAAGCTATTGTTTACGTACTGTTTGAGTACATAAAGTCTGATAAACATTTCTCTACTGTGCATACAACTCCTTTGTTGTTCTGCAGCTATTAAAAACGTGGAAATTATCCCCGGGTCAGCACTGGCTCTATGATATATGTTGTGTCTCAGTCCCTGAGTAAAAACCTACCAGTGTGTAGTAATCCACGGCTGAAAATAGTTCCCAGTAAAAATAGCTGTCTCACCTGCTTACGTAATGTCTGTTAAAAAACAGTGTCCAGCTGTTGCAACAGATTATTTAGCCTCTTTTTTACCAGGGTATATCCGACAACTGTTAGGGTTTGCTTCTTTACAGGGAATCACTGACTTTAGAGATCCGCAGACAGGCGGGGGAAGTAGTGAGAGACAGAAAAGTTGTGATAGATTGTTGGTTTTGTTCTTTTAACTGGATTTGTTGGCCGTAAAAAAAAACAACAAAAAAAACACATAAAATATTGTGAGCCTTATTCTTTGACCAGAGTAAATAAAGGTGAGTGAGACAGAAGTTTACCATGAGGATAGGCGATGGAGGTGGCACAGGTTTTGGAGGTGGCTGCTGCGAGCATCATGCCCACAAAGTCTGAGGCGTCTTTGACGGACTCGTCCTCTTCGTCCATGCTGGCGTGGGCCTTGGACTCCAGCAGCTTCCGCTTCATACTTTCATAGATGACAAAATGGACAACAGTCTCAGAGATGCCAGCGTATGAGGCTGACATGCCTCTGTAGAAACCCCGTAGGCCGTCCATCTGGTACACCCGCCGCACGCACTCGAACGCATTCATACGCCGCTCGCCCCGGTTCCTGTGATACGAGAGAGAGGCTTTCAGTTGAAGTCCAGTAACAAAATGATTTAATTCTCATTATTCTTACAGTAAAAACAAAAAGACAACACATTTCACGGTAGCTTCTGGACTTTCCAGAATATGGTTTGAGGTTCCTCACCTGGCGTCCAGCTGCAAACGGGTCTTGATCAGCCAGATGGGGTTGGTGGCTGTGATGGCGGTGAACCCTAGGAAATTCAGAGGAGGTCAGAGGTTCAGACAGACGCAGAGACACTTTGAAGAACACAATAAAACTAACAATACTAAATATTCTATACTATACAAGGACAGCGAGAAAGCACTTCACGAAACAGGATCAACTGGCTTAAGTGTTTACTATTCTTACAGATATTGATCAATTCATACAATATCTATCAGTTTAATCTAAATTTAAGGAATCATTCATTGAGTTACAGAAAAAGACAACATGCTCCTCCACAAGCTATTCACATATTGATCCTCCTCATGTGAAATGCTACTCGGGTGCATGTAAACCAAACAGCTCTCCTCATGAAGTATCTTAACTAAGAACAGAGCATGAAGGCAGCAGCTTTAAGCTACGAGTACTTTAAATATGTCCTATTTTTATTTATCATCTTGAAAAATATCTCCATGCAAACACTGGGAAATGAGGCCAAGCAGAAATTTCATTTTAGTCCTTCGAGCGCAGTTGATCGTTTTACTGCAGTCTGCTTAATTTCTTTTAAATGCTAATGAGAGCTATTTTGCTTCTAATGTCTTAAACTCGTCTAAAAGAGTAATCTAGCTTTTCAAATATCATTACACTTTATATAGGCTTTGAAATACACACATAGCCGTCAGCCATTTTCAACAGCAAATCTGCTTCTACACAAATTCAAGTCACAGCACGACAACTTTAAGTCTTAGTTTTAACATTGCTTTAAATATTCTGTGATTGTTAATCTAAGCGACATGGATGCTCACTTATTAGTCTTTATGTTTCTTCTACGCACTTAATGAACCAGTGGTTAACTGTTTAGACTTTGGCTGCAGACAACTCCTACGGCACAGACAAACCAGATGGTGTCTTAAGAGAGTCTTCAATTATTAAAGTGGAAAGTCTCTGACCAAGTTTTAGTGCAGCCCTCACTTCCTGATAGAGGTGTGAAAGCTTGTTGCATTATCCGTTTGTCATCACAGCCAAACTTAATGTCAGCTTTATTTGAAATACAGGTTTGTTATTATTAGGTCCATTAAAAAAAAGCATTAAGAACGTTTACAATCGAGTGTGTGTGCTTGTTTGAGTAATTTACAGATGATACTTTTTTTCCATTGTGGTTTTGTGAAGTAGAAACAATTCACAGTGATGTATAGCTTGCTGTGCGTGGTGTAAAGGCTAATTAATGTGCACTTTGTATCATTAAGAAATGACACGAAATGTCTTAAAAAGGTTGGTGATAAAATGATGCATCGTCAGTAATAAAACGTGGTCATTTGCAGAAAACGGCTAACACCGGGCCGAGACTATCAGGAGGCCGTAGTCACATCTAGTGTATCAATGCAACAGAGAGAACTATGTTAAGGCAACTGCGTGAAGAAGAAATGATTACACAGGTCTGTTGAAGAGAAGAAGAGCAGAACAAAAAGAGGAGGAAGAAGAAAAAAGAGGGAAGTAGAATGAAGTAGCGTCTATGGCGTGTACTCACGAGGGAGGGGCAAAGCTCCTCCAGCTCCTCCCCGCTGCAGCTAGTAGCCTGCAGATATGGGGGGCTCAGATGGCGGGGGCCTCCCACCCAATCACGCAGGGGTGAAAGCTTTACAGTAAAGCCCTAAAATAGACACAGGCTTTTCTGTACCACAGTCACACACAAGCAGCAGTCACATCCACCCCAAAACCCCACCAGCTGCCCACCCCAACCCTTTTTCTGACCAAGTAGATGGAGAAGAGATGGGAGGTGAAGGACTGATACAACCCCCATCTTTCCCCAAACTATGATTCCCCCCCCCCCCCGTCTAATTTACTCTTATATGTTTAATTAACTTATTTTACTTTTTTTTTTTTACTTCCACTTTATTCCCACTTTATCAACTGGAATAAAGAAAATGATGACTGACCAGAAGCCAACCCAATCCAAAACTCCAGCTCTATCTCACGAGAGCGAGATAAAACACAAGAACACATACAAAGGCAGGAAATAAAAGTTGTGCCATTATTTTTTTATGATCTACATATTAGAGACAGAACGAGATCAGAAGCTTACTGTCATAAATTTGAGAATACAAAGAGGCAGGCGGAAATGCTAACCTTGCCGTTGGGTGTAACGAGACTAAGCGGTGGACAATTGGAATAAAAGGAGTGAAGACCGTTTTATGACTTTGTGATGACATGAGAATGAAGTGAGATGATGGTGAAGGTCAAACAATGAGCAACACTAAATAACAAAAAAATTGTTATTAGACAATTCCTCTTCAAAGTCACAGAAAAGGAAAAATAGCTTTTACATTATCTTACCGTTACAAAATATTCATGGTTAGAGAGAAAATAAACAACTCACTATTCATAATCAATCAAACTACAACTGAGGATTGTTTATATAGGAATTATTTATAAATGTAATGCATAATACATTTATTTAAAATTGCATTAGGTTTTTATTTAAAGTTTATTTTCATAATCAAAATTTATTTTTGTCAAAGTAAAATACCATATTATCACAAAAGTCTGTTAAAGGTTACCGTTAACAATAATAATGATATGGAGTCAAACTTGCACATTTCCTCTTAAAGAATGAGTATATTGTGTATAAATAGCTCAACATAGATTGGTGTGAGCTTAGCTGGTGTAATTTTCAAATTTATGTCTTTATATGTAGTAAAACTGCAAAAAAAACAAAATCTACGACTTGGCACAAATAAACAAATATAACCGAAAAGGGAGGTAAAGCTTTCTGGTTTGCCTTCTAGCTCATTTAGGTACAGACGCAGCTCATTCAGATACCGTACATGTTTTTGAGCTGAACCCTTTGTGAAGAGCACTATCTGCATAAGGACACGCTGCAGCATGTTATGAATTATGATCTTTCAAACGGCACATAATCCATGTCCAATTTCTCCAGAGGGGTTTGACCTACATTCACAGACAAGAAACTTTCTTTAGATTAACTGCTGAAAAGGAAAATAAGTCAAAGTGAGGTAGGGGGACAAGGCCTCCCTTCTCCGAGTGCAAAGAAGCCCACAATTCACAGCAGGAGGCCGTAAGAGGCAGTGACTCCACAAAAGTAGTTTATAAACCTGAAAGCAATTATCCGGCATCAGGATAAAATTTTGCTGCTCAGTCTCTGTAGTTGTAGCACTGACCATTGCACGCCCAGTCTAGTCTCTGGTATAAACTCCATAAATCCTTAACTGTGTTGCTGCTCAATATTGATAAGCTTTAGGAGACTGTGGTTAATGTGTGCACAAGAAAGTCAGAGACAATAAGTTTATCTGTCTTGTAACCGTGTTCAACATTTGTATAGTGCAATTGCACAAGTCTCACCGTACAACATTAGATTTCCAGCGCTTGTGTCACATGACCTCAGGTTGTGTTAAATATCCTGCCTGTTTTTCTATCAAGGTGATGAGATAAATGTAATCCAACTGTTAGGCTGATGAAGACATCAGTGAAACATAAATAAACAACTCCAAGCTCAGTGACTGAAAACTTTTGTCCATACATGCTGTGTTATGTTTTGGCCCGTCACAATCATTATATCGTCAGATTGTAATTATTTGAGACAATGGTAGTTATTGTGCATAATCATTAGAAACATTGCCAACGGTCTGAATAAAAACAGGTGAAATGTCATATTCGACATATTTTTCATATTGACCGGCGCTCTTTTAAAGACATCTCATTGAGTGTCCTTTTTCTGCTATGGTTTAACAGCATATGAGTGCTACCTACAAATATTCGACAAGCATCGTTTGACTTTAACATAGTTGCAAACTATTGATTTGTCAGATATGCAGCAAAAACGTTGCGGTCAAAGGCGTTATTTAAAGGTGCCATTTATAGGTTCCAATGTCCAGTGCCAATAAATTACTTTTCTTGTTCGTAAGTTGTAAACTATGATTCGGCTTATACTATGATAGTGGCATAAAATGAAGAGAAGACAATCAAAACTCTTGATCATAATTATTTGTATGAGAATTATTGTCAAATAAAATGTCATTACAGTGACAGCCCTAATTTGATTTGCTCGATTGTATTAATTACATGTCTATGTCATCACTGCATGTTGTCCACATTCAAATACGAATTTGTGTTTTTTAAGTGGGTTTTAACCAGTGCTTATGGGGTTAAACTGTCATGGCAAACTCTTTTCGAGAAATTGTGTGGAAACAGCAGCACTCCCCCTGAAAACAGGTGACTGAAGTACTAATGGTGTTGATGAATGATGACAACAGACAAAATGAAACGCACCGAGTGCAGCCTTCTGTGGCAGTGACAAGGTTAGCATTTCTTATATGCTGACAACAGAAAAATCCACACAAGTGTGTCATTACTTTACCTTTACTACGTTGATTGAACAAGCTAAAGGGAAGGGGGGGGGGAGGTGTTTGTGTGAAGTCTAAGCAAAAACAAAACCTTATGGTGAGAGCCTAAAACTACATACCAGCAGCAAACACGTTGCCGTAAGCAATGGAAATATCATTACAAATGAATAACCATTATGAACTTTTTAATATTCATAAAAATCACCATGGTTTTCATTATACCAGTGTAAAGAAATGGGGTGCTACCTGACGTGTCCGCCCGAGTGCCAGGGGCCCCGGTTGACCTTTGGAGGCCGTGTTCTCTTCTCTATACACACAGAGCAAAGAAGGGGGCCCAGACCACACTGTTTAAGTAACAACTGGGATGTTAAACCATTTTACAGTGTCCTTTGGAGAGGCCTCAAAATGAAAGAATAAAAAAAAAAAAAAAAAAAAAGAGGACAAGAGGGCAGAAAATAATAATAATGGAGGACATTGGGGACAACTAGGAGAAGAGGAAAGCACAACCTAAACTTTGAGGACCAGGAGCTTTTCTTCTTTTGTATAACAGCTAAAAATGTATACAGCACAGTCATGGTATTAATGCCAGAAGTGGAACATTATAGCCTGAAATCACTGGGGTGTTGTGTCTCTTTTGGTACATGCGAGTCCAACACTGCAGATATGATGATTCGTCTCCTCAACTTTATGTGGGCTGTCAAGGCCACCATGGAGAAACTGTGTTATCAAAAATAAAATAAATCTTAAGAAAACAGCGGATAAAAACTATGTAAAATACAGAATAATTACATACAAGTTGGAGATTTCACCTTTAAAATAATAAAATTGTAGAAAGTGCTGCGTATTTACAACCTGAATACATGTAAACAAAGGGAGGCTGTTGTCACCACAATCAGGGTAGGTTTGATCCTGAGAGTCTTAAATTGTGCTTTCTGATAAACCAATAATAGTTTTTATATTTAATATTTCTATACATGAAACAGCTAGGTAATGCCTACTTATAACAGACATTATTAGTTAGCATTAGCATGCTTCAAGTCTGGGGTAAAAAGGGTGGGGGGTGTCTAGGAAACTTCAAATTGTGAAGAAAAAAAAATGATGAAAAGACAACAAAAAAAAAGTTGTCTGATGAAGTCAAACTGAATATTTTTTTTTAACATGTTTTCTTTTTTTTTTATATATATATATATAAAACCCATCAGTGATATACACTGCCCAGGCAGACTGACTGACAGACAGACAGACAGACAGACAGACAGACAAACAGGTAGCTAAAACAAACAGAAAGACAGAAAGACAGAAAGACGGACAGACAGACAGACAGGAGGTCGGGAGAGAAGGAGCCTTCATTACCTGCCATCCCAGCAGACACCATGTGCACCTGGGTCGAGTCTGGCTCCAGCACCGCATTCAGCTTCTCCTTGGCTGTTGAATAGGCCGCAAAGTAGATCGCCCTGTGGAAAATAGCACCGTAACAGAGGAAAAATAGAGGTTACCAAGGAATTGAAAAACACAGAATTAGCCAACGGTTATTATAAAAAGAATAAAACAAATTAATGATGCATTCAACAATGAGGGATTAAATGCAGAATAAAAGACAACTAACTGGAACCACGAGGGCAGAGAAATTATATGTTTAACTGGTGAATATAAAAAAAAATTAATTAATGGCAGGCTTTAGTAGCAGATTTATATCCCATGATTCTAGCTGCTCTTCACTAAATAAAATCATAGGATTTAGTCAACATTTCTGCTGAGTGGAATTAAACCCTGTGACCTCTGCTTCCTGCCCTCATTCCGAATCACAGAGTATGTACGCACTATGTATTATCATGGTGCGAATGATGCGAGTGGCTGAGTGCGTGCACGTAACGAGTGATGTTGGTGGTGCGAGCTGTCTGCACATGTATTCTGTGTGCTGCTAATGAGCGCCAGCAGCATGCCCAGTGGACTCTCATTAACATCATGAATGTTCATCAAGATGTTTTTTTTTTAATTATTTTTTTTTTTAGCTTTGCAGCATCATGGGGCTGTTTTCTGATTATAACGGGGAGGAATAACTCCCCGCTGCCCAGACTTCCCTCTACAGATAAATAAATCTGGTATTTCATCCAATTATTTCACATCAAAGCCTTGAATGTTACATCTTAGACATTCAAAACTGGAATCTTCTGCTGGTCTATAAGTGACAGTGCAGGCACACGTTGATCAGTAACTTAAAGTCTTTTTTTTTTTTTTTTTCAAATCTCTTAAAATACTGAAATGTCATTCAAGTTTTTACTGCCTCATCCTATGTACAAATCTATATGTGTGTGTTCTTCATATCGTACTACGCTTGCAAACTATATGGAAATGACAAATGTCATACCCTTTAAATGTTTTTGAAATTGTATTTAATATAATTTATCTACAGATATTAAATAAATCATTGATTTAAATCAAACTCTGAATAAAAATTCTAATTAAATTTTTTTTTTTTTTTTTTTTTAGAGCAGTAATTATTGGTTGATTAGTCAATCCTTTTGAGCCATTTTTGAAATTAAAAAAATTGCTAAAATTCTCTCATTACACCTTCTTAAACATGAATATTTTCTGCTGGTCCTCCACCATGATAATAACTGGAATATCTTTTGATTGTGGTCTGTTAATCAGACTAAAACAAGACATTTTAGGCAACACCTTGGGCTGTGGAGAACAGTGGGCGACATTTTTCAAGTCATTTCAAAGACCAAACAGCTAATTGATTATTTAAAAAATAATTAAACGGATTAACAGATCATGAAAATAATTGATATTTGCAGCCCAATTGTATTTTTTCAAACACTATAGGAAATATAAATAAATAAATAAATGAATTTGAATAATTGTGTCATTACAGCTTCGGAGAATTTATGATCCAATCTGTGATACTGTCTATAATGTCAGAGCAGGGAGTGATGAAAAACATTATGGCTCTGCACGAAGGTCAGCAGGAAAGCCCGTATATAGCAGCAAGGGTCACACATTATGTAACAATATCCTCAGATTGCACAGTTTGTTGCTGTCATTACCGGCCATTTCAACAGCTATAGAACTTGACCACAAGGCTCACTCACACACACACACACACACACACACACACACACACACACACACACACACACACACACACACACACACACACACACACACACACACACACACACACACACACACACACACACACACACACACACACACACACACACACACACACACACACAGAGGCCTTTTTGCCCGTCAGAGAGCCAGACAGAGCAGTGCAGCAAAGACAGAGGACCCAAAGGACTATTCTCAGTTTAAAAATTATAAATATGATGGAAGAGCTAACAACAGGAGAAAAGATATTGGAAATTATGGATCAGAGATAGAGACCACAACAAACCAACAGGAGGAAGATGATCATGCTCATGTGATACAGCAGTCGCTAGGAAGGACTCGACAGGTCAGGGAAGGGGATTAGGCACAAACACCGCCGCTTCAATATAAACCCCCATTTGTAAAAATAACAACTGTCACATGATGAAACTGCCACAGCTGGCCGCCGCCTGCTGCTGCTGCTTTTTCATTCCAGTTTTGATTGACTGAGTCCAAGCTGTTACACAATCCTAACCAACCAGATGAGCTAAGCATCAGGGAACCTGCTCATTTCCGCTCGGACTTGGAAGCACAGATTTTCATTGCACTGCTGTTATTGACATTAATTTCTGGATTTGTTGTCTACTACGATTTCTGCCAACAGAAGTTGTGAGTGCACAAGAAGCTTGTAATAAAGCTGAGGATCTCACGACAAAGGCATTCTTCTACAAAAATGTGTCACCAGGTTTGATGTCACATGTGATGTAAATGGCAGAGATACCTTTACACTCTGATATCAGCTCGAGCTACTGCTGATAACATTGATTTTTGCTGACTTAGTCTGGCAGATTGTGGTTCCCGACACGTCTGTGTTGGTTAGAATGTGCAAGACTTAAGGCAGGTTAAAGTAAGCAGGAAATGCCAAGCAAAACACCACACCCAAAATTTAGTAAATAATAGATTTATATATTTTAGATTTTTATATTTAATATTTTACTGTTGTTTTATTGCTTTCCTGTACCTATAATGCTGCTGTAGCGGAAAAAAAAATTCCCCTTGTGGGACTGACTAACTATATTGTGCATTTTTATATTTAATATTTTTTACTCTGTTATTTGTATTGCTTTACCTGTATTTATAATGCTGCTGTAGCAAAACAAATTCCCCTTGTGGGATTAATACAGTATGTATGTATGTATGTATGTATGTATGTATGTATGATGCATGTATGTATGATGCATGTATGTATGCATGATTTGCATGCATCTATCTATCTGTCTGTCTGTCTGTCTGTCTGTCTGTCTGTCTGTCTATCTATCGATCTATCTAACACTGTACATACCTGGAAGGTGCCACACCTACGAGGTTGGGACCCAGTCCTCTGAAGAGTGAGCGGGGTCCTTCTTTCTCTATAATTAACCTGCAAATAGAGCAGAAATTCAATTAAACATTTTACTTTATATATGTTATTCCACCATAAAAAAGAGAAATATTACAATACTTTTCGGGCAAACTAATATGTTAATAACTGGCGAATAAGTCGTATCCTCTGCTCATGTTAGGAATTCACTTCTACTTAAAACTAAATAGACTCAGTAGACTTTTGCTTAATTAAATGTATTCAAAAATGATCCAACAAAAATACTGGAATGTTTTTTAAGATGATTGACACCATCCTTATGTCTGTACACTAAATATGAAGCTAGCATCAGTAGTATATAAGTTTAGCTTCACACAGTGTCTCGAAACACGAGGAAACAACCAGTCTGGGTCAAATTAAAACTGACACTAACTTCGTATTTACCATGTAGACTTCACAGTAGTGTCTCATCTAAGTTTCGGAAAGAACGCCAATCATTTTCCTACTATTTCATAGTTTGGAAAATACAATCACATGAGCTGGATCCATTCTGAAGTGTGAGTTCAGACACACAACTGGTTCTTTGTCTCACCATCATGTAAAAAAAGAAGAAAAAAAAAAAAAAGAAAACCTTCACATGCTGTATGATCACTCATCCGTTACCGTGGGAAATAGAAACAAAGTTACAGAGAGCATACAGCAGAGACAACTTTCTTTTAGTACAACATCTGTTTTTGAAGCTAAATTTATATCCAATGAAGGAGCTGTAAGCTGATGGACCATTGAACCACAGACCATATCATAGAACCAGAAAAACCACAGACATTTCATAGCCCATAGAATATCATAGTTATACTTCCAACAGCCTGACATTATACATGGGGTCAGTATCAACATACTGGAGCACTCAAAATAAATAAATGGAATAACAGGTGTCTTTGCTGTGATGCTGTTTATAGCGGTCTTATCATGCCAGCTCCTGTGTTCAGTTTTGGTGTTGTTGAGTTCAAAGATTTGTCATGCGTGTCCAAGCTAACCCAGTGACCTGATTCGGGATGAGAATGGTTAATAGTTTATCCTCAATCACCGTGAAACAAAGTACATTCAAAGAAAGGCATGAAATCACCCTGGAAAACCAAAAAATAAGTAAACAATCCTCTGGGACAGATAGTAAATTGGTCCTTTAGGGTTGATTAAATTCTTATGATAGTGGCTTTCTCTTTCTATTTAAAAATAAGACATAGCTCTGTTTGTTCTTGAAGTTACAGCAATATTTTCTTCTGTTTGTGGATTTGTGGTTGGTGCTTTTCTGCGCTGGCAGTGAGATTTTGCCCGGCTCTGTTTATAGCTAGATGCCTAAATTAAAAAACGATTCAGTCAGTGGTGTGTCCTCAAAAAACAGAGTTTGTGTCTAAACTTGGATAGCATACAGACCTTGGAGTGAAGGTGTTCTTAGTACTCACAGAACTTAAATCATTTGTTGGCGTACAATACTCTGCTCGAAAATGGATCTCTGCCTGAACCTCACTGCATGTTGACCCACTTTGACTTGTGTGGGTTTTTTTCCCTTTCCCTTTCCTTTGCCGTGCTGCTCTTCCCTCTTCTGCCCTGCTCCACTCTGTATTGTGTAATTGTGGTGTTTCATGTCTGCTCATGGCTCTTTATCTCAAGGACAACACAAGGAGTTGATTTTTGTTGTCACAACACCAATGTTGAGCCCAAAACTATGCCCAGATGAGCAGCTATCTCTGGAAACATGGCATTAGTCAAGTGTTACTAAGCAAAGCCCTGATAACAAACTGACAAAGAAAGCATCCTCACTTATTGAGACAAGCGGCAGACACCAATCAATTTTGATAAAATGTTCTTTTGCCATCACAGTATAAGAAACTCATTCCACGTAACCACTCTAACAATTAGGGTTTTCTGTTGTATTGTGAAACTGCAAGGTTTGCAGTTTTCATACATGTTCTGCCAAATCTGGATTTCATGTTAAAAAACTATTTATATATAAATAGGACAGATTTGTCAAAGATTTGTAATTTGCAAGATACTGAATACATGCATTTTGCAGTGGAAAATTCCACAAACCGCAGCCTGTGCATTATACAATACTGTGTGCCTTGTTCGGTGACAGTAATGGAAATAGGTTGGCTGAGTGGAGCCACGAGGCTGAGCTACGGTGAACATTTACTTGAATGCTGTTAATCCCCTAGTGATCAACTTCAGTTACAAATATCCAAACACACAAGCTTTCAGTCGTTCCAAATAAACCCGTAAGCAGCGTTGAATTCCACTGAACTCTCACTTCTCACTTTATCTTGCTGGCAACGTTTCACTGTGTCTGTTAAGAGGAATTACATATAAATGACCTAAAAAAAGGAACAAGTTATTGTATATTCATAACATTGCGTTCCCGGTAGTTATTTTGAGAAATAGCCAAGAACATCCTAACAGTCATGAGATCAAAATGAGGTGGAAATCATTTACTTTGTCTGTGGATGCCAGTAATAACAAAATACTTCAAGCAGAAATGTTTATCTGTTGTATTTTTCAGAAGTCTGATTCAGCTGCTCGCTAAAAACTAAAAATAATTGTTCCCTAAAAATATTCACCAGCAGTAAAAAAATACAACAACCTCAAAACCAACTCCTTGAGGGAGGTTACACATTTATGCAAACAATATTTCCAGTTTGCAGCGGTGTGCTGCCCCCCCCCCCAATATTCATATGTCAATATTGGTAGACACTCTATACATTTGTTACGTAAAAGTCTCAACATTAGCTCTGAATCAGTTTGACTTGTAGTTAATCAAAACAAATTTTCCCTTTTGAAAGACCCCCCCAATATTTAGTCCAGTTGCACTTGACATCATGCTCCTTACTTGAGACAGTGCAGAGGCCCTGGCGGAGCAACGCGGGCAACACTTGCTCCGTTGACAGTGCTGAGCTGGACTTCAGAGATGTACAGGGTGATGGAGGAGGACTGCAGTCTGGTCTTCACCACTTCCAGGGGACATGTCAAAATCGCGCCCACTGTACCACCACATCTAGGAAGAGAAAGGTGAAGGTGTTGAAGGGAAAGGTTGCAGAAACACAGGGAATGGTAACAAAGAGGAGTCAAGCTCGTTCAGGAAACGTTTTGTACCGTGACTACAAGAGTGAAGTGACAGATCTAAGTATGCTTGTGAACATACTTTAAAAAAAAACACGTTATATTTACACGGGCCAAGTCACATCTCTGTTTCGCAAGTCACATTCAAATCTGCTTTTAAAACCAGACTCTAATACTGACAAATGGTGACACAATCGGTTATTTACTTTACATCCTCACACATTCACCTGATACTGTGATATGCAAGATACTGAGACTAACAGCTGGTTTCATCATGCAGTTCAGAGAAAACTGGCCACGGCTCTGTGTAACTCTAATACGCTGCTGAGGTTTGCCACCTGAGAAGGCAAGAATGAGGTGTCATGAAAATTAAGACTGTTGATTGTCCCACTTGTTAAACTCATACAGACAAAGTGCTTAAGCAAATCTAATTTAAAATCATTTTGACCCACATTATCTAAAAGCATATTGCACCAATCTTACTAAATATTATTGCATTACCTATCTCACTGACACGGTATAAATTAGGACTTTATTTTGATAAAAGCTACCAGATGTCATCTCAAAACAATGCTTTGTGCCAGTGCCACACATGCGTACCAGTTGATCCCCCTCTGCTCTCCACAATGTGACTTGGACAGACAAAGCTTCGCGATCAAACCACCACAAAGCTGGAAAAGCTCTATAGGTCGGGAGCAGTGCAGACTGGCTTCAGCCATACAGTGTATGCTGACATCCTGGCTCTGAATTCCTCTTGCTGCAATCGCTGCGGAGTAGCACCAGCTATATTTACCTTTCAGAAGACCGACCCACATTTATGCTCACAAGCAGTGGTGACCCTTGGCCTACTTTCTGGGCTATGCTCTACTGCTGCATGTGTGTGTGTGGCTGTGAGAAAGGCAGCGCAATGCTGAGGCCTGTAGCTTTAATTTTTGGAAAAAGAAAAGTAGAGTCTGCCTTTTCAAGATAGCAATGTGTCTTGTGTAGTCCTCAAAATTTAACATTCCTGACAACATGATTAACATAAGAATGTCAATGGTGCAGGTGTGAAAGAAAGGGCGACAGAGAAACGGAAAACAATCGGATGTATTCAAGACAGATGAAGTGCTATGTTTATATTTACATTTGCTTTGATGGCCTGTCTGTAGAATTGTGAAAGAGAAGCATTGCTCACCTTTTGTGCATGGCAAGTTTTTGCTAAAGTAGCTATTTTTACCAGTATTTTCCTCCCAAAAACCACCCTCCACCTTTAGTTAGGACCACTGAGCAACACAGAAAAAGTCTTTAGATGATTTGGGGAATTAATATTGTCAGATGGATGTCTTTAGGGCAATACTTATCTGTATCTGTGGATAGCTGACATTAAAAAAAAAAGGTGTGGAAACCTCTAAACATGCCTATAAGTTACACAAGTTTTCATCTCAACCGTCATTCATTTGAATTTCCATCAATAAATAACCATTAGATTTATGGCATCGAATTTGCTTTTTATTCACCTCGTTAATCACACCGTCAAGTCATCGAGAGAGAGCAGCATCAAGCCCGGAAACTAATTCCATGTACCATCAAAATAAAGGTGTACACTTGAATAGAAATAGTAGCGTTTGGCGGAATAAAGCGACAAAACATTCTGCGTTGAAACACTCAGTGATATCTCTGACGTGACATTTAATTTCAACAGTAATCTCTGTCACTTTTATGTTCATATTTCCATTACCAATAGTCACATTTGTTGAGGGTTTTCCGGAAGTTGAGTTTGAACCAGCTGTTTTGACCGTGGCGTGACAGACGTGCACGCAGCTGCCAGGGTTTGTACGCGCCTCGTAGAAAAACTACCCCCGTTCACTCAGTTCGTTAAATACCTCGTCATATTCCAAATTGGAACTGTACATTTAAAAACAAATCCAATTTATGCATGAAATCCGTTTTCTGACTTACCCTCCTGCGAACAAGTGATCCAGTGTGTCCCTTTGGCTCATTATTTAGCATGCTCTGCCCAGCAGCTCGCCTCGGGCTGCGGCAGAGGGTCGAACACGGGCTCGGTTCCCGTACCTTCCCGTTGCTTTCTGCCTCCAAGAGGATCCGCACCTCGACAGACAAGACGGCGTCGATGAATAACCAGCGATGGGGCCGGGCGAATCTCCGGTGATTCAGACTGCAGTGGGCCGACAAACCTCTCTCCCCCCCACCCCCCTCTCAGCTCGCACAGGTTCCCGTCTGACAGATATCCTGTATCTTCCACTAAGAGCTACGAGCTCACCAAGCTGACTGCTGGCAGTAGAATAAATCAGGTCTAATAATCGGTTGTATGGCACATCCACGGGTTTGACTTGATTGTCTCCTCTGCTTTCATCGCTGCAGCTAGACGACAGGAGGCAGGGCGCATAGTATTTACTGCACACCCATAGGCTGGAAACTGACGCTGCTATTGGTCTGCCTGGCGCGTGACGTCATGACGTCTCATCCCTGATCATGCACTGTTCACATGCTCAGCATTGAATGAATCAGAGCTGCATTATGTTTAAGCGCAGCTTCTCAAAGATTAATCCTGACACAGTTGGGTCTGTCAGTACAAGGACATGTTTGCTGTTGTTGTGGTTGACACATAGAAATCCAGATCTCTTTTGTAAACCAGACTTGAGACAAAAAAATATCTATTGTCAGACATACACATAAATCAGCATAAAAAAAAATAAAAAAAAAACATACATAAGGTTGGACAACCACTATTCAAGCAACATATAAAGTTAATCAAAAACGTGCTTAGCCTTTAATTTTAGGTTGCTTATTGACATGGGCCTTATCCTTTTACTAGTTTTATGTGTATTTATCCATGCGGGTAATTTTGCATGCCAGTGGTCTGAGATGTTTATATGATTTTTTTTTTCCATCAGTGTAATAAAGTAGTTTAAAATGCCATCTTGTTAGGTATAATTTAAAAGATTCCCCTCCACTCAAAATTGTCTTTTACCTCTCCTGAATGTTTGATCTTGACTGTACAGAATAATATAGGCCTAGTCTATGTGTGGAGCTTGACAAAAGAAAGCTGTTGTCAGATTCATCTGCTGAAAGTGTATAGCTTTTCCAGGCTCACTTAAATCTGAGTTTAAAGTGTGAACCTTTGTGATATCATAGTGTGGAAGCCTATCATGGTCCAACAGACAGCATATAGACAAGTGTGATGTTAAAACTTGAGCCTGCATTGCACATTGAGAATGACAAATTTAACTTTTTGTTTTAGACAGGTTTGGGAAAAGCAAGTGGGCTGATAATTGATCAAACTGGACTCTGTCTATTAAATTTACTAATGTTATCAGGACAAACATTGTGGTTATTCTACCAGGCTTCTGACAAAGACTCCTGTCTTGTTCGTGGTATTCAAGGGAGTAAATGCTTGCAGATCTAAAGAGTTACAATAATTACAGACATGAAAACATTCATGTCAGTGTAGCTCTGTCACATTTTTAAATTATTGGCTACAGATTACCTAACTGTCAAACTGTAGCATTAGTACAGTACAATGGATTCCCCATTCAGATAATCTTAAATAAAAGTGGATTTTTTTTTTTTTTTTTTCTGAAAGCTGGTCAGTTGACCTGACTCAGAATAGTCAGTGATTTAATAATGGAGCTGAACAAATCTACACAGTTTTGTAATTGGATGCATAGTATGACAAGTTGGAGTCATGTGCATGGTTTCACTGCTTACATTTGTGACATCAAAACCAATAATGTCATGTCCTGCATTAGTGAAATCACACCGGTCTCATGACACAGAGGTCTTGGAAGGATATTTAATTCAATATCAGATGAAAGGGAGTATGCCTCTTATCATTTAACATTATTGGGGTGCAATGAGTGTGAAGCCTTAAAATTAAGATTTTAAAGGAAAATATTTATATCAAATGCTGTTTCTTTTGTTTAATATTTATACTAAAAAGCTCTTTCTGTCGTAATATTTGCACTCAGTAATGTTTGAAATGTGCTTTGAGGATTAAATGTGCTTTGATCGGGTTCATGTTTTTTTGTTTTTTTTGTGGGGTTTTTACAGGACTATTTTTTTTTTACCTGTAAGTCATTACAGCCAGCATATGGTGAAAGTCCAAAACATCAAAAACCCTCTGATGGATACACACTGGTACTGTACTGAGAAATTCCATCAAATTTCACCAGTTATTGTAGCTATTTGAGTATTCAAGAAGGAAGAGGTGGCACACAGTCACAAAATGGCCCCTATTGATGGACATAAATCTTGTAAGACAATGGAAAAGTGACACCAGAACATTACTGAATGGCGTTGAACCAGGTTAAATGGTCTCAGGTATTTCACCAACAGTGAAATAACATACGATAGACATATTTAGATAGGACATTGCACATTGAATATGCATTTGTATTGTGAGAAAGGCAGCGCAGTCCAAATGTCCTTCTCATATGGACAAGAGCACATCGGAAAATGACAGAAACCGAATTACTGCCTTCCTCTGGTACTCACGAGGACCCCTGCAAACAGTTTAAAGGATCACGAGATGGAAGTGCAGCAACTGAATTATACTATTATTGAAAGCAAAATGCTTTGAATAAGTTATGCAATCTGGCTGTCGCTCACAATTTCTCTCTGTGATGTTCAAGATAAATATGATAGAGTATGTGAGTAATGCCCAGGTCAAAGGCATGTCAAATTTAAGTACAATATATCTTAAAATCTGACAAAGACATTGAACATGCACCTTTCTGTGCTTGAGTTTTAGCTGCTGAAGAGAGGGAAATGCAATATGACAAAGAACTAAAAAAAAATAAAAAAAATAAAAAAAATCAAGGGGCCAACTGTGTGTGATTCCAGCATATTTACACAGTCAATGTAGATGAAGCCTTCAGGTCATTCTCTGGCATGTTGACACACTATTGTGACAAATGCTCGAATCTCTGTCATCCAACAGGTTTTCTCAGATATTTGTTTCCTTTGTTACAGCAGAAATGGATCATTAATGCAGTAACCATTCCAAAAACACAAGACAAACTCACACGTGATCTGAATTTTACTGTTAATCATTTCAGGAATACTAAGAAATATTAGTTCACTCGTTTTCTCACAATTTCAAATCATGGTCACTCAATGTGTGAAGGTAATTATTTGCGCCAACATCCAAACAGCAGTGCATGTGTGTTGGTATGGGTGTTAGAGTCCACTAACACATGTCTCCTGATATCCCACACATGTGGAGATGTAGTATCTCGGGATTTTTGTTGGACTTTGACCAAACAGACGGGTGGGATAACTAATGTCACTAATGAGAGACATGCTCTCTCTCTCTCTCTCTCTCTCTCTCTTAGTGTGTGTGTGTGTGTGTGTGTGTGTGTGTGTGTGTGTGTGTGTGTGTGTGTGGTAAAGGTAAAGCAGGGCAATATGACAAAAATAAATACTGTTAAATTTACAAAAGTTTAAAAATTACATGTGGCCATAACTTTATTAGCTTAAAGAGACATTTTACAATTCATGATGGGGTCTTATAAGTATTATGGTCTTGAATACTTCTACAGCCGAGTTTAATTTCAGCGTTATTTTGTACATCTAGTTAGAAAACTTTGTTCTGTCCCTTTTGGAATAAAAGGGACAGAACAAAAGCATGAGAGTGGGCTGACCAAAGTAGAACTAGACCTGCCTGCATTAGTTGCTCAAGCTCTAGGTCAAGTGGACTTTTCAAACTGTTTGTTTTAGCAGGCTTTTTTTTTTTTTTTTTTTTTTTTTTTTTAACACTGAGTTTGCTTTTGGGTGGTTGATGCAAAAAAAAAAAGAAAGAAAAATGTTAAAAAAAAAATATCATTGACCTGACTCATCAACACGTTTCTACTTGCAACTCTCAGTAAGTCATTAACTAATGCATCATATTTGATTTGCTTTCAGGTTTTTAGAAAGTTAATCAGCAAAGTAATATGTTAGTTGTCATATATATGTAATTAAGTAAAATATATATATATCAGATTATTACGTGTTGTAGTGTCAAAGTAGCCTATAGAGTAGCACAAGGTTAAAAAAAAATACTCCAATGAAGTACATGTAACAATTGTGACAAACTCTTCAAAGCCCCTTTACGCGGCTGTAAATGTCCGTGAACCTCACCTTTGGAAAAAAAAAACAGCCCCCCTAAAGCTTCTTTAAAACACCTCGAGAGCAGCAGGGAGCACTTTGAGCGGCTTGACTAAATGCCACCGCCTGGCGGTATCATTTTGACATGGCCAACTACAGATGTTTTTCTCAGCGGCAGGATAATGGGGTCGTTCACCTTCCCTCACTAAAAATCAAACAACCAATGACAGTAAAAGAGGAAAGAAAAGAAACTGAAACATTTTCGTCAATGTGTATCCAAACAGGCACGGCTGCATATTTTGATAGTGTCGTTTGATCTGTGCGCTTCATTAATGACTCATCGGAGATTACTGTTGTAAACGTTCCCGAAGCAGTCGTTGTTTTCATTGCTCAAACACAGTAAATAAAGACATGATTTCACAGAAGACATCCTGGGTTTTGTGTTCATTTCTAATCTGCTTTGTTTTAGGTCACTGGATGTTCTTTAGCCGACTGATGTTTCAAATTGAGTCATGAGAAAAAGGGGATTATATACCCCACTTGTTACATACATTTTTACAAGACCCACATGTTAACATAACACCTTCACAAAATGTCACGTTTATTCCGACTTGGGCGGCATGCTTGTCGCGCTTACCTCTTTGATAATTGATTAAAAAAAAAAAAAAACGAATATTAAATATCGATCCCTCCGATGTCGCTGACGACCCCTTGAAGGCAGCACGATGTCACGTGACCAGCGCACAGCTGAGGGATGCCGAGGTAGCCTTGCCCGTAGCTAACCAGTTAGCAGCGTTAGCCGTGTCTAGCCTTTCCTTGGCAGAAACGGCCGACGTCTCCTTTCGCCTCTTCAAACAAAAACAACAACAAAAAAACCCACCCGAGGGAGATATTACCACCCCGCCATGGAGAGGACACAGCGCACGTGGTCGTCTTTCGCATCCCTTCGTATCGTCAGCTTTCGCTTAGATGTCAATGTTATAGTTTGGAGCTAGGGCTGTCCATTTAGCTCAGTTAGCTGCTTTTTTTTTTTTTTTTTTTTTTCCTTTTTTTTTTTTTGTGGCTAACTCAGGGCCAAGGCCAAGCGAGGAAAGGCAGGCCGTCGGGTGAGTACATTTTCGCCAACGTCTTGTGTTATTTTCACATTTCTTACAAGCGTTGCTATATTACTCTCATATACAAGGTGCTTGATTGACAGCTGCTCAGGTAGTTTACCTGGTGTTCTTGTATTCAGGTAGATTTGGCCTTTTGTCGACAGCTACACATTAACGTTACTGTACCAGTTATGTATGTATATATATATTTATATATCTGCATAACTAACGCTGGCTGTGACATTTTGTCTGTGAATCATGTAACAAAACTAGAAAACGTAGATTCACACTAACGTACTTCGTCCTGCTTTCATTTCCATGTAATATATTGATCATATATATATATATATATATATATATATACACACCACGACGTCACATTGAAATGAAGGAGCGATCAGCTTGTTTGGTGTATTTTAGTTTAAATACACTTGACTGTTATTATACGCCTTCCTTGTCAGGGCTGTTGTTTATGATTGCGTTGTTGACAGTGTCGGTCCGGAGGGCACGTTGAACGGACGGGGACACAGTTTGTCCCTGACGGGGACACAGTTTGTCCCTGACGCGACCACCTGAACCTCCAGTGTCCCCCCCCGTCCCGTCCCCCCCCCCCCCCCCCCCTCCAAGGTCTGCCTGAACATTTTTTTTTTTTACTGCAGGATGCTGCATTAACACATTTTGTTGAAACCAGATCGCCAGACCGTATTCACTTCAATGCATTAATTAATTACATTTAATTAAATATTGAAAACACCAGATGACATTTTTTTTGCTATTGAGAAAACTGAGACATCTAAATTCTAACAAATACCCTCAGTAGTCAAGTATAACTTTGCCTCATAACATACTTGTGTACTAATGGGCTGTATAGTTCATGGGGATTTTTTTTTTTTTTTTTTTTTTTATTTATTTATTTTTTTTAAGGGTTTAATTTGATATATTTTGAGAGTTTGAGTTTTGTTCATTTTCAGCACAATATATTTTTCCTGTTTTTTTTTTTTTAAAAGACCAGGAGCTGGAAATGACTCCACTATAGCTGGTTTTCACTAAGGCAGGGGGATATATCCATATTTTATTGTATCATGATACAATTATAGATATCGTTTTAGATTGCAGATATCGTAAATCATGATATGGTATAATTGCTCTCTTTTTGTGGTTTTAAACGCTGCGTTGCTGTAAAGTGATGTCATTTTCTGAACTCCCCCGATTGTTCTTTTCTATTACTTGCCTTTACCAACTCAGTCATTATACCCACATAACTGATGATTATTTATCAAAAATCTAAGTTTGTGAATATTCTGTGAAGGCACCAATAGTCCGTCCATCCATTACCTATACCCACTTTATCCTGAACAGGGTCACTGGAGCCTATCTCAGCTCACTTTGGGCGAAGGCAGGGTACACCCTGGACAGGTCGCCGGTCTTATCACAGGGCCAACACGTAGAGACAGACGGAAAGGAAACAAAGACCATTCACACCTAAGGGCAATTTGTAGAATCACCAATTAGCCTGAGGTGAATGTTTTTGGATGTTGGGAGGAAGCCGGAGTACCCGGAGAGAACCCACACAGAGGCATAGGGAGAACATGCAAACCCCGCACAGAAAGGCCCGGATTTGAACCCAGAACCTTTTCACTGTGAGGCCACAATGCTCATCACTGCACCACTGATAGTCATCCCTTGCATATCTTTGCAATATCTCTAACGAAGTATTTGGTTAAAATATTGTAAAGTCTGATTTTGTCCATATCCCACAGCCCTAGTTTTCACCCTCTCTTGTATTAACATGGCATCAATGAGACACGCAGATAATCTTTTAGGAGCCTTGTATGATTGACATCATGTTGTACTCATGTAGAACTGAAGTCACCCATACTTTGTGTCCTTTTCATCTCCTGTTCAGCCTCCACCAGACATTTGGCCTGTAGGTGGACAGAGGAGGAGAGCAGAGGAGTTGGACATCAGATTTGGGATCAGATCTTCTTTTGAAGTTGCCTCCGCCATAATCTTCATCACTGTCACCCTCAGCTGAGTATGTCTTCGTCAGGCTGCTGCCAACTACCTGGCTCCCTTTGTGATTATTCCGGGAACGCTGAATCTGATGCCTCCAAGGATTCAGAGGAGTCCGACTCTACGGCACAGGCCCAGTACATCGCCAAGGTTACGGCTAAAGATGGCCGCCCACTCTCCACCGTTGTCAAGGCGGTAAGCTTGCAGAGGTAAGAAAGTGAGGAACTCGTATGGGCCTCCAGTGAATATACTGCAATTAAACCGAATTTGGCTAACCATCATGTTTTTGTCTTTGGTGCCCCTCTGTGTGTCTGCACAGTGACGTGGGTATGTGTCGGATTTGTCATGAGGGAGCTGGAGGGGAGACACTGCTCTCACCCTGCGACTGCACTGGTACTCTGGGCAAAGTGCACAAGAGCTGCTTGGAGAAGTGGCTGTCGTCCTCCAACACCAGCTACTGTGAGCTTTGTCACACAGAGTTCACTATTGAACGGCGACCACAACCACTCACACAGGTTAGTGAAGGTCTTACTGCGACGATAAATGTGTTTCCTGTCTATGTTGTTGATATAAAGGTGGGAATGAGCAATAAAGCAAGTAAGCAAGGGAGGGATATATTAAGTACTTCGTAAGGCTCTGTGAGATTCATTTAAAGCCATGTAGAGTGTGTGGCAAGAAGTAGCATCCTCCGCATACGAGATGATTTGTTCATCTTGATGAGTTGGCTGTCTGGCCTTGTCTGAAAAGCTCTCAGGAATAGGAGTATTTTTTTTTAAATATTATTCTTAATTAGTTCATGCTGGTAATTCACAGATGCCTTTGTAATATTCACTGTAAACTAATTGTGGATTAAATGTAACACCGGCTAGGCTGATTTTGTAGAAGGCAAATTTTCAGTCACACCAACGAACTCTTCGTTTTGCTCTTGCTCAGTGGCTGAAGGACCCAGGCCCTCGCAGTGAGAAGCGCACGCTGCTGTGCGACATGGCCTGTTTCCTTCTCATCACACCCCTGGCAGCTATCTCCGGGTGGCTGTGTCTGAGGGGAGCCCAGGACCACCTGCAACTGAAGAGCAGACTTGAGGCTGTGGGCCTCATCGCCCTCACCATCGCCCTCTTCACTATCTACATCCTCTGGACACTGGTAACTAATGCATTGCTAAGTTATCACCTTGTAACCGAGAGAAATATTCCGAACATATTAGCACAGATTGACTTTTTTTTTTTTTCTCTCTCAGCTGGCTTTTTGTCTACGAGTTGATCAAGTATTTAGACAGCTTTTTATGTCTTAGTTTAACATTTAAACATTTGTGGTCTGATACAGACACAATACAAAGATAACTAAAGCCACAGATTTATGTTTTTCTCGCAATTATTATAGAAATAATGGGACTGTTTTTTTTGTCTAGCAATGACCTTGAATAATATGACTAAAGTCAAGGGGTGGAGAGATGTGCTGACATGTGCAACTTGTTATTCTCTGGCACAGAACAATCATTTGTTTGAATGTTGGTCAGAAACATGCCTTCACATACATGCTTAGCTGCCTGAAAATAGTAAGAATCAGCTGACTTTACTCCCCACTTCTCCTTACCTTGACTTAACTCATATTCTTTAAGAATCAACAAAAAACTTCTTTAGAAACATAATTCTTTAACATAAAAAAAACAACAACCATCATTTAAAAAGACAAATTGCGAAAGATTAGCCTTTCTGCCTGTCGTGCAGCAGTTGCAGCTCATTCCAGTGCTGCGTCCGTACTACTCTGTATCAAATAACCTTGTGTCAGTTTTATTTACGTTTATCTTTTTCTCCCTCGTCATATCCTGTCTCGCCCCCTCCCACTTTCATTTCACTCAACCTCAGGTGTCATTTCGGTACCACTGTCAGTTGTACTCGGAGTGGAGGAGGACCAATCAGAAAGTGCGCCTGCTCATGCCTGACATGAAAGGGGCACACACCACCCAACGTTCAGTGCCGACCAAGTCGACCAAGAAAATGACTGATGAGACCATCGTATGAGTGCAGAGCAGTGGCAAGAGGAATATTTAAAAGAAAGCCCACTGAAGCACTCTCTAAAAACAAAATTAATCATATTAATGAACTTTTGCACTTCATATGGATCATTCTGAGAGGGAAGAGCTACTTCCTCCTTCTTTTTTCTTTTCTCGAAGCACTTGATGTTAACTACTATGGTATTGGCCGACCACAAAAGTGGTTTTGGAAAGAACTCATTCCGGAGTCATAGTTGATGAAAACAAGAGTTGTCACCGGACAGCCAGTGCTGGGATGTGAACGACTGGACACATGGATGATGGACTAACCAGCCCGACTTTATGTCAGTGACACAAACTTAATGAAATACTAAGACACAAGCTAATGTAGCAGGATATAACTGATTCAGCATGCTACTACAGTATAATATGAAACATATTCACTACCTATAATTCCCCCATGCCCCTTCACAATGTATTTAGCTGTTTTTGAACAATGGGTAAACAAACAGCCCTGCGGAGGATAATAATCTAAAAACATGATTGACAAAGTCTATCTGTGAATACTCCCTTTTTTTTTTTTTTTTTGTTCTTTTTTTTTTTTTTTTTTGACAAGCACCGGGCGACAGTTACTCATACCAATGTCCTTGTCTATAATCAGAATCCTTTTCAATTTTCCAGGTAAAGCTTTTTCATTACTGTCTGAAGAGTGAAAAACAAATTTTTCCTGTTCAGGCAGCAGCTGAGACGTCATGTATTTAACACACTTGTCACGGGGCCAGTGAAGATTGTAGTATACGGGATAATGCTAACTCCAACCTGTAAACAGTATTGCAGTAATGTATAAAGAAATAGTATTGAAGGTGCGGAAAAGTGTTTACATTCTAATTGGATGAAGTTTCTTCTCTTGTCATAAAAGTGCATTAGCAAACAGCCCTGCTCCACTTGTAAATGCACCATTCATTAATTGAGCTGCCTAGCAATGACCAGTAGTAATGTCTTAACATCACAAGAGATGCAACTTTAAATAGAGCAGATACAGTGTTCGGCATAGTGAGATTACAGACTTTTGACCTATATAAAAAAAAAAAAACACAGATGTATCACAGCAGGCTGATGCTTGTTAAAGGTGCAAACAACAAATGTGTTTTGAGATGTCGATTGATGTAAGCAGCATATGCGAAACAAAGTATTTTGTGTTATTGTAGTCTTCCTGCTGCATCCCCTGGAAAGTTGGGTTATTGTGCAATAAAACATGTGGGACTCCTGGACTCAGTGTGACATGTGATTTATAAGATGGTTTTAGGTGTTGAAGCATCTGAAGATCCTCATGTAGGCCATGGAAATATATCTAATCATCCGTCGCTGTGGGAGTCATATTCTGAGAGTTCATGGATCATCTTCTCTAAATATTCATAATTTAATATTTTTCTGCTTAGAAACTTCAAACATTCATATTTTGGAGAGTCAGTCAGACGGTTACACTATTAATATGACCAATGGTAGAAAGTAAATTGTTCATGTACTATTTGAAGTATTTGTACTTGAGTATTTCCCTTTCATACTTCATTATACTTCTACTCCAGCTACATTTAAAGCAGAATGTTAACTGCTTTTCTTTAGCAGCAGTAATTCCTAGTTATTTTTTATATTGAGTTGAAATAAGCTTACAAACAATCATTATCTTGTTGGGCTGGGCAGTATGTCACATTTCAGATTAACTGTAGTTAATAGTGGCTCCACCACACCACCACCCTCTTCAAGCTTCTTATGGTTTCATTTTAATAACTGCCTGAGGGCTGAGAGGTCAAATGAACACCTATTTTAGAAGAAGATCAAAGATTCTGTCCACTGTCCAAAAACATGATCACAAATTTATTTATTAATTCTGTTACGGTGTGGCTGTTTTTGAGGGACCCGATCCTTAGATTGGAAACTACTGGACTAAACCATTCA
The DNA here is from genome assembly GCF_022577435.1 of Embiotoca jacksoni. Lineage (NCBI taxonomy): Eukaryota > Metazoa > Chordata > Actinopteri > Embiotocidae > Embiotoca > Embiotoca jacksoni. The sequence goes on along the minus strand of NW_027185363.1, from coordinate 458,631 downwards.
ACAGTAAAGTAGTTCAATCTTGACCTGAAACAGCAGTGAAATCGACCTTACGTATTGATGCATCTATAGTCTTTCCTGTATTCTGGAGTTACAAAGTGGTACCAGAAGTCCTTTTATGTATGTTTCACATCCACAAAAAAAGGGAAACGGCAACATAATATTGTAAAATTTAATTTCATGGCATTAATATAATGTATGTGAGCAGACAAGCTATCAAAATCAAAACAAAAAAAAAGAATATATTTTACACAAAATGAAATAAGCGTCAGCAGCGTCACAACCACTTTTGAGATGATGACTGAACGAGGAGGAGAAGCCCAAAAACAGGACTGCTGATACGATTGAAACAGGCAAGGTTTGAAACGCGGGCCTCCAACGTGTGGCAACAGCCGTCTACCAGGGAGATGTCTAGGCTTACAAGGTCTCAGGCAAGGCTATTCTGCTACACTATCATGGTTCACTGTGGTAGCTGCTTACGGGGTACCATCAATCCTGTTTTTGCACTAGAGTGTAGCAGACTGTACCTGGGTCAGATTACAATTTGAAATCAATTCAAACACTTCTTTCTGGGACTGATTGCTTGTGGCATAATGGAACTGACTCCACTGATCTAAAAAGTGCAGATTCAGACAACATTGCACCTCAGGCAGATGTAAGCATATCAACAACGTGGATTTCAATTAATAATTGACCCAGGTGAGGAGGCACAGATGCCATGGGTTACAGGTTCTGACAGCACTGCAGTTTGCTTCCCCTCTGGCCGTCCGTGGTTGGTGGCACGCTGATGTCCACCACGTTGTTTCCCGGGGACTCGTCATGAGCAGACCGCTCTGCAATCTGTTTCTGCGATACGATGCGGTATATTTCTGTTTTTGATGAAAGAAAAACACATCAGCACTTTTTAGTCAAAATGCTCCTGCTTGGTCTACTAATAGCTCACAGGATTAACTTTCCAGCCATGTGAGGTGCCTAAACGTTAAACAACCAAGTTGATCAAGGGTGGTAGTTGTACAAAAAGTTCAGAGACTGCTCCTGTTGTGTGCCAACAGTCCACGACACCGTAGCATGCACAAAGCAAGGGGAAGCTATAACCTTCACGAGTAAGTATTCCAAGTGACATCACTTGATCGAAACCAGCCCCTGAGATGCACATATTTTTGTGACCACTAGTCCGAGTGCAGCTTGAGCAGAGAGCATTCTCTGAATTTTGTGTCACATTTTTGGGGAACAGAAAGAAGTGGCAGGGAGCCAAAGCAGGTTAGCAAGGGTCGTGGAGAGCAACTCAGAACATCACAGTTGACAGTCTGACCATGTGGGACAAATTCACAGTGCACAACAGCATGAATGGTTCCACTCCTGACCTGATGCCCCTTCTTCACTCTTGGACAGTGACATTCTGCCCCTCCTGAAAGGGAAATGCCACTCAAAGCACCTTACTGGGCTAGTTGCTTCCTTGCCACAGACTTTTTGAAGCATTTTAAAGGTCTCTGTTGCTGATGTCTCGAGTTTGACACAAAGTGCTCTCTCTCCTCTCAAAGCCATGGTGTCATTGCAAATGCGCACCAACCACTTCTCACAAGAACATGTGAAACACAGGTGCTGATTTTGATCAAGCAACATGATTTGAAGTACTCACCTGTGAAGGTCATAGCTCACCCCCTGCTCTGTGCAGGTCATGGCGCTGCGCTCTGATTGCCCACAACAGGAGCAGTCTATGAACTTTTGTTGTCCACCCTTGCCCATGCCTCTCTCTTGGCACACCACTACATTGCAATAACAATTATCAAAACATCCACAATCCGTGAAAACCTTAGGTGAAAACAAGACTAAAATATTGTACAAATTCATACTTAAGTCAGAAATTTACACAAGACATTGAAATCCCAAAAGTTAGAGGAAGTTACATAATTAAAGTAAGTTACCAGAAAAGGTCCATTTTTGCAGCTACCAATCATTTTCTTCTGCTAGTTTAAAAACAGATTGAGAGATTACGCTCTCAGTTCTTATATTGCATAAAGGTATAATACCTGAATATATATGTATCTTTATTTCTCACTTATCAAGTAGTGTGTACGAGGCAGCTCTGACAGCCGGCCTCTGTTCATAAGTATACCTGTAAGGATATTTTTGAAGGCTTCTTCAACATTTGTTGAGTCCAAGGCTGAAGTTTCTATGAATGACAGATTGTTCTTTTCTGTGGAGCAAGAAAAACAAAACATAAATTGAACACTGCTTTTTGTAAGATGTCAGAAGACAAACAGGTCAGAAAACACTGGCTTAAACTTGAACAATGTGTTGTATGTGTTGTAGCTTTTTATATTATCCATTCTGTCAAATCTTCATCTTAAAAAGACCTAAAGCTGTCAAATAATGTTGTGGCGCAGAAAGTACAATATTTCCCTGATATGTAGTGGAGTGGAAATATGAAGTAGCATCAAATGAAAAGACTCAAGTAAAGTACAGTACTTAGTTACTATGCACCATGTGTAGCCTACATTATGATCATATCAGTATAATTTTTCATATGAATTTAGAAATTCATATAATGACAATAACAATATTTTGATTTGATAACAAAATGTATGTCATATAGTTACACGGCATAACGGTTTGACAAACGGGTGTAACAAACATGGCTTACAGAAGCTCCATAGAGGAGGAGTCTGTTCCAAAAAGGAGAATGAGTTCAGTAATGTGGAAGTGGTTTGATTACAGAAGATCAGATTTACAACAAACCACAGTTTGTACATATGTTCAGTGCACCACACATTACAAATATCCAGTATCTAAGATTTCATGGCCAACTGTTGTGCTTATTTTGACATATAAAACTACACAACTTTTTTTGTTGCAACTGTATGTTTTTTTAAAGTAAAAACATATTTGCTATTATAAACAGATGACAATAGTTTTTCCCTTAATTTTGTTCCAATTTAATAGATTGTTTTTCCCCCCCAAAAAAAATCATTAAAGATGCTCCTGTGATGCTTACATGAGGAATTTTAAGCATTAAATAGAGGTTTGTAAAATCAAGCCAATACAGAAAGGGTTTAATACCAGAAATATCAAGAGAACTACCGAGAATTGTTTGGTTTTTTTAAACTCTTTTCTTACCACCTATAGTAAGCTTAAGCATATAGTTAAAGGTTCTATGATACTCTCTAGTCATAACTTATGTTACATATTTATAAGAACTACACACAATAGAGAAGTGCCTATACGTAACTTTATAATATCTAAACCTTTGCCACTAAAGGGCTCTTTCTGTAAGTTCCAGTACCTGCAAAGGCCCTGGCTTCATCTGTGGGCACGGCCCTGAGGTGGCGCAGGTCGCTCTTGTTGCCAACCAGCATGATGACGATGTTGTTATCAGCGTGGTCCCTCAGCTCCTTCAGCCAGCGCTCCACATTCTCATAGGTCAGGTGTTTGGCTATGTCATACACTAGCAGCGCTCCCACCGCTCCTCTGTAGTATCTGTAATAGGATCAAGGACACATTTCACAAGTGAAATGTAATAAGTGTCCTTAATTAGTCAAAAGTCCAGTTATCACGTCCTATTGTTTTCATGAAAAACTTGTTTCTGTTGCTTGTGAACTCAATAAGACCACTGCATGTACAAGTTCAGAGGTATTATGAGATGTTCACTCTGAAGTGGGCTCATATTTATCATATAATATATAGAATTATGTTTTATATATATATATACATAGATATTGTCCATGAGGTCCTATCAGTGGCTGTTCTGGAGGTATTTATCCTACCACATGATTTTCATCATGTGATAGCTTTATCTAAGAGGTCAGACAAAAATGGAAAATGTATCAGATTCATCTTGCTGATGATGACCATACATTGTGGTTGAAAGCGCCAGAGCAGCAGCTAAATTTACCTTGAGGACAGGTTGTTTGCTCAATCGGGCTCTAATCTGTTTTTAGTGTTCTAAATGACGTACATTTTACATTTGGTTCAGAAAATGTATTTTAATTTATACGATATGCACTTACTTATTTCAGGCATTAAGATCAGTGTCAGGCTCAGTGTCAGGCTCAGGAGGATTTAAAGCCCTGCCTGCAAACTGAACAAACACATCATCTACCTCTTCCACTGTGGTCTGCCTCTTTTTAAGTGATCTACTCTGCAGGACAGAGTGTCAGTTGTGACTGCACTGCTGAAGTACTTCCCCACACTGAGCGGTGTTGAGTGACATGCAGATGTATCTGCACAACACAACCCAGACTCACGCTGAGGTGATGGCTCTGTAGCGCTCCTGTCCCGCTGTATCCCAGATCTGAGCCTTTATCGTTTTGCCATCCACCTGAATGCTGCGCGTGGCGAACTCCACCCCGATAGTGCTCTTGCTCTCGAGGTTGAACTCATTTCGTGTGAATCGAGACAGCAGGTTGCTCTTCCCTACGCCCGAGTCTCCGATTAACACAACTGTGGAGAGAAGGAGGAGAAGTTGAGGCTTGTGCCTGTGTGTGTGATGGAGGAGGTAGTAGATGAGCCCCATATTTCTTAATCCACTAAAAGTTGATCTGACACAAGGCAGTGGCTTCAAATTGGTCTGTGTGTGTGTGTGTGTGTGTGTGTGTGTGTGTGTGTGTGTGTGTGTGTGTGTGTGTGTGTGTGTGTGTGTGTGTGTGTGTGTGTGTGTGTACGTGTGTGTGAGTGTGTACGTGCACATGTAGTGTGTGTGTGTGTGTGTGTGTGTGTGAGTGTGTACGTGCACGTGTAGTGTGTGTGTGTGTGTGTGTGTGTGTGTGTGTGTGCGCAAAATGATTTATGGGAAATGTAACAATTTAAAAAATACAAGGGTTGAGTCAACATGACCTATAAGTCGTGACTCAGAAGTGCTTGTCATGTGACTTTTCCATTTAAAGTTCATTACAGTTCTTCACATCAGTTTGGAGTATTCATCAAGCGTGGGGTCTGTGACATTTAACAACAATACAACAGTAAAGCTTTGCTTTATATGAAACACAATTTGCAATATATAGACAAAAAAAACAACGACCCACCTATAAAATAACCCAAACAAAACCAAAAGCCTTATATGTCCTGAGGGACTGTCCTCTAAAAAAAATAGGTGTTTTAAATTGTGATGATTCTTTGCAGAACCACCAAAAAGCTGAATCATGAAGTATGAGAGGAGGGTTTATGAGAATCCTTTCATCACTTAGGAGATGCTTAACCAGTGAGTTTTTTTAATTAATTTTTTTACTGTATACCCTCGACCTTTTCCAAATCGAGAAGTTAAAATGAGCAAAACACACTGAGGGTGGTGATATTGACAAAAAGAACTGCTGAAACCTCAGTAAGAGCACCTGGGTAGGGAGGCTTTAATCTGCTGTTGTTTATCAAACCTCGTTTAAAACGTCAAGAGGCATCCACACGAAGTAAGTGTGTGGTACTGTCAGTGCAATTGTGATATTTTCTATTGACTGTAGCAAAGAAACAGCTGCAAAAAGCCTGCCATAAGTTGACGACAAAGTCACTGTGGACTACCAGCTGCCAGTTACTGTTTAGCATCCTTAAACTGACAACATAAATAGTTTGTTATCAGGACCTTCACGCACTGTTTGAAGCTGCGGTAAACGAATCAGTGGAGGAAAGTGATTGATCGGGCTCATGGACGGGATAGACGGCTACGCTGGTGTCAGCACCGGGCTGAGGGGGCTACCGGTCACAGCAGCAGAGGTGGAGCCTTTTTGTTTTCCTTCTCAAAAGGAAATAGAGCCGAACTTTGTCCCCGCCGACATCGCGCTGGTCCGGGCTGCAGGAAGCTGATAACAGGCGCTCCATCAAAACCTGAATCGACAGTTTCAGGGCGCCTTGCCCTTCCTGTTTCGGCCGGGCACAGAGACTATGGCTCGGGCCGAGAGAGAGACAGAGAGAGAAAGGGAGGGAGGGAGGCAGGGAGGGAGGGAGAGCCCTCGCCTCCGGCAGATGCCCTATTCATCCCACAGAGGATACTTTGTTACATCTAAATGGCCTTTTGGCTTCTGCAGGCCCGGGATGTTAATGTGCCACAGGAGCTGATATCACGATCAAAGGAAGGCATTCTGGATCCAACTAAAGATAAACACGGACCTGAGTCTGGTACCGCTTCAGTCTCGGGGACAATCTTTCAGGCCTATTGATCGTCATCACAACACTAAAGCAGGCTACATGAAGTTGCAGCATTTGACTTGCAGAGTACCATCTTCATCTGGGGATGAATCTTATTGATCAGCAGAGGTAGAGGCTAATAGGCCTTTAATGGAGAGAAAGAGTACAAAACATCAAATGTCAGTCAAAAGATGAGGAAACTGCGTAGTCTAACGAGCAATCTTGCTCTAAAAGTTGAATAAGAAGGCTGAGAACGGTTAGGATGTTGCATCCTTTACCTATAAATATAGCTGCAGGCGTTGTAATGGCACAATGACAGCATTATGTTGTAATAACAGCAACCGATCATCATCCGGGCAACCTCTCAGAAAGAAACTCCTTTGAAAAGGCACACAGCTGACACAATAAGAGATATAGAGGCATTTAAGAAGCACAGTTTTTGTCGGTATGAGCCTGTCTAAAGGGGAATGCAGTCATCTTCTTTTTTTTTTTTTTCTTTTTTTTTTTTTTTTACCTTTGAACAAGAAATCGTATTCATCGTCTCGGTTCCCCATTCTAGACGAGGCCGCTCCAACGCTTGTCTCCGGACGAGGTGCGGAAAGTGTGGGTATGAATTGTCGCTATATGCCAGAAAAATTAGGTAAAGGTTTGTGCTCAGACTCTGCGCCAATGTTGGCTGTCAAGGCGAGCTGGCCGCAGAAAAGGGAGAGATCCCAACTCTGCAGAGGGAGGGGAGGAGTCCCTGCAGTTCACATACCTGCCTCGGGGGGGACGATCCTTACTGGCATGCCAGCAGACACCTAACCATTCATCTGGGTCCCACAGTCACACATGTTGTCATTTCACTCTGAACGAAGAATAACATCAATTGTATTCACACAACATTTAACTGCTGCCGTTGTGTGGTATGTAATGAAATTGTTATAACATTCACAAATCAAAATATTGTTTCAATTTTTGTAGGCAGTAGCGTAATATGTGAACTCGAGCCCGACAGTAAATCTCAAACTGTTTTAAGAAACCATATACTGCAGGTAAATAACCAACAAATGGAAAATGTTACGATGGAAATATTTTTCTACAGTCCTATGTGAAAAGCTGGAAAGAAATTATATAGTGACTGAAATTATGGAGAAAATGACATTTAAATTATGAGAGAATGTACAATTGCATAAAAGAAGATGAAGTGAATTGTCTGAATTTGTGAATTTGTTATGAATTGCCTGAGCTTGTAGGCCTAATAGATGATAATAAAAAATAAAAAAATACCAAGTCACAAAACTTGCATGTTTTTTCACTTTTTGGGATGGTCAGTCTTTGTTCATTGTTTATTATTTTTTTTAATGTTTTATGTCTTTAGGATTTAATTGTTTTTAAGTCTTAATGTATATCCTGTTTTATATTTCATTTTCACTTTAAAAATGTTTTATTGACCTTTTTAAACAGGGGAAAATACTTGCATCATAACATCAAACAGAAAGTACCCAAAACCTAGTGCACAAAGATTAATTAGTGACGTCTTGATGAACAGCAGATAGGCTTCTGGAGCAAGTTTTCTGGGTGATTTTTGGTTTGTAACAAAAAGTCGTGTTTTTTTAAACAGTGAACTGGAGACAGAGGGCATTCAAGTCCTGAATGCTGTGATTATGTTTCTGGGAAACCCCCTTGTGTTTGCTGTTGTATCATCATAACATCGCGATGGTCTTTAGGGTGAATTGTCCCTTTAATGTCGCGCTGAGCGCTGGCCCCGCCTTCCGCCCCACCACCTCTGCTCCTATTGGTCGAGCGGAACGTCAGCTGCTGCAGGAAGGACGCACGTGTGTCTCCGCGCATTTCAAGATCAAGATGGCAGCCTCCGTGTGTCGGTGCTACGAGGTTAGACAACCATTCATGTCCTTCTTCGCAGCTCTCGCGTCCCCGGCACGTAATTTGGTGAAGGGAAACGGTCTACGCGGCTTTAGAAGGAGTCTTTTTCACGTCCAATTATGTGAACGCGATTTTGCAGCGTGTCCTTTCTGCGGATAGAGCGCGAGATGTCCGTTAGAAAAGGCCTTCTCGTTGCACCGGAGAGCCTCTCGGTTTTAATCTTTAACAAGCAACGTGTCAAACCAACACTCCTTGTTGTTGTTTTTTAAGATGTCCGTGCTTTAACCAGGTTACACTACGTTTTAAAAGTTTAAAATCCTCAGTGTAGACGGGCAGTAAAGACCTGCTGTTTCAGGGACTAGTTATGAGACGTGAATGTTCCGGTTTTAACGATTATAGTGGTGACACTTTTTGTTTTTAGTAAGACCAGTGTGGTATCAGATTATTTTTTTTTTCCTGCAGCTATCACGTCAGTACAAACTATTCAACCACTCCTCATCACGCAGTTTACTTGGACAGCCGTTGGGAAACATGGTGTCATCATGGTATCTAGAAAGCCCTCCAGATGTTTGATGTGATAGGTGTCGACCAAAGATTATAAAGCGAGGTGTTGTAGCTCTACAGCACCTGATGGTGTTTATTTCTCCAGTGGAGAACTGTTTTAAACTATATATATATATATATATATATATATATATATATATATATATATATATATATATATATATACTACCTGGTGAACGTGTGGGACATTACTGATTGTGGCTGACTGACACTGTCTCTCTGTTGCAGCTGATTGGCAGAAATGCCTTGTCCCTCTGCTCCCGGTCTCTGGTCTCCTCGGTGTGGAGAGGAGATGCTGACAGGTTACACAGGAGCTCGGTGGCAGCCGTGCAGGTACTCGCTGGCATCTCCCTTTCACCTTCAAGTGACTGAAAATGATTACTTGCTTGTGTAGCTTTGAAGATTACAATTAACTCTGAAATTTACTTATCTGACTTGCTTTTCTTCATTTTTTTTTTCACTATATCATACTAGACAGTACACAGATGCTGATCTATTCTTCTTCCTTCAGTGCTTCAGACAGATAAAGAAGGAACTCCCGAGTGGAAATAAGTGGGTGGTCTGCTCGCTGTATCAATGCATCCGTTTGTCCAACTGAAGTCCTTCCCTCTGATTATCTCGTTAGGTGCGATACGCTTCTGGACGTAAAGGTTTTCTGGGAGAATTTGTCGATAACCTTCGTCAGGAGTTCAGTAAGAATCAGGAGATGAAAGAAAACATTAAAAAGTTCAGAGATGAGGCCAAGAGGCTCGACGAGTCCGATGCCCTGCAGCAGGCCCGCAGGAAATATGTAAGAGCATAACGGGATTTCTATCCTCAGTCATTTTATAGCAAAAGTGATATCTTTTATGAATGTTTGACTTTTGTTAGATTTTTTTTTGTAATAAGCAATTCATCAGTATATTTAGGATTTGAGTGGTGAAGATTTTTTTTTCTCTTATTAGAAAACGATAGAGGCTGAGACAGTGAAGACATCAGAGGTGTTTAAGAAGACGTTTGGCTCTCTATCAGAGACTGTCAAGGAGGTAAGATACTTCTTCTGCTATCATACTTCAAGCCAAAGGACACTTGATGGAGAGTTCCCTCATGGACATTTTTGGGATCTTGTGTAATCAATGTTCCCTCAGTTTGATTGGCCATATATCTTACAGTGTCATCAAAAATGCCTTAAATAGGGAACAAGTTCAGTCAATGTCTTAAAAGAAATTGTGCTCTTTAAACCGTACTGACTTTGTGTTTCTGTTGCATTTGGGCCACAGGGCCTCGAGGAAGTGAGTCGTACCGACATCGGGAAGAAGATCAAGGAAGGTGTGGAGGAGGCGGCCCGGACGGCCATGCACTCTGCTGGGTCTGTGTCCAAAGGAGGAGAAAAACTGGGCCGGACGAGTGCATTCAGGGCCATATCTCAGGTCAGGAGACGAAACATAAGAACCATGCGTTTTACAGCATCTTGTACCCTCACCTTTACATCGCTGCTCGTATGCTTGCCGTGATTTGGAGTCACAGTTAGTTATGTTTTCAAAAAAAGAAAGGGACAGACATCAAAATGAATTTATTTTTGTCTGTTTTTAAATGTGAATAATAAGTAATTCGCAGACCTGTGCTCTGCTCTGCATTTGCATTGGTTGATATGCATGTGTTTACAGAAAGCAACATAACTGCAGGGTCCAGACGCTTTAGGGTTCGATACTTACACCCCAGCCAGTTGTTGCTTAATTCAACTCTTATTTGGCTGATTTACTTAATTAATGTAGCTATTTTCAGTGACTTAGTGCCCATTTGGGATTTTTCATTAGAGACCACGGTGCTCTTAAACAAGCTTTTGCTATACTTACAATGGCAGCTACAGCTGGGTTGACCCGACTCTCATGATTCATCAACAGAAAACATACTGCTAAAAATTATTTTTTTGTGAACCTGCACTTTTTGAATCTACACTGAGACTGTGATTTAGACTATATTTTTTTAATAACACTCAGTGTCCTCTCTGCAGGGTGTGGAAACTATGAAGAAGGAGATTGACGTCGGCGATGCCGGCCCTTACAGGGCTCCTTCTCAGCTGAGGAAGAGGAGCGATTTCTCATCTAAAGGAGCTGAAAGCGACACCAGAGTGTTCGAGGCCAATGAGTGAGTAACTGTTGAAGCTATCTTCACTCTAACCATTTCTGTCTTAAAGGAGCACTATATCCCGTAGTCCTAACTGGAACTGTGCTTGACCCACGTGCACAACATCCACTGTTGTATACCTCTGTGATGATGTGATTGTCTTGTGTTTTGTGATGCAGAGAGGCCATGGGTGTCGTCCTCCATAAGGATTCAAAGTGGTACCAGCAGTGGAAGGACTTCAAGGACAATAACGTAGTTTTTAACAGTAAGATAATCCGTAGAAGCTGTGGAATTAGTGTTGCATAATACATCATCTGTAATCATCATGTATGTGCAGTTTGTCTTTAAAGGCAGCAGGTGGCAGCAGATTATTTAGGTTAGGTTAGGTAGTTACTTTATTAATCCCCGAGGGGAAATTTTTTACAGTAAATTTTATAATAAAGTAATACAGTGCAGGCATCAGGTGTTCTCAGTGTGTCTGCACAGGTGCAGGGTTTATCCTTCTTTACAACTGAAAAACAACTTAACACATATTTATATTTTTAAGCTGTTTGTCTTCACCCTGGTCGTCTCTTTTTTTTTTTTCCTTCAGGATTCTTTGAGATGAAGATGAAATATGATGAAAGTGACAATACCCTCATCAGAGTATCCAGAGCTGTAACTGACAGAGTCACTGGCTTTCTAGGTAATGCTCCACCACATTCAATATGGATTTTGCAGTTTTGCAGTGTGATTGTCATAACTTTTTTTTTTTTTTTTTTTATGTGATTAGTCTGAGCAAACCGAAGGAAACTTTGGTCACTTCTAAACGTGTTTCATTGTAAGACCAATGTAAAAATGTTTTAGCCATGATGACCATGGACAACAAGTCAAGAGATAAACAGTATAATAAATGCTTCAGATAACTGTTGACATACAAAAAGCTGAACCACTACATATCCACCTTTCTGGTACTGAGTGATGTCTGTTTGCTACTGCTGCTGCTAATGTTGTCTGTGTCTTGTTTCCCAGGCGGACTTTTCTCAAAAACAGAAATGTCTGAGGTGCTGACTGAGATCCTGAAGGCAGACCCCAACTTTGACAAAGATTGTTTTCTCAAACAGTGCGAGAAAGATATAATCCCTAACATACTGGAGGTAAACAGACTCTCCAAGCCTCCGTCTACTCTCTCTCATAGTGTCGCCTTCACTGTGGCTGCTTTCATTCACACGCTTCTCTTTGCTCAATACCTAGGGGATATTTTACAAAGGAGACCAAGAACAGATGGACAAAGGTCTTGCTTCATTAACACATGAGTTTGTAACTCAAGCTTAGATCAGATTCAGTGAATTATTTTGTGCCTTCCCCTGTCAGAGTTGATCAAGTTGGGCTTCAGTTGTCAGATGAGTCCAAACGAACTCGGCTGCTAAAAACATAATTCGCATCACTGATGACAAGAAACGGAACAGTGTGTAGTGTCCTTCAGTTCAAGAGCTGTTAACGCTGTTTTATGTAATTACATCACATTATATTAAAAAGGAAAAAGAAATGTTGTTCCAGTTTCAATCAACTATGCCAGAGACGTCACCTGATAGTTAGTTGGCAGCAACGATTAAGTTTGAAAGTGGTTTACAATCATTTAATGGCACTGGATGAGGTTTAATTGAATGAAATCTGTTGTAATTTGACTTCTAGAAAAAACTCTTATCTCGGCTCAGTGTCTATTTACATTTTTTAAACAGCCACTGACATTGTTTGACTTCAGTAAAACCTACTATTGTAATTTAACTGTGATAAGAGAGATTTTCCAAAATAACTTTAGCACTCTGCCTGAGGACACTTATGAAATACCTGTGTTGTTGTAAAGTATCAACAACTCAGTGTCACTGTCCTTTCTGCAGGCCATGATCCGTGGAGAGCTGGACGTGTTGAAGGACTGGTGCTATGAAACTGTAAGTTTGTGCAACATTCATCTCAATATTTGTATGTAATCCGTTCTTAAGCCCTGATCTGCAGGACTGACACGGACTGCATGCGGACCGCAGGACTTGCACAACACCTCTGTACACACTACAATCAGAGGTGTGCATCCATGGATACACAGACTCGTGAGAAAAATATGTTGACAACCTCCTCACAGGAAGAAGAGTTTATTGTGTTTGACTGAACTACACGAAAAAGTAAAACGGAGGACTTGAGCTGATGACAGCTTAAAGGTGGATGCAGAAACTGTAAATTTACCTTTAATAAATATAGTTGAGATGATGTATTTGCATTTCACTCTGATTTTAAGGCACTTTTTGGGCACTTTCTCTGCCTTTTTGTCAGAGTGTATATGCATTATCTCCTCTTTAGAAATCGGAACCCTCCCAAGTAAAGAACCTATATGTAGATCAGTCCATGTGAGCGTGCATACAGGAGGTTGTAAAGTATGATTTTTCATGTACTTGTCCTCAGACGTACAGTCAGCTGGCCCACCCCATCCAGCAGGCCAGAGCTCTGGGGCTTCTCTTCCAGTCTAAAATCCTCGACATTGACAACATAGATGTAAGTGATTCCACTCATGAACAGTAACCATCATACACCTAGTTTTACTATGTATGCAGATTTCCAAAATAACATCTTTAACTATTCTTCACTTTTTTTTTTTCTCTATTCAGATTTTTCCCTCTTAACGAACATTCACTTATTCATTTTATTTGTTTGTTCCTCTCTCTGTGTTTTAGCTCGCGATGGGTAAGATGATGGACCAAGGCCCAGTGCTGATCATCACCTTCCAGGCGCAGGTCGTCATGGTGATCCGCAGCCCCAAAGGAGAACTTGTAGAGGGAGATCCGGTCAGTCAGCTCATAAGTACTGCACCACAGTCGTGAATAAATGCGTTTAACACATCTGCCTCTGAACTTCACAGGTTTGAGGATGCAGTAGGATGTTAGCTAATCTAATACATTAATTTAGACTTCCAACAGTGTTGAATATCACAAAAATACTAACGGATCTAGTCTGCCTTGCAATTTGGCTGTCAGCACAAGCCAGATCAGAACGACGTTTAATGAGTTATGGATGTTCACGTCTCCACACGTGTCTCTTCAGAGCTGACCCTCGACTCTTCTCCTCCTCCAACAGGAGAAGGTGATGAGGATGATGTATGTTTGGGCGTTGTGTCGTGACCAGGAGGAGCTGAACCCCAACGCAGCCTGGAGACTCCTGGACATCTCCGCCTCTAGCACCGAGCAGGTCCTCTAAGACGAGGAGGAGGAGGAGGAGGAGGTGAAAAGGTTTACAGGGACACACGAACTGAGATTAAGGGCGGAAGAGACAAACTGTGTATGTACCTGGAATACCTCCACATCCTATATACGTTAACTTAAGAGGGCAGAGTGAAACCCTGCTGCTGTGCCAGAGACTTTATTTGCACACACTCCCCTTTCCCATCGGTACCCTGAGGATTTTAGTGCAGATGTACATATCAGACCACCCTCTGGCACAACAACATCCTGTATATGGCAATGGAGATAAACCATATGACATATTCACTGAAATCTACGCATCCGGTTTTACAGTATGTGTACAGTCTCTTGCACTGGTTAGCTCAGCGTTTGGATTGACTGGAGTGTGAACACGGTGCATGAAGCTCAGAATGGATGGAACCAACCGTTTTACCAACAAGCTGCAGCCCGCATTGTTTCATCCATTGGTACAACCCATCCATGTGTGGTTAAATTCAAAACAATCATGTTTATAGGTGGTGTGGGAAAAAAAAAAACAATGGACATACTATCTGACAACTGTTGGTCTTTAAAAGGAATGTTATGAAGCCAAAACTAAGATTTATTCTCAGCACAGTCTTTGTGAAATAGTGGAGCCAGAAAATGAAAACGTAAACGGTGACATGGAGCTTTACATCAGGTCCACACGGGAGACGCAGTGTGAGCAGCGTGTTAGTAGTGCAGCAATAGCAGCTTCAGTCTTCCATCTGTGTCCAAACAAGATGCATTCAGGCACCGTGATAAGTATAGGTCACTCCACGACAAACAACAACAGTAGATACATGTGTCAAATGAAAGAAAATGGACTTGCAGCCTAAAAATACACTTGCGTTTCGAGAGTTATCGTGTAAAACAGAAATCTCTTTTCCATTAGATTTGTGTGAGCCGGATGACCGAAATGCCTCCTGTGTAGACACGCCGTTCACATGCTGTGTTCCAAATGGCGTACTTATGTACTAACACTCACTCTTTAGTGCACAAGTGTGTTCACACTTGTCAAGTACAGAAACATGTAGTGCACTACAAGTACACGGATGATGCATTTAAAACGGTCCAAAAAAATGATTTTGAAATGCTGGACACTTGTTAAACGGTCGCCATCTTGGCTTCGTAGGAGAAGGGGCAGGACCACCAAGGTAAATCATTTTTGAATGAAGGCGTCTGAGGAAGCTGCAGCTGTTGCAGAACACTGTACAAAAGTGTTGATTGTTCCACTAAGTACCAACATACTGCTGCTGGACAGAAACTATCAGCGTGTTTATTGAGTGTGTTAAGAATTTTTTTTTTAATTTCTCGGGTAAAATAATTAAAGCAGCAGATATTTTGGTGGGTGATGTGTTCACATGCTGCCGTTATTTCAGGTCAGGGCAAAATGGCAGTGTGCGATGTGAGACGAGACTTCCCTGTCAAACTTCTTGTACTACCCAAATACGAGTCTTAACGTGTAAGAGTACTGTTTGTTGGTGTACCAAGGGAAGTATGTCATTTGGAACCCAGTAACAGTGTTGAACGGGCAGCAACCAACACAGCGTAGTGAGTACAACCGTATCTTATCAGTCAAAGCCAACTGAATCAAAAGCATCCTTCATTTTAGTCGTCCTAAAGTAGTAGAAACACACAGATAAAGAGGACATGAAATCAGCCATCGAGACTTTTTGCTATCTTACAAGGATTAGATGAACTGAAATTTTAAGATACGTCAGCCTTGACCTTAACATTCAGCGGTGGTATTTCTGCTTCGTTCCAGCTGGTTTTTACATCAAAAACGTACCAAAAGCTAAATAAACATAAAACAAGATTTAAGATTAAGACATGGGATATAATGATCTGTGCGTTCAAAGTCCATCCTTTCATGTCTACTGTTGTGGAGAGATCCCGGTGTACTGCAACCTGCAAACTAAAAGAGAAACTAGTGTACGTTTCTTGTTTCTTTGTATTTGCCGTACATTGTGCTCAGAATGTGAATTGTGTCTACATGTTCATATAAGCCTATAACTCACGAATACATGAAATGCAGAGTGTTACTTCTTTGTAAGGTCACATGGGACCACATTCAACTATCCATTGCTGAGGCAGCTTCATTGTTTGAGGATCATTTGTCTTCTCATTTTGCACTGTTTTTTTTAGCTGTTTTTTTTTAATTGAACTGTTTGGTTTACTTTTAGGTGCTTTTCAGGGGTAAATGGTAAAGATGAAAATGTGAATGAATGGGTATTTGACTGTACTGTTAATGACATTAATACTGTGGGATCAAATGGGACTCTGCTCAACGTTAATGAAGATTGAACACATGATTGTACTATAACAATGTTTTGTTCACGGTTTTATTCGGCTGTTGTTATTTGAGCACCACAAATACCATTAATGGTCAAAATGGTGAGATAGTTTGTTATGATGATACTAAAATTCACGAGTGTCCCTGATGTTTGTTCAATGCAACACTTTCGCATCTGTAATGATCATTACAGCTTTGAGGGGCCACCGGCAGGTCTTTACAGTTTTTGTGATGTGTTTTCATTATGTCAAGACAAAAACATGCTCCAGACATTTAACTGCAACAATTAAACCAGACCAAACCAGATCAAATCATCTGTTAATGTGTTTGCCGTTTGTTTTTATTTTATCAGAATAAAGATAAATTCTTGAAGTTGGAGTCGACTGGTTTACAACAGAGCCAGCTGCCTAACTTCTCCTCACGGTTACAAATCTGCTAACGCTGGTTTAGGAAATGACAAAGTTTTTATTAAAAAAAAAGGCTTCGCTTATTGCCACATTTTCCAATAATTATGATAAACCCTCAGCACTGTGAAGTGCATCGACATTAAACGGTACATTTTTCAAGTGTTCCACAAAGATTGACACATAACATCCATCTTTCAACGGTGCATTTAATATTTTACCTTTTAGCCGACCAAAGAAAAATATATTCATGAGGTTTCCTTTTTTATCCAGTAATATGTCGCTGTGCAGAATAAAGCGCCCTGTATTATGATTTGCTTTGTCCGAGCTTTCTAAGCGTCAGCAGCTCTGCATGCAGTGTGTGTGTGTGTGTGTGTGTGTGTGTGTGTGCGTGCGTGCGTGCGTGCGTGTGCACGCGTGTTAGTGCTCGCAAGAGAAAATTGAACTCTGCACACTGTGTGTGTCTGTCTTTTTGTTTTCTCATTTCAAAACTGACGTGCTTTGATAGATGTCCATGGATCTGGCTATTGACACGGGTTGACAAACCTATGGATTTGGTAGTATAGGGCTGATAGATCAGGCTTTAAATAACACAAGCCTGTAGATTCACACAGAGGGCCAATATATAGGGGACCTCATTCCACAGCTGTCTGTTGTGATGAACGACCGGGGACGTCCTTGTACTAACTAACCTCTTTCAGTCCTCAAAGTCTACTCGCTTCTCTTGACTGTGACTGAAACCAACTGGAAGTGGATCTCTCTGTGGGAACAAACACAAGCTCCTAAAACTAAATGAAAGTTCATCATTAATGCAACCATTATCGAGTTTCTGCAGCATACAGTATACTCATGATGTTTTTTTTTTTTTTTTACGTGCATTACAGTACAACCCTTTACCACAGAGGATGTACTAAGACCATCCTACTGGAAAAAGTCACCCGGAGCAATGAGCGCACTTATTGTATCCAACTGAATGGCTGAATGCACCAACACGACAGCCTGCGAGCAGAGAGGAGGCAGAGTACTGCTTCTCTTTATCATCGCCTTCAGTTATTATACAATGTTCTTGTTGGCACACTACCATTGCATACACCAAGCTGTGATTTAGCCTACTTAATAAAAAGGCTGTCAATGTAGGGAGTGCAGCAATGTCACATTATATAAGCAGGTCTTATTGAATTTATTTAATGTTTAAATGCCACAAAAGTCATGTTTGTTTTTGGTTTTTTTAACTCTGTCATTGTTTTGGTTGGAAAAAGTTTTGTTTGATCAGAGAGAAACATTTTTGATTTTACTTCCCCAAATTAAACAATATTTGAAGGAGTTGTTCAGTTTTGAGGGAAAATCTTTTCGGTATACACAGGAAAAGATTTAGTCCTACAATATATAATTGTAAGCATATTGTAAACATTTAGAGCTGCTTCAGTAGTGTTACCAAACAATTCTGACAACTTGATTACAGTCGGACAAAGTTAAGGTTTGACCCCCTGTTGAGATTTGAGTATTCCAGCTGTTGCAAAGAAGTCAAAATGTGCACACAGTCTAACCTCAATCCAGACTCACGTGGGTCCCAGGTATCCTGCAGAAGTGACTTACGTCTTCTCCCTGAACCACAGCTTGACCTCCCACTTTGCCATTTATAACAATAAGGACAGCATTGGAAACGTTGAATTTCCTAACCTGGAGAGTCTTATCAATTATGACCACAGTGGGCGGCCTGCTGGAGCACTGCTCAGTGTCATTACATTACGAGCCCCTTCAGGGCAGTGTTACAATCCACTGACTATTAATTAAACCTACAGGGAGATCCCATGTGGCCGCAGGCAGGGGAGAGGTGGATGTGTACGGACGGCAATCTGTCCCAGTGTTTGTAGAGTTTTAATCGTGTCAATTAATTACTTCTCACAGTAAGAATCTGGAGCTGAGCAGCAGACACAACCAGGTAGATCCATTTGTTTTGTTCCATATTTTGATCATGTAATTTCTTGCAGTTCAGCAAAAAACTTGCAATGCAGCCTTAAGTCATCTTATGCAATCCAATAAACTTATCATTGTCCAAGAAAATGCAAACTAATAAAATAGGTGTTGTTAATTAACTACAACTTTAACTTTATTACAATAAACTGCCAATAGGATTTGGCTGGACATATTATTTTCAAACAAATCACTGTAATATTCATAAAGTAATTGTATGTCTTCAAAGCTGGATTATTCACATGGCAAAGCCTAAGTTACTGACTTTAGTGGGGCCCTAAAACAAAACAAGAAAGGCTCCTATAAAACTGAAAATGTGTTCTTCCTAAAATTACAAAAAGTACTTGTAGCACTGTACATTTGGCAAGTTTGTTTAACCCAGTCAGAGCTGTAGCTAGAAGATTAGAAATATGAAGTACATAGGTCAAAGTGACAACAACGTGACCACAAGGCACCACAACGACTGTGTCAGAACTTTTTGTGTGTTTTACCATTTAATTTCATTTAGAATGTTTTGAAGGCTCCCTTCACAAATTCCCCCCCAAAATACAGAGAAACTGAGTGTCTTCTATGCATTACCTTACAATGGCCTTATCATATTTAAAGTATCTTACTCCAAACTGTTGTAAAGACTACACTGTATAAAGTTCTCACCATTGATACTTTTCAGCAAAAATATTACATTAAAATGTATCTACAACATTGTCTCAGATGAATTAGTACAACCTACAGCGGTTCCTTTTTCTGGACACTCGAATCTGATCAGAATAATTAAAATATTTTAGCAGGAAAAAGAAGTAAGAATTCAGTTTTGCAGTCAAAGTATTTGCATTCTATTTTAACTGTTTTTTTTGTGTGTTTTTTTTAAACCGATAAAGAGATATTGGCACGATAACTGTGCCATATTGGCTGCATAAGGACCCCTGACTGTCCATGCCCCACAGCAGTCCTCGTACATAATACAAAAGCCACACAGGGTTCTCGGCTCTTCACTCATCCAAAGCAAAAGATTATGTGTGCAGTCCATACAGGGATGGTCATAAGTGGACTGGGAGGGAGAGAAGGAGGGAGGGAGTGAGGGAGGGAGTGAGGGAGAGAGGGAGGGAGGGAGGGAGAGAGGGAGGTGGGGATGTGGGGCGGATCCCTCAAAGTGAGAAGACTTTAAAGCCCCTGGAAGCAAAGCGGAAGAGGTGCAGCAGGATGTGATAGACCTGAAGCTCCGGTGTACAGGGTGAGCAAGCCAAGAGCTGTCCACAGTGCTGAACAGCTGCTGCTGCTGCTGGTGCGGGATCATCATCATCATCATCATCACACTGTGTTTTAGATTACATGCCGTCACCAGTGACACCAGCCTCAAAGTAAGTTCTAATCTAATCTGCTCGTCCTCCGGTCCGTCATTGGGATGATGTTATGATGGTGGTTGTGTTTGCTCCACGTGAGCTTTAGTATGTAGAAGTTCCTGCGGTGCTGTGGATGTCATGGCACGCACGGCCGAGGGTTACTTTAGGAATGGCACGTTTGCAAGTTTAGAGCTGTTGTGTAACTTTATATCACACTTTATAATGTAGAATATGTGAATGCTGGTTCAGTCCTCTGTAAAACTTGAACAATGCTTCAAAAGGGTATCAATCAATTGTCCTGCTATCATGTTATAATAAAGACACCATCACAACGACACAGGTGATATTAATATTATGATTCATTCTGTAGGAGCTGCTTTTTAAAACTGTAATTATTGTATCAGAGGAGACACAAAATATACACTGTTTAACCCACAGCTTGAGGTTCATCTGATGTCCTGCGTGTCTGAGATACAGTCGAGTAGTTAAAATTACAAATGAGTAAAATGCAAGTTTTAAAAGAAGATAAGTAAATAAACTCCTTCTAGCAACTTTTTTCAATGAGGATTTAGAGAAAAGTTGAAGTTGCATGTTTTTTTCAAACAAAATTCCAACTATTTCTGAGTTCAAAATATTAAACTATCCTCAGGATAAGAGGATTGCAGAGGCAACATGTACACTCAGATGTTACATGTAACTATAACTGTTAAAAAAAAAAAGGTGAGGTGAGCTAATTGGCACATAAATTAGATTAGTTTTCTTCTTTTAGCCTGGCAGTCCTAAATTTAGGGTTCACATTAGTTTTCAGACATCTTTTTTTATTTAGAGAAGTCCTTGACATTTTCAAAGCTGCTGTCATAATCCACAGACCTAATTGGGAGGTATTACAGCCACGAGGACCGCCATATGTCACTGCATGTGCTCTGTCGTCAGGATTCATGGGCATGGCTGCTTTTATGAATCTACTTTTTACCCTATTTCATGTTGTTTTTAAAAGGAAAAATGTGATTCTGGAACATGTCATCATGTTTTATTTCCAACCTGGAGTCCACAACTGTCCACGGCTATTTTGTTTTCTTTCGTTTTGAGTAAATCAGAAGTGTACAGGCACCACTGTGATTCATCCGCCGCTTACGATCCAAAGCAGGCGTCTCAATGAGGATCAATGCTGCTTGTTCTTAAATCTATCTATATTCTTCATAGCTGTATTTGTTTTGCTCCTCACCAAGTGTCCGTCTTTGTTCTCGGCTTTGTGGTGTTTGATTATCATATTGACCTTGGGTTACCTGCCGAGCTGATGAATGACCTAAAAACATACAGTGACGGTTGAAACCCCAGATTTAAAACAGACCCACATATTATGAGTGAGAACCACTGGACACGTTTGTGAGACTTAGTTTTTTGTTTGCCTCCCTGACTTAAATAAAAGCTGGTTAAAGGTTTATAAAAAAAAAATGGAGGTTGAGTCTTAATTAATAATCTCTCACTTCTGTGCATTAAGGAAACTGGTAAAGCAGAGCTGCAGCGATGAGCAAAAATTATGGTTGTGTTGCGTAACTCTCAGTTCAAGTCTGTTCTGATTGGGCAAACACTCAAAAGGATTTAAGAGGAAAAAAAATCCTAACTTTTAAATCCTGTCAATTTTCTTTTGTTTTCTTGCGCCTGATAAAAATCAATCAAATCCTAAAACTGTTAAAAAAAAATGAAACATCTATCCAGAAAAGCAGGGTTATGCAGTCTTTCTCAGAAAACCGGATGTTATTTGTTGTAGAAAGATGCATCATTTCCTTCAACTAGTATTTCCCTGTTGTCCGAAGCAGCTTTCATCGAAATGTTTTGCACTTACTGACTCTGACTTATGCCTGTGTTGTCCAGTTGTGTACACTGTATGCCTAC
The DNA here is from genome assembly GCF_022577435.1 of Embiotoca jacksoni. NCBI lineage: Eukaryota > Metazoa > Chordata > Actinopteri > Embiotocidae > Embiotoca > Embiotoca jacksoni. The sequence goes on along the minus strand of NW_027185363.1, from coordinate 436,850 downwards.
TTCATGGCTCTTTATTGACTTTGAGTCTGTCTTGCTGATTTAGCCTCCTTTCCTTTACTACAGGCAGCTATTTGAACTGTCCGGTCCAGATGTAACCACAAGCCATTTGATAATTGATACTGAGGCAGGCAGTTTCTTTCATTATGTCTTCATAAATTAAAGCTCGACTTGGCCCTCTAGTCCCATCATGCGGAGACCTATGAACGTGTCTTTACGAGGATCAGCGGGGTGGTAAGGAGGGAGACGAAGCCTTCTGGAATAGATTCTGCTGACTGGGGAGTGAACCTACCGCAGGAAACATCTCTCCACTCCACGGCCCATTAAAGAGGATACGGAGAGTGTTTCTGAGCAAGAGTGCAGCAACTCTCCAGGGAGTTTTCGACACATTTTTTCCTCCTCCGTCATCAGTGTGTGATTTATTTATCTTGGACTATACTGTACCTGAGTTCAAGAGAGGAGTAGTGCTTCTGGTTTGTCTGACAGTTATTTTTCTCACAAGAAATATTAGAAGACTGGACATGCTTTGAAGTAAGACTATTTTCTTTCTTCATGTGTGCTGGCAGGAGCATTGCTAGGGAAAATACCTGAAAATACCTTCTTCAGGGCCCCTGAAGGAGAAAAATCTATAACCCTTGAAATATTCCAAGGCCCCTGTCCAGCCCCGAACCCCCTGAATCAATCAATTCACTCCATTCAGCAACTCTGCATGCTGGAAACTCACTCAGGCTGCATGTCTTTTTTTTTTTCTTTCTCTCTCTTAGGTATCCTGATGAGTGAATCCCCAAAACCAAGAGGTTCCCGGTGACTCATGATGAAGATGAAGATACAAAAATAGAAGCTTTTTCAGTAGATGAAGAACCAAAGCATTCAAATGATGTTAACGCAAGAATGTTCTCTGGAGTACCACGGCGCGGATCATTGACAGCCTGCAAAGCACTTTGATTGATCTATGGAACATCTTCAACCGCTCAATTGAGATTTACACTTCACTTTGTGATTACAATAAAGGCCTCCCGAGGGCTGCTATTGGATGACAATTAAAATATTGACAAATAAACTGAGGACCGTGCTGAAGAATATAGTGACCTCTGCTTTTGTATTGTTTGGTTCTCCTGAGAGCAAATGAGTGTATATTGGAGAAAAGAGAGCTGCAGAGGGACGTATGAACACCAAGCGATTCTGTCTAATTAAACCGCACTGAGCATGTCTCTGCTTGCAGCTCAGTTTACCAGAGGGCTCATTTATTTGCAATACTGATTTGTGACGTGTTGCTTCTGCTTGCCCTGCGGCTTGTGGGAAAAACAGCAGTTGGGTTTAATCAGCTGGCAGCTGACAGGTTTCACTGTGAGCTTCCTATGGGGTTTCGAAATCACTCTCTCTGTAACAAAGATGACGGTGTAGAGCCATGACACTCCTCAGTGCTTCTGACTGCGTAACAAACGCCAGACAGTGAGCGATTTAAACCTTCTGAACGTCCCCTCAAATCCAAGATGACTGACACAAACTACTGGGTTGTGGACTACAATCTCTCCTCTCCTGCTCCGCCCGGGTTCCCCAAGGGCCCGACAGCGCTGCAGCCCATGGCGGGGCACCCCGAACAGGGAACGGCCCTGTGTTTTGTTGGCCTCCTCGTGCTGCTGCTGCTCTTTCTCGTGGTCCGCTGTATCCGCATTTTGTTAGACCCATACAGCAGCATGCCAGCATCATCATGGACGGACCATAAGGAGGGGCTGGACAGAGGGCAGTTTGATTACGCACTGGTGTAACGAGGAGGGGGATGAATCTGCAGATTGAGAGCGAGGTTGTTTTTTGAGGGACTTTCCTGCAAAAAGTTTGACCTTCTGAAAATGAAAGAAACTCCAATATATTAGGAGCATGATTGTTGTTTGTTGGTGTAAAAGGAAGTTGTCAGTTGTCTAAGCTGCAAGACAACAATATGAAAGCTCTGAGCGCAGAGAGAAAGAGCAGACGCATCAGAAGCCCAGTATCCATTTTAATTTACAGTAATTAATGTATTATTGGAGTCTTGTGGCATGTCTGATGCTTTCAGTGACAAGCACTGCAGGAAGAGAATGATCAGTATCACTGCATTACGTTATGACTCCAGTCCAGTTTGTCATGTCATTTTTTTTATTCTATAATAATTTTACAAATCCCAGGATTGAATTATAAATTGAGAGCAGAGCTGCTGCAAGAGATGTCCTGATTGAATAAAAACATTTTTAATTGAGGGTCATTTAGACATAATACACTCTGTAAAAAGATCCAAGACAATACTGCAAACTTTAGATGTTGATTTATGTAAAAAATATTTTTTTAGAAGTGCAGTTAAACCAAAAATTCAGATGAAAGATGTCATAGTGTTTCTGGAACTGAAAACTTTCCAAATTAGTTTGTTATGCTAACCATGCATTGTGTGGTGTTGGTGCCACCTCTCAGAGGATCCTCAGGTAAAATGATTTGTAATTAACAAGATTCTTTAATTTGAGATAAACACTTAAATTGCGTCACTCTATTTTTTTTAATTCACTGCATCCTGAATTTCCACAGTAAAAGATAAACGTATAATGCATAACAGTTAATAACAGCATATCTTCTTTGGAGTTTTGCTGTTTCATGTCACCTTCCCTTTAAGAGGCTTAGGAGGCTCAGTGTGGAGGGTCACAGCACTGACTGAATACATGTCATATAAAGTTATGATTATGAAATGCGTGCACTCCCCCCCCCCCCTAATCCTTTTTCCCTTTAGGCCCCGTCCAGTGCACCAGCCAAATCTGTTCATCAGTGCCTGTAGGAAGATAAAATCATCTAACATCTATTTCATAATTTCATACTAATGATGTCTCTGTTCCTTTTGACACTTGTTTTGTAAAATATTTTCTGCCCTTATTGTACTGTAAAGCCCTTTGAAATATGGCTCTGAAAGGCTCTTTATAAATAAAGTTTAGTACTGATATTTTACTCAACTTTTATGACTAAAGGACTGTTTGATAAAATACCAAATTATTGTATGTGGTCCAACTTCCTGGATGTAAACTCTTGCTTGTAAAATAACATTTTCCTAATGTTTCTTTAAAGTGGCATTCAGTTTTTTTTTTTAATATAATAAAAGCTTTTGTCTTGTCCTGCTTTTTCAAAAATCTAATTAATTTACAGATTTGTAGAACACACACTACAAACACAACGCACGGCATCTATTGATACAAACACATTAACTTTTAGTTGAGCAAAGGCTGTCCTCACTGCTGCGCTAAAATCAATATTAGAAAGATTTAGAGCAAATGAAATCAATTGAATAATCAATTCTCGTAAAGAGACACAGCTAGTTACTTCACGAGGCTCTGCCCCTCACAGAGTCAGATTACCCCACCAGATGAAATATATTACATTACATTACATTTGATTTAGCTGACGCTTTTATCCAAAGCGACTTACAATAAGTGCATTTCAAATAGATATCCTTGTGCAGAATGAATTAGACCCTCATCACAGCACTCAAGCTTGTTTAGAGGACAGTTTAGGATATTTCATGTGATGTAGTTAAGAAGGACGAGGGGTTCCTTCCCATTAGTTAAAAAACACTTTCACTTGTAGTTTGAAGGAGCATTTACTGAAATCAATTTCATGTCAGTATCCCCTCAGATTCCCCCCTCTTCCTCTATACTCTTGTTAGATTCCCCACCAGTTTCAGTTTGTGATCTGTCTCTCAGGAACTTGCCTATCTAGTGTGCTGTGACCTCTTCTGGAGGGGGCTCAAACATGTTTTTTCACGGTGAGGAAACACATGAAAAAAGCGTTTTTGGATTTCAATCTAAGATTAAGAAAGTTTATTTTAGAGAAAATGAAACAAAAGTCTGGCTGGTGAGGTAATAATGGAAAGACTTGTTTCTTTTAATACAGAAAAGATTTGCCTACAGTCCTTTAATCAAAAGGATAACTTGTGGATTGTATGGAGTCCATGTTTTAGAGTTCCATACACTCAACTCAGAGTTCTTCTGTTATTATCATACAGCTGGTGCTGATTATTACCATGGCTCTACGGGTCAGTCTGTCATTTGGGCCACCACTTTGGTCCGGAACAAAATATTTCACTAACTATTAGATCAACTGCCATGAAATTTGGTACAAACAATCACGGTGTTCAGAGGATGAATCCTAATGACTAATATGATTCCCTGAATTTTCCTCTTGTGCCATCGGTGTGCCAGGTTTGGGATTTTGGGTTAAATGTCTCAACAACTACTGGACAGGTTGTTAATAAAGTTGGTACAAACTTTTATGTCATCTTCACAGGACATAGATAACTTTGGTGCCTCCTTAACTTTGTATTTGCAGTTTAAATCAAGGATGTACATTTCAAGCAAAAATACCATTTCATAATCGCTCATAACTAATTGATTATTATTATTATTCTTTTAAGGTGTTCTTCTTCTCCTTATGCTGTTTATAATGTCGGCTGGCAGACAGCTTTCAGGTGCATTATTGCCACCCTGTGGTGGGACTAATTCATTACAACTAGGCGATGGTAAAATAACAAGAAATAAGGAATGACAATAGTCTCATATAGTAATTGATTTTATATATTTCAATGACTATTAGAATATTTTCAAATCATGACCCATCCCCAGTTTCAATATTTCTAATACTCTGAGTTATTAATGCTAGCATGCTGACATGCTAAACTGAGTGGGTTCACATGGTATACATTATGCAACGTACTTAAAATCAGCACGTTACCAATGTCATTGTGAGCATGTTAGCATGGTGACTTCAGCATTAAGCTCAAAGTAAAACTGTGCTATATCCAGAGAAGTAAGCAACTCTTTCCATCTACCTGAACTACTTGCAGCAATATATTAATTAATATATTTATGATACGTACATGGCTACACAGATCATAGGAACCGTAATTGTAATACTCATGGGTTTTTCCACTGTCAGAAAGAAATGTATTAGTTTGGCAAGTAGAAATGATCTGTGGTTATAAACCTAGCACACAGAGGCCAGTCCACAAACAGCCCTTTACAGTTTATCAAGCTCTAACAGATGGTTGGAAGCACAGTGTAACACACCCACCTCATTAGTCCGGCATTCAACAGGACATATTTTGCTCCAGTGGGTTCTGACAATTTACTTCCTTGACAAAACAACAAAGCCATTCAGCTCCCTTCACCCTCTCACACACTGTATGCACAAAAAAACACTTGCACAAACACACGTGCACATCCACGCAGGCATGCAAATGGTGCTGGATCACAGAAAAAACACAACCTCAGATCTGTTGAAGGCTTAGCTGATATGAACGACTCTCATTTTCATATATTTCACATCAAATATTTTAGGAGTGAGATGCCTGAGTCGCTCTTTCAGTTCAGATTATGTACAGTATTATACAGAATGAAAACACTTTCCTGAACCTGCACAGGCTATAACTTTCAGATCTGATCCTACACTGCAGAAATGCACAGAAACACACTTGCACATACACAGAACCGGCCCCCCCCCCCCATACACACTCACACACACATGCACACTGGGGACTAACTGACATAATCCATTCCCAAGCCCATTACCCCTACCTTAACCTCCATAAGCCTAACTTTAACCTCTACCCTAACCTTAACATAACCATAACCCTAAAACCAACCCTCAAAAAGCAGACTATAACCATACAGACCTCAATTGTTGCCCCCACAGTGACATGAGTCCCTCTAGGTTTGTTTGCTCTAAGATTTAAGTCCCCACTGTGATTTAACCCTCCTGTTGTCCTTGGGTCGAAATGACCTGCAGCTGTGTTCAACCAAGTTCTATTTTATTTTCATATTTTTTTTGGGATCATTGGTGACAAGGAGGCTGTGAAGGTTTCTTTAAAGAATGATGACCAATGATCCCCCCAAAAAATATAAAAATATAGAAATAAAATAGAACTTGGTTGAACACAGCTGCGGGTCATTTTGACCTGAGGACAACAGGAGGGTTAAAAACAAGCTAACACACACACAGCCTGTTTCCGTCACTACATTGACTCACATTCATTTCCTCATTTGGCCTTTATCACCTAAACCTAATTTTAAAACAAGTCTACAGTCTAAATATTTACGTCCCCGTAAAGAAATCATGTTCCCACAATGTGACTAGATTTACATCCCCACAACATCACTAATACTAGTACACACACTGAAGGGAGGCAAAACCCCCATCCACACCCACACACATGCAAATCATTGTTGCCTATCTTTTGCAAAATGTACACAAACTCTCTCCTTTTACCATCTGCCAGCACACACAAATCCTTTAAACACGTTACATATATATATATATGAGTGAATAATACACCGATGTTTGACACATAACACAGCTGTGGTCCTGACTGATCTGCATGACAAAAAGGATGAGCTCATCTGCATAGCAGTCATGATGTTATCGGCCTATTGTGGCAGATAAGCAGACAGAGTTTTGTACTGGATTAAGAGGAGGATGGAGTGAGATGAGGATTGGAGTGTATCTATGTGTGCTGGTATGACTATGGGCAGCGTGTGTGCCTCTGCGTGTGTTAAAGTGGGTTTGTCTTTTGTACTACAGTTTGTGTTCGAGCAGCACACAGAGCCCTCAGTGACTGCACACACACATTTCTTGAGCCAGTTTATGCACACACTCAGGGAAGTGTGTTCACCTTTGAACTCTTAAATCCTGGAAGTGTCCTGGGTTGCCGCTGTCACTGTCTTCAGCTGCTTTACTCAAGAAGTCTATAATAAGCATAATCTACAATGGAGTATAAGGAAATGTAATGAGATACATGTGGTGTTGGTGGTCAAAAATGTGTCAAGCATTTTATAAGCAATTTGCGATACACTCAAATAATTACACTGTTCAGTGGAGGAAGGTAACAAAGTACATTTACTCAAGTGTTTTACTTTAGTGTAATTTGGAGGCACTTGTACTTTGCTTGAGTATTTCCATTTATTGCTACTCTGTACTTCCACCCCACAACATTTCAGAGGGAAATATTGTACTTTCTACGCCACTACATTTAATTGACAGCTTTAGTTACTTTTCAGATAAAGATTTGACATCCTACAAAAAGCAGTGTGTAGTCGGGGTCACATTTCAGACGTCGGAGATTTACTCTCTAATCTTCTCACATGTTTTAATTTCAGCAAATGTTCCAATGATCTGATATCTCACCAAAAATCAAAGATTAAAGAAAAAGTCCAAAAACTGAAAACACATTTGCGCGTCAGAACTTTGTTTTTTTCTTCCTACCTCTCCCAGTAGTCATCTGAAGACCCCTCAGATTTATCTGCTGTCCCTGTAGAGGCTTTAAAACTAGATATGAAGAAGTTCAAACTAGCGCCACCTGCAGCAGCTATAACAGTGACATGCTGCTTCAGTATTAATAATCTGATGATATAGCATATAATAATATATCAGCCTGAGGGACCAAAGAAGTACTTGTACTGTAATACTTGGTGCTAATAGGCTACTTTAAGTAGATTTGTCTAAGGCAGGACTTTTACTTGTATTGGAGTAATTTTATATTTATGCATTTATTTTTGTTTAAGTAAAGGATCTGAGTACTTTGTTCCACAACACATACAGCCGCAGTGTTGATAATACTACATTTTGGATGAATATCAAGTCCATTCTCCTGCTGTTTAATTTGAAATATTAAGCATTTTCCGGAGTCTCTACAAAGACAACAAACCTAGATCAAAGGTGAACACTTCACAATCTGTGGAGCCAGTGCGATGAATAATAATACTGAGTTAGAAGGGTATGAATCCTGCCTCTGAACAGGAGACGCCCCAAATTCCACGACCATCAAACTGTATCCTCCAGAGAGATAGACAAAACCGGAAGTCTTCAGAATAAAGGTAAATTACCAACTAAATTGCATTTAGAAGCTATCACTGTGGTGTGACTATTTACAAATGTTCAAAAAAACTGCTTAAAATCAATTAAACGTGTTTTTTTTGGGTAATGTATCACTGATTATTTCCCTAATTTGCCTGTTAGATATTTTATGGTCATGTTTCAAGATGATTAATTACAGGACTTATTTGTAGGGCATTTGCAGTTTGTCTGTCTGTACCGCTGTCCGCTGTACCCACTGCTTCCTTGCATTCCGCCTAACTCTGCAGCTGTACCGTTGTGAGCGAGCGCTTCACTTCCACCGGTGTCGTCGTCAGGAGGATACAGCAGCACCGAGGCGCATCCCCAGCCTCAAACTAAATCCCAGCTCAAGTGGATTTAATTCTTCTGCCTGCTGGATTTCACCAGTTCATCATTTCCTCAGAGCTGCTGAGAGGTATGTTTCCGCTCAGGAGCCCGTTTCTTTCAACGCTTTAATAACAACGCGGTGTATTTGAACGTGGAAGTGAATATAGGTTTCTGTACTTTTAGCTGCTCTGCACTTTGTTTAAAAGTCTGGGTTTTAAACATAGACTCGATACACAGTATATTCTTATTCAGACTTGCACTTTTTTGCTTTGTATTTAGTGTATTTATAAAAGAGTATACACTTATTTTTAGAGCATTCTTGCTTCACATGTTTGTGAACCTCACACATGGCTGTTTAATGTGTTGTTTATAGCTTTGTGGTTACTTGTAAATAATTGCACTTTATGAAAATTTGCACTCTATAACAATCTATTCAATCCTCCAAATGCTTTTGCACCCAACTTATATTCTATAAACATAAACGTCCATAGTCCAATATACTGAAGAAAGAAACAAAAAAAATCATCATGATTCCATCTCAAACACAAACTATATTCTGAGACCAGTTTTTGATATGGCCAAAATGGGACACCTTGTCTCTTGATATAAGTTTTTTTTTTAAATAGCAATTAAAGAAAAAAAAAGTAATTTCTACATTTTAATGTCTTCAAATAGGTACCCCCAAAAATACAAAAACACGATTGAGATACTTAAGTGAAACATAACAAAGTATTTAGTTTTTGTTTAGTTGAAGCAATAAACAATTCCATAAAAACACACCACGCTAAACATAGAAAAATAATTCCTACTGTTACATTTAATATCAAATTAGGTCACAAATTGTTCTAAGCCTAAAGAGTTCAGATGTGTGTGTGGGGGGGAGGGGGGGTAATAGTAAAGGCCAAACAAAAGACTTATTAAGTAAATGACACTGAACAAGTAAATACTTCGACATCTTCAAGTGTGAACTCAAAAACATGTTTCCCTTAAAAACTAAACTAAGAGCAGTGTCCCATTTTAACAGTAGGCAAATGGCAAAGTGGGACCCTATCAAAATTTTCATTTTTTTTTTTCTAAAGGTTGAAAGGAGAATAGAAATTGTTCACAGTAATCTTGATACACAATTACATTCTATTACAAAATATATTGGAACAAAATAATAAGTATTTTGTGGATTTCCTTGAAAAGATAATTTGCGAACATAGTTTTCCTCTATTAATCTCTCTTTTTCACACACACACACACACACACACACACACACACACACACACACACACACACACACACACACACACAGGTTATTCAGAGGCCTCTGATGTCTCACTTTTCTCACTGGTTACTTGATTGACTTTATATCCTTTCAAATCTAATCAAGTACCAGCACCAGCATCCTGTCCACCATTTTTTTATTTGCGTTCTCTACCTTTGTCTGTCCATCCTCAGAAAAATGGACCTGTTGCCAGACTTATGGAGGCAGGACTACTGGCTTCCTCCTGGTGTGACCTGGAGAGACATGGAGCAGCTGGCGGACTCTGACCGACCACGACCCCGGGACCTTCTTGTAGCCCTGCCACTCGCTCTCGGCTTTGTCGCCCTGCGCTACATGTTTGAGAGGTACAACACACCCGATCTCTATGGTCTGTAAATATATGACAGAGTGAGTGTTTGGGATAGTGTGGGCTTTACAGCAGCTTTAACAATTAAACACCTCATCCTACCTCACCTGAAATAACAACTACAGCCTTTTTTTTTTAGGAAACACAATCATCTGAGGTTTTTAGAACCGTTAAAAAAACAGCATTATACTTTGGACCTGGTTCCAACATGTCATGCAGCATTTCCTGAATATGACAGTGTCCAGTATCATACAGAGCACTTTGTATTTGTAATTGGATATGAGCTGTAGAACAGCGAGCAGGTGTTTTGAGAGTAGAGCAGGTATATTAGTCATCAGGAAAAAGGCCTTGGGGACTAGAGAGGGGGAAGAGAGGGAGAAAATTAGAAATGTTCTCACCTAAATTAAAGATTTTTTTAAATTAACCTTCCTCAGAAATATTAGCTGTAGACCAAATCCTGTTTGCATGCAGTGATTTTCACATTAAACTTTATTTTCTAAAATCTATCAGTAACATGGAGGCCCAATTATTGTTAGAAGGGATAAGAGTCGAGTGAAAGGTGCAGTAGGCTTGTAAGGAGTGCATAACATGCCTCACAAACACACACACACTCACACATCCTGGCACTGTGTCTTTTTGATTGGCTGATTACATCCCCAGTGTGTTTCTGTTCGCACATTCCCAGAAGTGATGTGTCAGAAGAATCAGCTTGCTCGTTAGACACAGTTAAAATGTCATATTGTTGTTACACTAAGCTACTTTGCTCTGGTTTGTTTATTATCTGATATTACTGTGAAAACCATGAATCTCCAAAATGTCCTGAACATTTAACGATAACCTTGTTTGCAGCTTTGTAAAATAGTCTAATGTATATAAAAAAAAAACCCAACCTTTTCACCTAAAACTTGCGTGATACAATACATACATGCATGAGCACAAACCCACTGCTGTCTCCTGGTTTGTTTTGTACACAGTTTACAGCTAAAGAAGGACTGCCGACTGGCTGCCATTACTATCCCACATCATTTGTGTAAGCTGCCTTTTGTTCTGCACGTCTCCAGGTTTTTAGCCCCACCCATGAGCAGATGTCTGGGGGTGAAGAATAGATTGCAGGTGACTGCTGCCCCCTCCCCGAAACTGGAGTTGTTTTACACCCAGAGGAGCAAACAGCCCACACAGGTGAGTCTGAAAAGGCTTCAGCATGCATGCACATTTTTGGGGGATATTTTTAATCAGTTGATGAAAGTAACTTGCCAACTATAGTTGCAGGTCATTTTGCAAGTTAAGATTTTAGATTGAAAACCACAAGATCGGAATATTAAATGCCTTGTTAAAGACAAGCCAGTGGTTTGTGACCCCTAACCAAGAGCATTGTCTATTTGTAGCCCCTCGTATGTCATTGAGTTGTTGGCAATTTCCCCAAAAAGACCACACAAAAAAAAATCTATATTTCACGAAATGTGAAACAAATAATCAGAAATGTGTCTAAAGACACTTTGTTTCTCTTGTTCCCTACAACCTTAATCATCTCACAACCCCTCGGGTTTATCTTGAGACCCATGAAGGGGCACAACCACTCAGTTGGGAACTACTCATCAAGTGTATACTTAAATGTAAAAACTGGCTCCACCTCATCCAGCTACAACAGTAAGATGCTGCTGATACATTTGCATTAAAAGTCACGTAATATAATATAAGGGACCAGTTTTCTACAAGTACTTTGATGTACTTCTTCATTGTCTGAGTACACTGAAAAAAAAAAATCAAGTTCGTGGGTTTTCAAGCTTTTACCTCCGCTCATTAGTTGCCAGTGGGATCATGTTCAATGAAAGAGCAGAGGAACAATGTGAACAGTGACGCATCCTTGTTCCTGGAAAACTTAGCTGGGGGGGAAACACCACTGCCTGTACAGGAGTCATACACACTTACGTATTATTGTCTCTTAGCTTTTGGATAAACTAAAAATGCTTCCAGAAATGTGTTTAAACCTGCAGATGATTGTCAATCTATTTAAGGACACATCAAAAACACCAGTAGAGGCACAAATTATTTAACTTTTTCACCTAAAAGTTTTGTATGTCTGCGCACACATATTTCACATTTTCATGAAAGTGATATATCAGGAACACCTCAAGAGAATTTCCAATGTTGCACAAACATTTGCTTGGACTGAAAGAGGAACTGACAAATTTTCACTGTGACCTCACAAAATAAATTTTGGCCAAAACTGAATAAGTCACATCCTAATTTTGGCAAAATTTGAAAGCGATGGTCAATGGTCAACTTTTCTGTGACATAATCTTCTGCAAAAACACTTTTTTTGGCCATGATTCGACACCATAACTCAGGAACAGAAGGGCATATTGTGACATTATTTCCCATTTAGTCAAATACTGAATCGGTGACAATAATCTTTGGTGTCTGACATTATATTCAATATCTGACAAGCCTTTCTGCTCTCCGTCCCTCCTTATCTCCTCTCCTGTCTCCCCTGAGCTGTTGTTATTTCAGAGTGAAATTATTAGTTTGATGTTGTCGTGCGGCAAAACCCAGCAGCAGATTGAGACATGGTTCAGACTCCGCAGGAACCAAGACAGGCCCTGTCGGACCAGGAAGTTTGGTGAAGCTGCGTAAGTGCTTTCCCTCCACAACCCTTTCTTTGTACAGATGACTTCCTTCAAAAGCACTTCCTTCACCACCCTCTGCAAAATCCAGAGAGACCCTTTGGAATTAATTTGACTAATTTTGAAAGAATCCCCCTCTGCAGAAAAATGCCTATTGATTGGTCAAAACCTTTGAATCTAAGTGTTATTTTGCAGTTGGAGGTTCTTTTTCTACCTCACAGCCTTCGTGGCAGGATTGTCCTGCTTGATTGATGTGAGTATGACTACTAAAAACATTTTACAACAATAACATTGTAACAAAACACTTCTATTATTGCTAAAAACATCATTTGTAAGCGAGTCAATGTAAATAAATATAATCTGAAAATTGGTGTTACTCCTGTCCTTTCATACTTTTCGACCTGGTCTTGTTTTTTTCTTTCATTTTTCTTGTCCTGCTCCGACTGCAGAGACCCTGGTTCTGGTACCGCAGAGAATGTTGGAGGCAGTATCCAGTTCAGGTGAAAACATAATTTACATCAACTCTCTGCTCTGTGAAAATCAGAGTCTGCCAGTTTATGTCTTTTTGGTAAGGAAAGTTGGATGAGGTCAAATGAGACTGCTGCACGTGCAGCTTCAAAAAGGAGGAAGGCCTTGTGCCTTATGCATGAGTATGATTGAAATCTGATGTTAAATGAAGGATATTCAATATTTTGTAAACAGAAAATGCAAAACCGTCGCTCCTTTTCCTACTTCCTACAAAATACTTTGTCTTACCTTGATCTAGATTCTTCTAGATAGAAGAGTCAAATAAAATAATTGAAGAATGATACGTTACAAAAAAATGAATGAAAGATATTTACAAGTTTTAATCTTTGTAATTTATTTGTATTTTTGCTGTGTGCTTTTCTTGCTCAGCCTCACCATGTCAACTTTGTTGTTGGCAACATTTGGCAATGAGAAGCTGCATCTTTCTAGCTCAGTACTCTGATATTTACCTCTTTTTCTGCAGCCTCACAATGTTCTGTATTTGCACTAAAACTCCATTTTAGAACTGAAAAATTGTTTGGTCTAATAGAACAAAGCAAAAAAAAAAAAACTTTTTTATGTATTTTCCCAAAATCCAAGGTGACATCAAACAGCTTTTTCTACACATTATTAATTGAATAATAAAGATGTTTCAGATCTTTTATCTAAGTGCTACCTTAGCAGAGGATGGTTTCGATCCATCGACCTCTGGGTTATGGGCCCAGCACGCTTCCGCTGCGCCACTCTGCTGCACAGCCAATATGGCATTCAGACTTATTATCTATTGTTTAGACACAGGAGGTAGGTGATTTATCCATAAATCTCTGTTTCGTGGTACTGGTACGTGATCATCTCTTTTTGGGTTAATTTACTGTGTTCAACATCTGACTGATGTTGCAGCCTACACTGTAGACAGACTGTGCTTTATGAGACAGTCAGAATCATGTAAAGAATGACTGCTAGAGTTTAACAAAGCCCAAAGATGTTTCATTTGACCAATACCAAATGACTTTTAGTTTACGTTTTTACTTTTTTTGTTTGTTTGTTTACCTACATTTAATTGGCAAACTAGCTGCCTTAAGCTGATTTTGAATCACCTGTTTATTGACTTGTAAATAACACTTCCTCCTCAGCCCGTGGAGAGAGCTCACTACTGGTACTACATGCTGGAGTTGGGGTTTTATGGCTCCCTGCTCCTCCGGATCTCTGCAGACATCAAGAGAAAGGTAGGGCCGTCGACATTCCTCCTTTGATCAGTGTTACACAACAGATTTTCTCCTGGCTCACAAAACATTTGCGCTTTAGAGAAGTGCTCCAGTGAAGGTATTAGTTGTATGTTTGCTTCACCGTAGTTACATTTAATGCTTCAGTCACTTTACTCCTACTTTAAGGAGAAACTTCAACCTCACATGGTTTATGAGTGACTGAAAGACCAGAAATCTAAATTCTTCTGTTGACACATGAAGGTTATTTTGTTTTCCTCTTTAAAGACTATATATAAGTGTGCTTGCTTTGCCAGGATTTTAAAGAGCAAGTCATCCATCATTTGGCTACCATCTTCCTGCTCAGTTTCTCCTATTGTGCCAACTGCATTCGTATCGGCACCTTGGTCATGCTGCTTCATGACTCCTCTGACATCCTGCTAGAGGTAATATACCAAATGTTTCATTCATCATGGGATTCAAATGTTATCAGCCCATCAGTTGTCAGCGGGACCATAGATATAGTTTGTAGGGTCTACCTCCACCTCCTTGTCAGTTCAGGAGGCAGTTTTAAATGACATACTCTATATGATTGTTGCAGAGTACCAGCGACAGGCGTATCGGACCTTTCTCACCATCGTAACAGTAATAAACACATGGTTAACATTGACACAGTCACAGTTTGGTTAGGTTTAGGCAACAAATCTATGATGTTATGTTGAGGAAATGATTATGGTTTGGGCTAAAATAATGACATTTCTTATGCAAGTTACCTTGCATTGCAGTCATTGTAAACATGACGTTAGTTAGAATAAGTCAATGACTTTTTTTTCATACAGAACATGAACGGCGGTGACTAATTTGTTGACTAATACGTCTGTGTTGTAGGTCTGTATTTGAGCCACTCAGCCCACTTTTCCACAAGCACTTTCTCACACTTTATTCATGCTGTGTAAATTAGATGAAGGAGGCCGATTTTTACAAATGTGTGGGAAAACATTATCTCAGTGCTTTCATGGAGGTGGATCAAACGAACAAGTTATGCCGTAAGAGTTCCAAGTCCTCACAAATATAATTTATCTCGTCAGAGCAAATCAGCACAGATATCTTTCCACTTTGATCAGTTTTCTATCTCATGCGTAGCCTTATCAAAATGTTGCCTAAATATTCTGAACTGCAATCAGAGGTTCAAACTGCACTTCAGGCTTTTCTTAGAAATTTGTATCTACTCTGAGATCTCTGCTGTAGCCTGCGGGGAACTGAATTTACTTCAGTAGGAGGATCCTGTGACTGAGCCTAAGGTGACCTTTGTGTACCTGCATAAAAGAAATGATTGTGCATTAGAAACAAATTAAGGTATACTCCCAAACCTGAACTGTGCTTGATTCACTCACATAAAGGAAACAACAACAAGCAAGAACAACTATAAAGGCTTACAAATGATGCTAATAACAGTACGTACTATTGGTCTGCTCTAAATAAATGTCTGGCATGCTCATGTTTATTCTCCCCTTGTTGAAAACCTATTTTCTTGTTCTTCTCCTATCCTACTCCTCTGCAGTATCACATTAAGTTTTTGGATAACGCTTTTATTAAAATTTGGTTTGATGTGGTAAATTGTCTTCACTCTGAGCTTCATTTTTGATTTGTATAACTGGTTCGGTTAATCTTTAATATAATTCTGCAGTCTGCCAAGATGTTCAACTACGGCACTGGCTGGAGGAAAACGTGTGACACCCTGTTTGTTGTGTTTGCTGTGGTCTTCCTTGTGACTCGATTGGTGATTTTCCCCACCAAGTATGAGACATTTTTCCTTTTTTGTCTATGAACTACTTAATAACTACTTAATAACTACTTAATGCAACATGGGTGACATGTAAGTTGGAAACTTGACTCCAGTTGTTTGATTACTTCCAGAATCATTCACACCACCCTGGTACTGTCAATGGAGATGTTCGAGCCGTTTGCCGGCTACTACCTTTTTAATGTACTGCTGATGGTGCTGCAAGCTCTTCACATCTTCTGGGCCAGCTTAATCTTACGCATGATCTACAAGTTCCTGAACGGCAAGGTAAGAGTCAGCAGTGACGCTAAAATGTATCACAAGACATCTTACAAGACGATGTTAAATGGCTGAATTTATGAGAGCTTTATTGTTGTTGTACATACACACTCATCTATGGCAGCGAGTCTCCATTCAAGGTGTTAGTCTGACCCCTTAGGAGCAGTTTCGACTTCAGTGGGTGCAATCATTCAGCTAATTAATGCTTTCACCGTCATCGAGAATGCTGCGTTCCCCTAAATGTGTCTGAGAGACGGGAAGCGAGAGGAGACGAGGCTCCCACTGGTGCTCCTAGAGAGGATTCACGTGGAGCAGTAATTCAAACTCTGTTTATCGATTGATCAGCTGATCTGTAAAAGGAATGTAAAAAGAATCCGCTGCCTGGTGCAGACAGCTTTACTGTAAGATTGTACAAAATACTTGAGGACCAAAAGTGAAATTCATTCATGTTTTTTTGCAAAGTAAATAATCTGAATCATCAATGAATCATGAAAAGATATTCTCTGGGTTTGTTTATTTTTTCCTTTTCTTATTTTCTTAATTAACACTCCAAATGTATCTTGGCTCATTCAGAAAAAAACAAAAACAAATAGCAGTACAGCCTCATGAAATGTTGCATGTATGAACAAATAAAAGCACGTTAGTAGAATGAAAAGCATCCAGTGTCATACATGAAGACATAACATCCGGGATGTAGAGCCACGACCTGCTTTACCCCTGCCGACCCACAGCCCTGTAGCCGCACATTATATTTGATAAGAAAAATTGTGGTCAAATGTTTACATACACTCATCATGCATATGAATGTCATGGGAATATTGAGATTTCAATGATTTCTTTAAACTTTTCACTTTCAGGGGCAGAATGAGTGTACAACACATATCTTTAATATGAATTATGGATATATGTTGAAGGCACGTAGAATTTGGTGCACAAGTAATCATTTATTTGGGGTTTTCTGAAATCAGCTGAAGGTGAAATACGTAGAACACATTGAACAGACCAAAACTGAATATGACGGTGTCATTTTTTTCTAGCTTCGATTTAACATCCATGATTACACTTGCTCCTGAGCTTTGTCATTCATTTTAATTATTCTGCATCTGCTTCTGCCCTCAGATGGAAAAAGATGAACGCAGCGATGAAGAAAGTGAAGTTGAAGAGGAAGAGGAGGAAAAAGGAGGCGAGGAAATTATGGACGAAGGAGGAGATTATTATTGGGAGAAGAGTAAAGATACTCTTGACTCCAAGCTGTCTGTGCTGACCAACAGTTGTGTCCTCAATAACTTGACCAACCACAGGTCGTCTGTGGCTGACAGAATGAGGAAAGTTCACTAAGGACTTTTTTTTAACATAAAGTCCCAGTTTTTTTTTTCAATCAACATTAAAACGGACATTGTTTTAAATCAACATTTATTGTTTTATTTAGTCATATATCACTCTCTTTACAGCAGTTACCGTAAGCTGGTACAGCTGTGCTTAATTTTTAATTTAGAGTGAAATAAAACAAGGGGTGGGAATTATTTATTAATGTTTGAAAAAGAGCCAATATAGCAGAGGATGGTTTCGATCCATCGACCTCTGGGTTATGGGCCCAGCACGCTTCCGCTGCGCCACTCTGCTGCGTGGCTGTAGATTTGAATCCTTACGTTGAATGCCTGTTCAGCTTCAGTGACGACGATTCAAAAGTCCTTCATAATTTACATTTCTCAGGTAGGTAGGTAGGTAGGCAGTTACTTTATTAATCCCCAAGGGGATTTTTTTTTCTCGCTACAGCAGCATACAGGAAGCAATAAGTTAATAATAGAATAATAAAAAAGCAATAAAATAGCAGTAAAAAAATATAAAATATAAAATGCACAGTATATACAGTATATACAGTACAGTATATATCTATGTATATTATATACAAACAACCAAGAAACACAGACAACAGTGTTATTGTTGTGTGATGGATTTTGTCGGAGGTGAGTTATTGTACAGACTTATTGCGGTCGGCAGGAATGATAAGGACAGGGACAATGGTCTTTGTGTGAAGACAAATCAGAGAATCATTCAAATGTTAGGCGCTTTGTTATGTCTGTTGTACTGTGTGCACAGCACATGTCTGTAAATTTAAAAAAAAGGGGTTGTTAACGAGGAAATAAAACAATAACAAAACTAAAGCTATACACTGGGTTGTATGTATGTCAAGCATAGACAGAAGTGCCTTTTTAATATTGTAAAGTAGTGAAGTCGTTAGATACTTGCAGCAGGCATTTAAATGCTAGAAATAAAGACCCTAATTTAGTTTTTCTAAGTCTGTCTCGTGATTTTTGAGACTGAAATGGTTTTGGTGTGTAATTCAGTAGAAGTCTATCGTTTCATTCTCCACTATTTAAACCATACGTAGACAGTCTTTCATTAGAAATGATCTGCAACTGTCAAATTACAATAGAAAAAGTAACAACCAAGTCGCTTTGTAGCGTCTTTCCAATAAATACGACTACATTTAGTTGTGAATGAGGAGAACTATTCGGGACGCGTGTTCAGGGCACACAATAAAAACCAATGTCCAATACAAAACTGTTTGACTGCGGTGACCCATTTATTTACAGTCGCGCACATGCGCTCACCTCAGCACAGGTAGAAAACCTCAGTCCATCATCACAGTTCATTTTCCATTCAGCAATTTCAGTACATTCCAGTTTCCATTGAACATGATGCACAAAACGCACAAACACAGTCAAGAAACTGTAAGCTTCCCAATTCACGCACTTGGTGCAAATCACCTGAGGCTTCCAGTACATACAATGTCCTGCTCAAATGCTCCGCCCAGTGTCCAAACACAAAAACAGCATACGGTCAAAACAAAACAAAACAAATACATTATGGCTCCAACACGTTTTAAACCAGCTTTATTTTTTTTTATTTTTTTTTTTTCGAAGTAGTTTTAAAATGTTTTACTTCCGTGCTGTTTCTAAATGAAGCAGAGCAAGATAATAAGTCACCACGGAAATACAGCAGGTAGGAGCAAAGTGTTTGCGCGTGTGACTGAATCTCAGAGGTTAGACTATATCTGTACATAATAAAGTCGATGGCGTGCCTCGAGTTTTATAACGCATTTAAACGTGCCGACGTCACGTGACGGAAGTGACGCCGTACACAGCCGTCTCCGCGGTGCCGCATCGCCCCCTGGCGGCTCGTACCAGGACGACACCGGTGGGCTTCTCCGAAAGTCCCGTGATAATTGTGTGGCACGGAATCGTCTCCAGGAAGATGCAACGGAGGCACTGCAACGAAGTAAGGTTACTATTTTATTTATTTGATTATTCGTAGCTGATTAACGTAAATAAAGGGGTGATTTTTCCACAGGCTAACTCTGCATTTTTTTTCCCGTGTTGAAGGACATCGTCGGGAGACCGCAGAGTGAATTTGGGATTTAATTTGCTCGCTTCTCCGTCGGTCGTTAGTTATAAACTACGGTGTTGATACTTGTTATACGTGTTGCAAAACAAATTAGAACTGGTCTTTGTTCTTAAAGTGGTTTGTCTATTTTAACTTGTTGACGTAATAGTTGTATTGTAACACATTAGGTTAGGTTAGGTAGTTACTTTATTAATCCCCGAGGGGACATTTTTTTTAAATTAATAAATTAATTAAATTAATGTGACGATTATCCTTAGCTAATTGATGTATAAAATATAGTTGTACACATGTAACGTTAACATTTTGTCTGTGAATTACTGGTAAATTAAACAATTATTTTAACTTTTAGTAATCAAGGTAGTTAAAATGGGGAGCATTCAGGTGTCGCGCAAAACACGAGGTTACAGTTTTTATATTACAAATGACCGTTTGCTAACAAGCAGCGATACTTATCCTCTACCTGGTTTTTCACGTCTGACGTCGTATTCTGTCGTATGCTTTATATATATATATTTTATTTTTTTGTTTTTTATTGTTTCCATATTTTTACACTTAGTTTGCGATTAGCCCTCTAGCGGTGAAAAACATCAATCCACCCACTCGCGTCAATGCCATCCGCCGGGGGGAACCGCCGCAAGGGGGCGCTCAGACACTGAAGAGTGCTTCGTAAGTTGACGTGCCAAAGTACTGTATTGCCATTTATCGGTTGTAACGTGAACGTTGCTGTCACCGTTGTCTCTGTGGCGCAATCGGTTAGCGCGTTCGGCTGTTAACCGAAAGGTTGGTGGTTCGAGCCCACCCAGGGACGACATACATTTATCTTTATTTGTCAGATTTTTTTGATTATTACAGTAGTGAATATTTGTGATACGTACTTATTTTTCCTTGTCTTTATGAAACCACATCAGAGCGTCACCGTCATTAAATCAACAACATGTCAGCAGCTGTGATTCACACACCAAACCATCCAGATGTGTTAGCAGAGCGGAGGACCAGATGAACTTGTTCTCCCTCTTCAACACATGACTGGGCTCATCAAGTTCCTGTTTTACTGCTGGTGAATAGTAGGTAAATTCAGATTACCTCTGAGACCATCATTTTTTGTTTTATTTTATCACTACAGTAATAGTTACAACTCCTTTATAATTGCATTACATCTGTGCTTTGTTTTTGGCTTACTCATGTATAAATGGAGTTTGTAAGCTCATATTTGTGTGTAAATTGTTGTCGATACTTGGGCAGTCAATTACACATATGATTGTTAACAAATTGAACGGTTAATAATAAATATAATTGTTTAAAAACTTGGAGGAGGAAGTGGCTTATCAGTACAGGAACAACCCTCGCAGCATGACAAGTTTTTCTTCAGTTGTCTTTGAGCATGATTTCTGTGTTTGTTGGCATCACTGACACACTTTCTGTTTTCTTTTTAGTAACCAAAGATGCAGATTTTCTAGGCAGCCAGTGACACTATCGAGAAAGTCAAGGCCAAAATTCAAGACGAAGAAGGTCTGTAGTGTGACGTGAAAACATTTCTTCATAGGTTTTTTTTTTAAATTTCTGTGTGAAATGTTTTGCTTTCCGGTACATCTTTATGCAGCAGAGAAGTACCTCAGGTTTAAACATAGAATTACTCTCAAACTATCGGTCTCCCTAAATGTTTTAAACTAAAGAAAATTGAGCATGGTTCCCTGATGGTGTTTCCATCAGTACAAATATCAAACATTTTAATGTTTTTTATGATTAATTTTTTAGAAGTTACAAAAGAGCACATGTAGTGTTGTTGTACGTGTACAAGTCAGTAATGAAAAGCAGCTGTAATCAGTGAATCGGCTTCTACATTGAATTTGATTTTCTGGCACCAATTCCCATTTGTCCCCGTCTATTTTGTGTTTGTTTGTTTGTTTTTTGAAGGTATCCCGCCTGATCAGCAGCGTCTCATCTTTGCTGGAAAGCAGCTTGAGGGTGGACACAACATGTCCGACTACAACATCCGGAAAGGTACATTAAATTACTTTGGTGGCGAGCTATATTTCATTATATACAGTAGGGTTTGTCATTATTATTATAAGAAAATTATAAATGATTTTCTTCCTCGGAGTCCACCCTCCACCTCAGTCCTGCGTCTAAGAGGGGGCATCATTGAGCCATCGTTGAGACCGCTGGCTCATAAGTACAACTGTGACAAGATGGTGTGCCGCAAGTATGTAAACAAACTAAGCACTCTGCTCTCCAAGAATGAGTTCGGTGTCAATAATATAAGAGAAGATAATTGGCCAGTAGCTGCCAACATACAGTACAATACTTCTAGAGAAGAGTTTATGTATTACATTTAAACTACTACCACATAGAAATTGTCAAATACAAAATCTCTAAACACTACTAGTGTGTTGATTCTCTTAACAGATATTTATCCTTTGATGCAAAGCTGCCTAAACAGAATAGGGATTTCTGACACAACTTTGTAAATGTTCAAGGTTCACAGAAAAGATATGAAGAAGTCAAAAGTTCAGGAGTTAGTTTACATGTTACACTCGTTGCTTGAGTTTTAAGCTGTTAAAGCTGTTGTCACACAGATAGACAGTCCTGGTGTGCAAAGAGTCACTGCAGCGGAGACACACAACCGGGTGGAAAAATATGGACTGAATAGACAAAGAAAGTGCTCACACCAAACTCCAATGCTTCTTTTTTTTGTCACTTATTCCCACAGTAGCGTTAATGGTTGATAAAAAAAAAAAAAAAAAAAAAAAGTAGGTTGTTTAAGAGGGAGTTGGAATCATCTCATGGCACGTTGTAATTAAATAGTGGCAGTTTAGGTTTGCTTGTAGTTCAAGGGGTTTGCATTGATCCAGGTTAAATGTAATCAGTGGGTTATTAAGGCCGTCACTAAACCAGCGGTCTACACCCTCCAGAAAGTCTGAATGGAAGATTGATATTGTTATTCTGATCTAAGACTTAGTTTGACCAGTACCAGGTGTAGCGCTCGTGCTGCCAACTGCCGCAAGAAGTGCGGACACACCAATAACATCAGACCCAAGAAGAAGCTGAAGTAAACAGCAGGATTCAGTAAGCAAGATTGACAATAAAACATTTTGACAAGAACACTAAGAGCAGTTTATTTTATTACCCGGCGTTGTCTTGACGTGACTGCTTATATATATATGACGATTCATGAAAACTGATGTGTATGCTGTTGGCTACAGTAAACTGAACACCCATACATCAGGGTGGATACGAGTCCTATTTATCCTTTGACACCTGCATACTTTGCAATTATGTGTTTGAAGTGCGTTAAATCATATTGAGTATTGTAGTCTGATGTAGGATACACCGAGTCAGTTTTCTGTTTGATTAAAAGATTACTTAGATTGATCAATTAATAACCCATCAGATGTGATAAGTAGACAGACAGCTGTGTTTTTGTTGTCCGAAAGGCTTTTAATGCAGATCAAGAGGTGCGGGATGGTTGGATCTTATTTTGAAATGTGGAGGCTGCAACACCTTGCTCACAAAAATATGATAAACTTGCCACATTGATATTTTTACTAAATTTCAGATAAAGCAGGATGTGTACATAAACATACAAATAATACACTATAAAGTTAAAAAAAAAAATACATATATATATATATTTTTGAAGGGCACAACCATTTTTTTTAGTGTGGGGATCGAACCAGCCACCTCTGGCGCATGTTCCCTGACCTTACTTTGCAACTTTGATTGTTCTGTGCATAGAGTACCAATGGATGAGAGACAAACAACCAAAATTATAGCATAACATTTAGAGTTTAAAGTTTGTGGCTTTGTCAATGAATCTTTCCTGGGTGTCCCTTAAATGTAAATCTTATTATTAATCAATTTCTTAGACTCACTGAAATCTATATGGATGAACACTAACTTCAGCCAAGTCATTAACAACATGGTCTACAGAAAAAAAACACAAACACAAAAAAAGTGCATTCGAGTGACTGTATTCTTTGCTTTAATTTCCAAACCACCCCAACAACAGCTCAGAGTCAGAGACAAAGAGCTGACATGACTGTCCACAACCATCCTTAAAACAGAACAGTAAGGCTTGAAAAAAAAGAAATCATAAACATTGCATTATAGACCATGTTGAACAATACAGTCTGTGCGATAAAAAGACTCTGAAGTAGACATTCGTTATTTTTTTAATTGGTTCATGACTCGTACGGTACAGCCACACTATCAAGGCCAACGGCATGTTGTCCACAGCTAAATGTAACGTGCTCGAAGATGAAAGAAGGCTCAAAACGTCTCTTTAATTTCCACGAATGCTTCACACCAATCAGAGCATCACATTTTATTAAGATGTGGAGCTATTATAAATAAATGATCAGGTTAGCAGTTTGTAAAGAGATGATGCACAGGACTGGATCAGCCCAAAGGTTACTTAAACTTATCTGTAAAATTAAGTGATGCGTTTTATTTTCCTATGATTACTGTTTAACTGTAGCATTATTGTTTTATATCACTTGGAAAACTCTTATTTATCCTTATTTAAATTACCTAATATATTCTATCTATTAACACATATGTAAGAGTTACTGTAGCTTAGTGAGGAATTAAAGGTTTCTTACGAGCCTAAATGAAGATGCGAAGCTGCTGGATGACTTCATCATTCACTCTGCTCTTAACATTTGATCTTTGGTGTCAATATTCAGATCTACTGTTTATGCTCAAGCTGTGCGTCCTTGAATTACCCAAATATCAAACACTATTAGCATACTGTTTATGAATGCATATCATTATTTCTATGGAAACGCTCCAGCCAAAGTCTGCCCTTCACGCAACACGACATCATAACTGGGTAACCACAAGACCAGAAGTTAATCTCTGCACAAATCAAACTTTATAACAATAATAATGTTGGATGCAGGCTGTTAAATAGGCAAAACCCTTACTAATTTTGCACTGTTTGCAATCTCTCTGCCTCTCTCGATATGCATGGACTCGGTTCATTGTAAAGATGTAAAAACAAGGCCTCTTATCATTCATGTTGACACTGCATTGCCATTTTGTGTACAAAAGTCATGAAAAACCACAAGCACCAGTTCCTAATATTAAATGTCTAGCATTGTTAAGCACTTACCTTAAGGTTGGTTTATTGCATTGAATGTTTCCCTTGAAAGCAACATGAAGCGTTACATTAGACTGGACAAGCACTACCATGTATATGATGCTGCTTAGGCCAACACCTACATGATGTCGTTGAATACAGCACAGCCGCAGCTGCAACACAGACATGGAGTAACCTTCCTGCAGCTGAGATGGTTCTTGTGCTTGAAGTGGACAGGGAGCAGCTCCATCTTGTTTTTGTTCACTGCTTGCTGCAGATTTAACCCTGTCATCTGTCATGTTTCTCTCACGGGGTGCTTTTTGCCATTTTCCCCCCTCCCTTCTTATTTGTCAATAAGTTTAACAAGGCTCTGGCGGAGGTCATTAAGGTCAAAGATCTTGATGTCCAGAATCTCTATGGCCCTCTGGATCTCTGCATCCATGCGATCCCGCTCCTCCAGAGAGCTATTGAGGTTCTGCTCTGTGTTCTGGATGCGACGCTCCAACTCTGAGTTTCGCATCTCCGTCTCCTGCGGTGAACGGGAAACGTAGAAAAGGCACAAGAAAAAGTTTACAACTTTATTGTCAGAATGAAAACTGCCAACAGATCTTCACTATTAATTACTGACGTGTTGATAACTAATGAAAGCATACAGAGTTACTGTAATAATGCCACTCTTACCCGTAATCTGTGGATGGCCTCGTCCCTGTCATGTTCCATTTCATGGTACTCCACTTTCTTACTTTGTAAAATGTGGATTTCCTGGGAAGTAATAAAAAGGTACCCATGAGAGAACTAATGTTAATGGGCTGCGCCGATGTATCTTGATCTCCTCGTCATCGAATAGAGCTGAATCAGTCATCGTCACCTGTGAAAAAGATGACGATAAAAGAAAACATTATCCAACCTCATCTTTGGCCTTCAGCAGGGCCTCCAGCTCCTCCAGGGACTGGGTCAGCTCGTCCTTCAGCAGGTCACTGGGGCCATGGCCTCCATGGGTCTCAAGTTCAGCCACCTTACAAAACACACACAATACGGGATATAACTTCTAAAATAACAAAAACCGTTGCCTTTGCCCCAGACACACCCATCTGTCCCATTTAAAGGTCTTTTAAATGCACACAAACCCACACACACACAGGCATGCAGATCAAAGTGAGCTTGAATTAAAGCTAATGAAAATTAGATGTTAAATGTTGGCCAGCTGCTCTTCAGTGCTTTATTTGGTTGTTTTTTTTTAGCTCTCTGTCCTTTATACAGGTCGTGTCAAACTGGACAAGACAGCAAAAAATGCGCTGCAACAGGAGAATAGCGGCGCAACGTCTTTAATTTTGAATCTCACACAGGTCGACACCTCGCAGTGTCAGAAGTAACTTTGGTGGACTAAAACTGTCACCAGTCGCACAACTTTCTATGCACTAATAATAAAGGTCTGAACACCAACATTACAAACACACAGCATGTCTATTCAGGCTGAATTCTTTCTATCCTTAAAATAATTTTTTTTGTGTGGTAACATCTACCGACTGAGATTGTGAATGTGCTTGACTACAGCTGGTTAGTGGCAGAATATACAAGTTTTGTGCAAAACATTATTAAATATAATCAAACACGAGCCTATAGTCACGCCAGCGGCTTGGTGAGGCCGCACTTAAACACAGCAGGGCTTTGTCCAAACTGAATGCTAACATTAGCATGCTAACATGCACCCAATGACAATGTTAACTTGTTGATGTTTAGTAAATGCAATACTGATGAAGCTCAAGTCCTTATACAAGACATACAAATTGTAGTTTCCAAACCTTTTCACAGTTATACGCAAAAAACATTCCTATTCAAATGAACGTTTAAGAAGTTACATTTATTAAGAACTGTCAACCTCAATTGCTTTACATTTGCAGAAGATTCATATTTTTTCTTGATGCTACTTCACCTATGCCTGAGAGGAGAGATACATCCAACACTATCGTTGTATTGCCACTTGGGCCCCATGAATCAGGAAAAAAAACAAACAGAATGGCACATCTACAAAATGCTCCCTGCACCCTGCGACAGGTTGGATTATTTTAAACCACGTATAGCTGACACAAGGAACAGCAGTAAAAGAAGAAGAAGAAAAAGAAACGAGTGGATGCCAGCTCCCTCTGGTGATTTTTCATTTTTTCCTAACTGGGGCATTGAAAGTAGGATATTGCTGTCCCACAAACCCCTCTCTCTCGCTCTCTCTCTCACACACCACCCCAGAGACATGAACCATTTTCAGCCACCTGGTCCCCTTCCTCAGACAGAGGGAACTAGCTCGGTCCAAAGGAGACAGAGTTCTTCACTTGTAAGAATACATTTTTTGATGTGGACTAAAACGGTGAAAACTGTTTCCTGTTGAAAAACCAGACAAGCGCTTGAGAATTTAAATAGTACCGATCAATACTGTGAGGCTGGACTATAATGGAAAGGGATCAAGGTATTAAAGCATTGAATCAGAGAGCTGTAATTGTCAGCCTGAGGCGGGTTTGTTCCCAAAGGAATCGGCTCCCAGCACACGTGAAAGCACCTTTTATTGATGAGGGGAGAAAGGGAGGCCAGAGGCATCTGCATCCACTGAAACCTGAGAAGTAATTCAAGTGGAAAACCCTCCCGAGGCTGTCAGTGTTTAGACTGAACTCCCTGGTGGTGAAATGAAACATTGCCTTGTGCATAGTGAACCGGTTCAACCAGCGCTGAGAACACCTTGATCAAAGCTTTAGAGGGAAAACGCCTACAGTACAAATCATGTCAGAGGATAATGAAGTGCCTTAGCAGCCTGACTTCCAGTTCTGAACAAGTACTTTCAAACCAAGCAAATAAAGTCTGAAAAGGAACAACCCAATCAAAACCAGCGTGATCTCGCTCAGCAGAGAGGGACATGAAAATCATTCATTAGTGAAAGCAACAGGGTGACAGGCTGAGGCACGTCAGCCTCACCTTGTTCTCGTTTGTGCAGAGCGTTACTGCAGGAAAAACCTGAGTATCTATCCCTGTTATTGAGCTAAGAATTGATAATAAGGTGTGACCTGAACCAGCAGATTCTACCCTGCAGGTTACTACAGTATTATACTCTAATGTACAACACTTCTTTGGCTCAGTTTAACTTTTTATTAACCATACTTTTACCAACAGTCTTTTTTTTTTTTTTTAAAAGCTTGTTTCAATCGTCACTTCTGGTCCAAGAAACGTTGTGAAAGTTTGTTGTTATTCCAGGAAATACACAGTATCGAGGTCAACCTTCAAAGCTTTAACATGTACCAGGTAATCCCTCAAATCTCATAACTGCTCATTGTGCTGATAGTCACCGGGGGCAACCATCTGCCCCAGCATGTACTGGGTAAGATACAAGGTACACATTTTCAGCTCACCTAGACCACTGGAAGAAAGTGCAGCATCCAGCGGACAGATATTTCTGTCCATATTAATTATTCAAAATTCATTAATTTAAATAAAACCCATTAACATGATAATTCATCTGATTTGGGCATGTCATACTCAGTTACTTAGGTAACACTAACTGTATATACAGGACAGATGGTGTTTGATTGCATTATACCCTGACAAATGAAAAAAATGGTTTTGAAGTAAATACAAATAAAAAAATTCTCATCATGCAAAAGTTACTATTTGGATATAATGTTAAGTGCAACATGCACAATAACAAGTGCATTTTGTTTAATATTTAGGAATTGTTCACATACAGAAACTGTCATAGCTCAGACAAATATGGACATATTCAGAAAGAAAGAAACTTTGAACCATCTGCATTAAACGTCACTAAAAAGACTGGTTTAATCATCCATTCAGTTATTTCAAAGTAAAACTAATTTAGCATATGAAATTATGGAGAATATGTGAAAAACGCTATAACCAAAGATTTGTGATTTGGGAAAATGTAGAAATAGAATATTAACTAATAGTTTTTACTACTCGTAGTAATAGTACTCTGCTGTGAAGTACAGACGGACTCCTGTAATATACCTGTGGTCAGCATGTGTCAAACATTCTGGAGATCATTACCATGACATTTTAATAATGGCTAATTCAGGGACCAGGGTAAGCACACTTAAACAGAGCACCCTCTGAGTGACAGTTTTGAAAGAGAAGAGGTTCACCTGCTCTCTGAGTCTGTCAGTCTCTTCCTGATATGCTGCCAGCTGTTTCTTCCACTGCTCCACGTTAGCATTAGCTTCATGCAAAGCGGCCACCAACTTGGAGTTGCTGTCCTGCAGAGTGAAGAGCTCAGCCTCCACGTTCATCTCACAAATAGACCTGAAAGACACAAATACCAATGATACCTTTAACATAACATACAATACCATACACATCAACTTCATGATAATATAGCTGATACAGTGTGGCATCTGATTATTGTCCGTATTTTAAACCAGCACAGACAAGTAGTCCTTGTGTAGAAGTATTTATAAAATATTTTTAATTCTATGATAACTGGGCAAACTCCTGCTGATGAAGATAATGCAAGAGGATTAAAAGCTCCAGAACAAATTCTACATGTCCTTGAGGTAAACTTATTTTGTTAACTTCTGTGTCAGTCAGTATTAGTTTAGTAGTTATACCTTAACAAACACAAGTTTTAATAAGAAAACTGACAGACTGAAAAAAGAATTATACAATTATTTGTTAGATAAACTCCATTATGTGTACACCCTGTGTAGTTCAGCAAGGTAAATATGTGTGGGCTTATATCTGATAGTCTGATTATATGTCACGTGGTTGCCTTTTGCCGACTTGTTTTTAAAATGGAGAGCATCCGAGTTCACTGTGAATACTGAGTCTTGCGTAAAGCACTGCAACATGAGGCTGAATACTATAGCTGGCTGTGGAGTAAGAGCCAAATGAACTGCTGCCAACACTTTGGAACATGATGAAACACGGATGGCCTGGTTAACACAATCACCAACCCACTACAGATGTGTTAAGGAGGCTATATGAGGAACTGCAGCCTGCAGCAGCACACCTACAGACCGGAGTAAAGGTCATTTCACAGGTCTCGTAACAAAGCAAAGATACACTTATTAAAGTCCTCTGAGAGCAGAGCACAAGACCAAACTGACTGTCTTCATCAGGACTGAATGTGACATTCAAAGAAATGAGACCACTGACATCATTAAACTCAAGACATTTGTGGTCATCAAGGAACAGAGACAAGTAGTAGAGGGTGGACATTGACTAAATGACATCAACACGTGGCAACAAAGTTCAGTAATTTTAGTTTAGAGTCTTCTTTTGTCGATTTTTTTGTATTTGTTCATTTACAATGCTCTTATCCCCACTGACCTTTGTTCAAGTTTAAAATCATGAGAGCATAAAATCTAGTTTGGGACTACGCGTGTCATTACCAATATATGATACATGCATTGTTTGCACAAGATAAGGCCTCTTCCCTGCTTGTCCAGCTTCAGTTTTATGCCACTTACAGAACATACATGATTTTCAGTTCATTTTTTCTGTCTGTAAACAAGATTGGTCAGATTCTCTCTTTTCGTCTTTGATCCTTTGTCTTCGCTCTACATCCCGAAAGCTTGAGGTTGTCCCCCGGCAACAGTTTACCATGGTAACCATTCGAGAGCAGCTTTCTGTGGTAATAATTGGACTGCAGGACATAAAAGCATTGTGGGTGGCTCAAAGAACTGAATGGAGGGATGTTTACAAGCATTATTTTATGTTACGTATGCCTCAATGCTTCAACAAAGGCCTCTTCATTTCCAAGAAGATCTTAACAAATCGACTAACGTCAAACTGTAACTAACCCAAGAAAATAAAACCATGTTAATACTCAGAGAGTTACAAGTAATAGATTACCTGTTCAAGTGCAACCAGAAGCATCATCTGCTGGATCACTTGAAATGTTTAACAACCTCATGAAGTTATAATGTATATTACTACAGTCACTATTACGTTATTGTCTGAAAAAGTAATTTTCCCCTTAAATAATGATGCTGTCAAATCTCATCCTTTCTTAACGATGTGATTTCCGATCTAATTTGGACAAAATAAATGAATATCATTACATTGAAGCATCATTCACTTACAGAAGAGATGTGGCTGTATGAACTGCGCCATGTGAACTTGTTGTCTGTGTCTTTAAAGGAAAAGGTCAATATTTTGGGAAAGTCACAAATTCCTTTTTTTCATGAGAGTTAGATGAGAGATCAATACCTCTCTCGTATTCACCTCTTCAATATGAAGCTACAGCCACAAAACGGTTCGCTTAGGTTAACATAAAGACTAGCTTGAAGGCACTGTCCAAATGTACAAAATCCACCTACCATCTTGTTGTAATTACCCTTCAGTTTTTGGAATGGATTGAACCAATTAGAAATAGTATGTCAACAAGTGAGCTTTAAAAGCTTAAGTTTTTTAAACCTTCGGACAGATTCAAGCTCGTTGTTTCCCCCCATTTTCAGCATTGATTGTACATAAAAATGTACGTAGCTCACAGGTCTGAAACTGCAAAACCACCGAGTTGCACTAGAGGCTGGCTCCAAAAAGTCTCTGGTTCCACAGACTCCCAATCAACGTTTCTCATGAAATACAAAGTCCATCACTTTTTTCCACTAGTTATTTTGGAGTTGTTGGCTAAAGTCGCTCCTTCTTAATAGTTTTCTGGCGGTCCATTTGAAAATAATCCAGTCATTTATTAAAGAATAAGTCTCAAAAAGCCGTGTTTTGGGGGCTTGTCAGTTTGATTGACAGGCCTGTGGTGCAGTCAGGTTATGGCTTTCAATGGGCGGGATGTAAAATCGTCGGGTTTCCAATCAGATCGAGTCAAAGCCACCGCTCGCTCTTCCCCGGCTAATCCAAATATGGTCAATTCTGGCTCCGGACCGCTCCCAACAAGCAAGATGGCGACGGTCAATATCCGAACTTGAGGCCTCATTACAGCCGTTTAAAAAACAATGGGTGACGTCACTTTTGGTCACTGCTTGATTTTCAGTCTTTATGCTAAACTAAGCTAATCAGCTGCTGGCTTTTGATGAATTTTTACCATACAGAAATAATAGTGGGATTTTTTTTCATCAAATGCTGGGCAAGAAAAGAAAAAATGCATTTCTCCCAAAATGTCAAACTATTCTTTTAATGTTACACTGTAAAAAAAAAAGAAGAAAAAAAAGTCATATATTAAACTAAGAAATTCTTAGCAAAATGTCCATTTACTGACAATTTCCTGGAGCTGTCACTGGGAGTTTGCTATGTTGTCATGGAGAATCTTATCACCCAGTATCACATGAGATTCAACACTAGGTCATCTCCATGACAACTGAGCAACAAATAAAGGCCGTGAGATGTGGCTGAAAAGTCTGGAATTTTTTTTCGAGGATATGAAAAATGAACCTTCTGCTAAAATTCGATCTGTGTTTGTGAGCGACTGATAAAGTGACAAGTTTTTATGGTTTCTACAAATTGGTCGTCAAGTTTTGAACTTTGCGAGCAGTAGAACAGGGAAACTGCGAGTTTAAAATGCAATATTTTTTTTTATCACCCAGATTCTTCATGCCTGAACAAAACAAGCCTTTAACAAAAATGTTTCAGAGAAATTAAGAGAAAGTGTTTGTGTAGCTTCTTTGCTTTCAATTCTGCTGACGTGTGTGTTTTGGTGCGTGTGCACGACGTGGTTACCCTTCAGACAGCATCTTTTTAATGCGCTCCTTTTCAGAAGACAGGGTGATGTCCGCGCTCTGGCTGCGGAACAGCTTGTCCTCGGGCCCATTCACACACATCACCGGCGGAGACTGGAGTTCGTCAGAGAGGTCCTGAGAAATGCATCAGTAAATAGACTCTCACGGTAACACACACAGCATCACAACAAAAGAGAGTCTCAGCACTAGATGGATGATTTAAACAGGAGAGACTCGGTGTCTTTGTGAGGGGAACTGATTGAAGATGTGAAAACTACAGTCACATCAACGCCCAATGTAGTATTGTTTCAAGTGCTCAAGGTTTAAATTAAAAAAAAAACAATAACACGGAAATCAAATAAAGCTGGTGACATGATGCTGTAATGTTAAGGTAGTTTTGGTGTCTGTTTTGGTTTGATAAATCTTTTATATACAGTCTATGGATACATTTAAAGCTTAACCTACATGAATTCACAGTTTCTAGATGTCCCTTGAGAACTGTCTGCACATAGTTTCAGGTGTAAAAACATTAAAACTCAAAGACCGAATGAAAGGAAATGTCTGTCTGGGCACATATTCATTGTGCATTTGTAGTTAAATCAAGAAAATACTCACCTGTGAGAACTACAGAGGAAATCCAGGAGGTGGAAAAATAAACAGACAAAGAAACATGCTGTTAAAAAGCACATAATACTTAATGGGGCTGTTAAAATATCACAATCACAGCAGCACTTAGCAGCCTGATCAGCTATGTATTGGAGTGTCATTTAGCAAGTACAATTAATGGATGCAGTTGTCACATTTTCTGGAGCTTTGGCTTTTCCAATGTGTTCGTTAAATCAATAAAGACGTTGAGTGGGACATCACTTGGAATCTGTTCAGCCGTGGAATTAAAATGGAAACGGGCATGCTCCTCGTGACCAAGCAGATGTAAA
Source organism: Embiotoca jacksoni (assembly GCF_022577435.1). Lineage (NCBI taxonomy): Eukaryota > Metazoa > Chordata > Actinopteri > Embiotocidae > Embiotoca > Embiotoca jacksoni. Next base: position 403,532 of record NW_027185363.1, on the reverse strand, counting down.
CGACGGGTGATTATTCTCTATTGATCAAAAAGAGAATGAACTGCACTACGTTTTCATCATTACAGCGTTTCAGTCAGGGGCTTCTTCATGGCGGCTGTGGGTAGAAAATGTGAGCGTGTTGTACTGCTGAGTAGCGCAGGATAATTTTACCATCGTCCTAGTTTTCTTCACTTTCACTTCCCTCCGAGACAAGTGACCCAGCTCACATTTCTTTTGCTTCCCTTTCCTCTCTTTCCATTCCTCCTTTGATTCAATCACAGCCCTGTCTAATAGCTGAACTGCTGCAGGTAACACAGGTACGGTCATCTAATCTTGGCTCACAGCGTCTTGTCAATACTGAAAATACGTCACTGGATATATCTGCAGATAATTAAGTGACTTTCTGCCTGATACCTGAAAATGCTCGCTCTTCTTTCATGTTCACATTGTTTTCTAAAAGAGCAGAGCTCACCTGAGGGGCAGCGATGGTGAGCGCAGTGTTGACCAGTTCTTTGTCCTGTGACTTTTCTCGTGCCAGACGAGCTGCATCCTTCACCTCCTTGAACTTATCTGAAAACTTTTCAAAAAAAGGACGAGTCACAAACTGTTTTACTTTATGAAACCGAAAACCATGCAGCACAAATTACCTTTAGGAAATGAGCAATAAGCTTTACTGGTACTTTGGCCCGAGTTAACTGTGGTTTAGTTTACCTGATGCAGCTGCTGCTCTGTGGCAAAACCCAAACCGTAGACGGTGTTGGCCCTGCTGTCAGCCCACTGACCGAACTTCTGGGACGTCTTCGTAAACGTCATGCTGGGTGTAACAGTGCAGTTGATAATCGCCTGCAGATGCGGAGATAATAAAAAGGAGCGATGCATTTAGGTGCAGGTGAAGAGAACAGATGGTTCTGTTAGCAGAGATGAATCCAGAAAAAAAAATACATATTTGAACTGAGTCAATATATTAGTTGTGGTATTTTTAACAATAGAGCAGCAATAAAGACAATAAAAGGGAAAAGCAAAATAAATCTAAAGACTTAGACTATCAAATGTGACTGTTTTAATGCAGTTTGTAGATCGTACTTCCCCATCCAACAAATTCTGAACAAATGAAAAGTTTTATTCCTGAAAGTATATATTTTGAATCTGATTGTCTACTGTTTTGTAAATTAAAGTTTTAAACTGATGGTTCCATATGAACATTGACGTGTTTATCTACATCAGTGACGTGGTTTCAAGCAGGACAACGTAGCCTTTGGTCCAGACTGAAATATTTCATCAACTTTTGAAAATTTGAACAATAAATGTTCCCATTAACTTTGCTGATCCCCCTGATGGCACCATTACATTGAGATTCTGGGATTTTATTGACATGTCTCCACAGCTATTGAAAAAATTCCTGCTACATTTATCTCAGATATTTGAGCCCGTTCTCATTCCCACGGCGGCAACTAATGTCGTTTGGTCACAGCCATCATCTGTACTTTGCATTTTCTGCTAATGAGTGAATGTTAACAGGCTAACGTATCAAACGTAGATACTGAACATGGTTTTAAATCCTCGCCTACAACCTGACATTGTCATTGTGACCATGTTAGCATGCTGCTGTAAGCATTGAGCTCCAAGTACACCCTCACAGAGACACAAACGATGATATGTACTTTGAAGTAAACAGTAATCATTTTTCACTAATCTTGTGTCACTGATGAACAAATATAAACCTTGTCAACAGCAGGATAATTTCATATTTCTAAAAATCAAAACAAAACCTGTGCTTATTATTTTACCTCACCACTGGGATTTTTTGGCAATCAGCTATTTTCAATCCTGTTCTCTTCTGAGACATGTTTGTTCTTTAAAAAAAAAAAAAAAGCCTGTTCTGACACGATCAAAAACCTAGCTCTTATTGTTCAAAGGAAATTCAGAGAAGAGGCCAATTTAAATCACTTTTCTGGCCAACGGAAGGGATATACAATCCCAGCACATCCACCAACTTCATCACCTCATTCTCAGTGAGGTGGCTGAAGCCGCCTCTTTCCCCCCCGTAGCACCGGAGAAAAAAAAATATTAGAGCAGTCCTATTTATAAACCGTTTTACGTCATCTCCAGTGGTACAATAATGGAAGCGATTTAAAACCCTAGAATTGCAGGACATTGGCAGCTTAGGAAGAAGCTTTTTCCTCCTTCTTTCCCGTCTAACAAATGATTACATGAACTCTCCAGTCTGCGTTTGTGCGGTGACATTTTTGACATAACATGTTGGACTGCAGCAGCAGCAGTGAAGATTACTGTGGAGCCAGACACCAGTCCTGGCAGGATCGGGCTGCTGGATGACCAACTGCCACCTCGCACTGCCTTCTGGGAGGCAGGAATGTGGGTCACACCAGAGGTGCTAAGAAGAGATCAGATAGACCCGCCCCCCCCTTTTAGTGCTCGATGTGACCTCTTCCTCGTAATCTAGATCCAAAGGGCTGCAAGAAAGATGCTCTGGTTGTTGATTTTTGAGACCCACTACGGTTTAATTTATTACATATTTCCTGACCTGACAGACCTTCTGGTAGGAGTATGGTTGGCGAAGAGGAAAATCCATCTGAAGCTGCTGCTTTGTTACAAATACTTTAAGGCTCTGTTTTACATCTGGACAGTCAATTCATTTTATTGAACTCTATCCTCCATTTATTTTTAATTTGGAATCTTTGTTAAATTTGAAACTTTGTCTTTCCTACTCACCTTTGTCCCGCCCACGCTGATGATGCGGTAGACGTTGCGGTTGGCATCATAGAAGAAGGACACTGTGACGGCATGCTTGCTGGCGGGTATCCAGTTCCTCTTGGTGGCGGGGTCGATCTGGAACACATGGGCCCGGGCGCTGAAGATCGGCTGCTCCCTGGAGGACCAAACACAGGGATGAGGATGATGATGAGATACTGTAAGAATATTTTTCTTTATAAAGGGAATGTCAAAGTGCGAATCCCTCGACAGACTAAAGTCTAAAACAAAGGTTTAAAAGGAATTGAATATGATGCAGTGAAATCTCTTTTTCTCTTAGGAAATTTAATCTTTTAAAAGACATAGACATAAATGTGTTTTTGCAAATGATAAGAGCATTAAAAACGTAAAAAAACAAAACAACAACAAAAAAAAACCTCCATTAAAACTCATTATCAAACAATCCTACTCAAGAATCTTCTCTTTCTCTTAAAAAGGAAATCCTTCATCATTTTCATAATGGGACATATCAGCCTGCCTCTCTGCCATCCAGGGACAGATGTGGAATCATCCTTTGGCTTTCTCACACACTTTTGCCTGCGTCATTCAGCAGCCATACAGGGTTAGCTGGCCAACGATGTAGACAAGAACGCTGTGAACCATCTCCTGAATCGTTCACCCTCCGCGCTCTGATCTGCTCCTGGCAGAATTTGCAGAGATGTATCCTGGATACCAAGTAAATACATCAAAGCAACAAAGTCACTGGCCACCGCAATGTGGCATGAATTGCAAGACTGCTGAAGGTCTTCCTCTCCTTTTTACTCTCTTCCTCTTCAGCCGGTATTAATGTATGTCAAACTCTGTTTTTTTTTGTGTGTTAAAATTGATGGTCAATATTGTACTCATTGACAACAGAGGCAAGCCTCTGAAGAATAAAAGTATCATGAGAAGATGCTGCAGTGCATCACTCTTCTTTGCTGCCCATTTCCATCACATAGAAATACTGTCCGAAAGGTGCCACGTTAAAAGAACAAAATGGTAAAAACTAGAACGTTTCTTCTTCTTCACTGCTATATTGTAAGTTGCTGTGGCTATTCCCTGTAGAACTGTGTTATTTTGGCCAGTCATTGTGCATTTATATCTGACCTCATTAGTGACACAAAAATCCAATAATGTTGTCTGTGTGTGTGTGTGTGTGTGTGTGTGTGTGTGTGTGTGTGTGTGTGTGTGTGTGTGTGTGTGTGTGTGTGTGTGTGTGTGTGTGTTTCTCACTCAGATCATGACTTTAAAATAGAAAAACAGTGACCCAGACATATGGACTTATACAGTGTTTCGAGGACCGACTAAAGACGTTGAAATGAATGGTGGCGGTTCAACGACATGCCAGTCTGATAAGAACCAGTGCTGTAATTCTCCTTCTCATCTCACAGTAATCGCTCTGGTGTCAGTGGATCTGCTGCTGAGCCTCCTCAACCTCTTAGGTCTGAATGGGAGAGGACACCACAGCGAGGACAGCCTTCTTCAAACTGGGACTGAGAATTCTGCTCTGGTTTCTATTGAGAATCTGATATAAAGTTCTGGTTGTGGAGTTGTTCCAAGTATTTGTTTGGTGCTCATGCATGAATTTGACTTAAAGATAATGTAATTAAAATTCTGATGGCAGGAAGGACAATAACAAGCACACATACAGTTCATTCATCAAGCCTAAATTAAAGCCACCAACACTGTTTTAAAAAATGAGTCCAGCAATTTGGTGTTGAACTTCCATAAAGTCACGGGGACTTGCAACAGAAGAAATTATTTTCTTGAGTGATACATTCCTTCTTTGATCTATAAAATGTGAAACAATAGTAAATAACTCTGCAGTGTCCAGTTGTCCGAGACAGTGTCTTCTCATGTTGCTTGTCTTTTGTGACCCTGTTCTCCAAAATCTAAATATATTCAGTTTACTGACATATAAGACAACTGAGAAGCTGAAACTAGTTCATATTCTGAATTTTGCTTTTAAAATAGAGACTATAATTATTAAAGTAGTTGATAACCAATCAACTGATAGTTAATTTCATCTTGGAGGCCCATATTTGAAACACTGAGGTCTCTGACGTTGAACAACAAAACTGATTCACTATTAAAATCGTCATATAATTACATGTTATAATGTTGCCCCATCACTGCTATGCTCTGACCTTGCCTGCAGCGATGCGCTCCACCGCAGGATATCTTGCACCTAATGGCATCCACCCTGAATAACATGGACCACTTTGTAAACACGATGAACCAGAAATCAAACAGACAAACAGAGGATGGCTGGCTGCAAGTGTGTGTGTGTGTGTGTGTGCATGTGTGCATGTGCGTGTGCATGTGCGTCAACATTTGTTGTTTCCTGTATGTAAAAACTGTTGGTTTTAAAAACAGCAGTGTGAGTGCTCATGTTTGTTTGTGTGTGTGTGTGTGTGTGTGTGTGTGTGTGTGTGTGTGTGTGTGTGTGTGTGTGTGTGTGTGTGTGCGCGTGTGCGTGTGCGTGTTCAGTCACTTTACGGTCATCCTCAGCAGATGGATGTGGCCTACTTAATGTGGGTCTCAAAGCATAACAAGAAAGCCTGGTAGTGATTAGACGGCGGTCGAGGCTGTGATCTACCTAAATCTTTCATACACATATGTTAAACATTAGAAAGAGAGATTACTAAATTTATGCGAGGAATTTTCCATTATTTCATCCTCTGCTGCTGAAGAAAGGAGGCAGCTCTTTACAGCTGTATGGTCTGAATAATCCATCGAAAGGACAGCAATTCAACAGTGTCTGATTTCTGCGAGCAGCCAACACACTGTCTGTGGCAGTTCACAGCTGTCCCACTACAGATTCACACTCACATACTGTACTTGAAAACAAAATAACACCAATAGAAGGTTGATTATAGCAACTCAGACAAGTGTTTCTACATTTATGTGAAAGAAAATTAGCAGCTTCTCACATTCCCGCCTGCTCTTCTCTGAACGCTCACCGATTCCCATTTTTCAACTGCAATAAAAGCATCCTAAGCAAAATCATTACAAGGAATTATGTTTCAAATAATCTAAAGACTCTGGGGCCACACACACACACACACACACACACACCTTACATAAGATGTTTGTCTTAATTAAACAGAAGTCTGAAATTACCCTGCTGAATCTGAGTTAGCGCAAACCAGAACATTGCTCCAGATGTGCTGCACAGCCAAAATCAGCAGAGGACTGATGGTTTTTCATCTGCAACACCACTTCTATTTTAAACTTCTACTATGACTGTTTGTTTTATAAGTTAAGACTAACTTTCCCCTGTTTTGATCTTAATGTATTCATTTCAGGTTTATGTGGAGAGTTTGGCATTCCAAGGTCAGGAGTACAAGAAATCCATGTGACATGTAAACAGAAAAAAAGGAAAAGCTGGTGAATGTTGACGCTGAGGTTTACAATGTTCTTACCTTTCTCTGTGGTGAGAAAACATCTTACAAGGTGACTGAGACTTCTTTTCTGCAAGAAAAAAAAGCAGCAGATATTAACCCAACAAGTATTTTCTCTCACTATGCGAATTATATCAGAAAAATTAAGAATGATGATTGTCAAAAGGAGTTTGCTCCCATAATTTGGTCTAATTTTTCACTTTCAGGCCAATTAAATAGGAAAGGCGAACCACTTACCCCATGTCGGTGTGAAACCTCGTTGAGTCTGTTATCTTGCAATATTTCCGCGCTGAAACTGCTGCTGTCCCAGTCGGTCTCCTCTTCCCTTCGGTCTGATGAGCCAGATGCTTTATTCCTGCTTTATTCTCCAGGGGGGGAGGTTTCACTGCAAGGCGCCACACACAAGCCTGCTGCAGCCTACCGAGTGTCAGCACCGTCCTGTCCTGAGCGCCGGGGTCCACCGAGCAGCTCTGCGGAGCCCGGAGAGTCACAGCCCGGAGGAGGCACAGCCACCGACCTCGATGACTGAAATGACCGCGGACCGGTCCGAGTCCATGTTGCCCGGCCAAAGGAGAAGCAGCGACCTACTCTTTGTCTCTCTCGCTCTCTTTTTCTTTCTTTCTAACCTTGTCCCGGTGGTCAGACCTTTCTGCTCCTCATCCAGCCGGCTGTCCGCATTCAACAGCCGACAGTAGAGTACCACCTGCTGGCTCTGCAGCCCCTGAACAGCCGCTCCAGCTGCATGTTGTGGCAGTGAGGCAGGGAAACTGTGTCAACCTGCCCGCAGCCAATGAGCCTGCTTTGTGTGCACACTGCAAACCGGACCTTATAGGTCTGCTCGAGGACGCCAGATTTAGGGCTTAAGACTCGCTGGCCCCAGAGGAAAAGTCATGACCTAAAAAGCCAAGCTAAAGAGTCATACTACATCCCATTTAGGGGCCTGCAGCTGGAATGAATTACTATTTTACACGATCAGAGTCCGTCTGTCACGCTGCCTTGTGTGGATTTAACGGACCACCTCATGCTCCCGTGGCAGTCCATCTGCAGGAGAAATAAAACACCGAACTCACACCGAATGAACAAAAAGAAGCAAACTTTAATTTTCCAAGATTAATAACAGGAGATTTTTTTTTTGTGTGAGCACAAATGTCTAACTACCAACATCAGTTAGTGGGCAGGAAAGCTAAATGGTGCAGCCCCGTGGTCACTTTCACCTCCGTTTTAAACAGCCAAAATACAGAAGAGGAAAAACTCTTAAAAGTTACCCTCAAGTCATGAGACATGCAAACCTATACGTGTGGGGAAGGAATGGGCTCCTCATTATTTTTGTATTAGTTTATCAAAAAAGAAAATGCTTGAGAATGCGTTAATATGATTCTGTTAGGATGCATCTAGCTATAAATGGTGATGTTATCCGCATGGGGTGTACTATAAATTTCGAGAACAGACAATCTACAGATAACTCGTACAGAAAAAGGGTTTAAATATTATTTTTGATGTACACACGTAGAAATATATTACTGTGGATTAAAAGCAGAAATGATTTGTTAGTGTGTATGTCCTTGTGGTTGCGTTTTCTCTTTGGCATGAGACAAAGCACTTTTTAGTATACTCGCTCTGTGCCCGATGGTTCAAACAAACAGTTCAACTTATTCAGAGAAGCTTTGGGTCAGAGTTCAGGCAGCTAAGTTCTAAAGATGGACGAGTTTTTCCAGTATTGTGGATTTATCAACAAAGGTTTTTAGGACCGCAATGACAGAAGAGATACTGATGTAAGCTACGTGGAAACTTCATGTGTGAAATGAAAACTTACAACACCGAGTGCAGAAATGAGGACACAAAAGTTCACTTAATGTAGACACAAGTTACAGAACAAACTAAATGCTTTGTCCTCTACGTCATTGCACTGATGTTTTATACTTGTCTCGTGAGTCCAAGACTTCAGGACGACAAAACAAAAACTAAAAGGAAGAAAATAAATAAATAAAACCGGAGCGTTCTCTGGACTCAAGTCCTGCCTACTGTACACAAAAGTTACACTTGGGTTGTCATGTGCACTTAATTTTAAGATACCGCTGTGCCAGATTTCACAAACACGACTCGTACATTTGCAATCGGAAGACGTCGCCAAAGTCCAACAAGGTGAAACTGATGTTCCCTTGTTCAAAGATGGGGCCTTCGAAGTTTTCATCATCCTATTTAGTGAGTAGTCGTATCCAGTACTCCACCACAGGCGCGAAAACTCACGCTCACGTTTCTCTTATAATCACTCGACTGTGACAATCAGGTGCTTCAGCGGCACATAACTGATCTCTTCCTGCATGTTTTTTTTTTTTTTTTTTTGACGGATGACCTGAGGGCGAAGGGTCTTTGTGAAGCTCCGCCCTCTTGATTTGGCTTCTCGGATGCATTGAGCGACATGTGCCCGAGATGAGTTCTATCTGCTAGCTTTAGTGGCTTCGGGGTCAGCACAAAAGAATGACCGCTTCGTTCAGTTACGGGCTGGTTACGGTGCTTTCACTCGTCCTTTTGCACTACTAAAAAGATACATAGAATAACAAAAGAAGAACAAAATTGTCTCGCTATTCGCAGATCTTCAGACCTCAGATCTGGAGACAAAGATGTTTTTCTTTTATACTTTTAAGAGCTAATTCCACCACTTGTTCTTTGCAGACCACCCAGAGAAATACCTGCCAAGAAAGACGGCCGACTACGCTAAGCTAAAGTCACCGAAAACCTCAATGAAAACAGCCTTTATTTAGAGAACTTTCCAACTCAAAGCTGAGAAAGAAAAGCAAATGACCCGTGACTATGTGATCCTCAAAGTTCATTTCAACTCCTTGAGGCACAGCGCCACAGGCGCTGTTGAGAGTTCACTTGAAATGCCGAACATTTCTCCTGGATGCTTAGATGTGAACAAACGCAGAGCCTCGGTTCAAGCTTTGAGTTTAAAAAAAAAAAAAGTTGCCGTATCAACTGCTTCAAGAGTTGTGTCTCCGTTTATTTTCTTCCTCACTCCAAGTCACAGAGGACGTCCTGTCGAGTTAACTTGGAGGACTTAAGTGTGAGACACCTCTTCTCCGTCTTTCTCAGCTTTTGGAGCAAGATTCCCAATCATCCCGCCTGTGGATCCCCGAGGGTTCGGCGGCACGCGAGGGACAAGATGACACGGTCGCCTCCTTTCCCCCCCCACCCTCCCCCCTCCGGAATCGGTCAGATCTTTCACCCTCCTTGACCTGTCCAAGGTCTCGCCTCTCCAACTTCGCTGCCCCGAGGTCGACAGCTCTCTCCTCCGCCACGTCTGCGCGCGTGAGCAGCGGTGCCCTCTCTCCTCCACCAGCCTCCCACTCTTCTCCGTCTTGCTCTTCCTGTCCAGCTCTACTCCCAGTTTTGCTCTCACTCTTGTGATTGGTTGGTTTCTCACGGTCTCTCTCCTGTTACTTTCACACAGTGGTGCTTCGGTTGTAGCAGTGGAAAACGGGTATCCATGTTTGTTCTTTTTTGTTATTACCCAGATTAAAATACCAATGAACTAAGCTTCACACAGGCCCAGCTCCATTCCAGCAATCTGTAAGACAAATACAAACATAGGTATACTTGTTTGAGGAAAATATCCGTGGATCATTTCAATATACGAAAAAAATATATTATCACGTAAAGCAACTTTGAGAAATACACTGGTTCATTTTCTTGGAAAAAGTTAGATGAGAAATTGATCCCATTTCAGCTAGCCTGGAGCACAAAGGTTAAAAAAAAAAAAAAAATCCCAGTTAACGTCACGTCTAAAGCTCACTATGTAACACTTCATGTGCTGTTTGATTCATCCGCACAAACACTGGAGTGTAAACATAAGTGATGTTTTAGAGAGAGTTATCTGCTGTGTCCAGCTTCACTTTCGACAGACTAGTATCAATCTTCTCATCTAAATCTATGCAGGAATGTAAATAAGCAGATTTGTACAAAACTTTGAACCACTCCTTTAATTTTAGTGACTCATCTTAGCCCACAGTGGAATATCTTACAGTCTAGTACTGGGACAGTCCAGTCACACCACCATGTTGGTAGGCCCGCTCCCCCTGGTAGGTGGAGTCCTGGGACAGAGCCACATCAATCTGGGACTTGAACTCATCTCCTAGGTAACTGTCCTATAATGGGACAAACAACAAGAGAAACAGAAACAGTCATTCCTTCATTTCTTTCCAGGCAGAAAAGGAATGAATGCTTTTGGACAACAAGTCTTTACTTGAAGAGTAAACCTGGAAAAACCTTCAGAACATACAGTGCTGTGCAAAAGTTTTATGCATTTTAGATGGTTAGATTATTAATATAACACCATCAGGGACGTGCCGAACGGTTCCCAAATAAATGCTGAAGCAGAACCACGACCACGGTGAAAAGAAGTGCAAGAGCAACAGATGGTATGACCCCACAAAGACCTGATCTCTACATCATCAATGTTGGGAATATTAACCCGGCCAAGAAGCTTGACAAACTGTGAGCAGGTGTTCCAGGAAGAATTGGTCGCATCATTTCTGCATCCTCGCTTTATTTTTAGGGCCGAACCTGAGAACAAACCTGGGAGAGTTCAGGCTGGGAGAGCCCGGGCTGGCTCATCTGTGATGGCTGGCTCATGTTGATGTAGCCCTGTGTCAGTGGCCCCTGGGAGAACGGCTGGGAGCCCTGGTCCTGGCTTGCCTGGCTGCCGGTCATGTGCCCTCCATGCTGCCCGCGGTCCGCTCCGTTTCCCATGTTGCCGCGGTTTCTTTGACGACCACCGCGGGTCCCACCACCTCCTCCACTGCCTGACCTGCCCTTCATTCCTCCACCACGACCTAAACGAAAATATAAGTCACAATTCAAGCACTGACATCTGAAAAATACGTAGGTCTTTAACAACTATGGAGTAACCGTGGGCTTTCTCACCTGCAGTGGGACCGTTCAGCTGTCCCAAGTACCCCGGTGGAGGTATGGGGGGCATCACGAGGTTGAAGGGGATGGGGATGTTCATGGAGGACATGGGACTGTGGCCTGTGCCGATCATACCGATCTGGTCATGGGTCTGGAAATACATGTTGGACGTACGCCCTGCAGTGGAAAAAAGCACATGTTCATTTTTACTTGCTATTAAATCATTAGACTGTCTTATCAGAGGTGACATGTTATTGTCCTCAGAGAAGCACATTAAATCTGTCTGTAATAAAACAGCAAAGCAAATACAACTATCATCAGTGGCCTATGTTGGTCTGAAACTGAGATTATAAAGGAATGTTTTTGTTGAAAGAAATGTGTGTGTGTGTGTGTGCTGTGTGAAGAATTTCTCACCGTTGCTGCTGCGATCATAAACAGATCCAGGAATGAGGGCCTCTCTGGCGTCATACATGGCTGTGCTCATGAATCGACCGCCCTGAAAAAACAAATGAACAAGCAATGGTCTTTGTGTTTTTAGAACGCAGCTCATTAATTCTCCAACGTGCTCTGATTTATTACACTGATTTTTTTTTTTTTTTTTAAATTACTCAGTCTAGGTACGTGAGTAAATTTGTGCATCTCAATCTTTCATGTCCCACAGGACAAAAAAATTACTCATGGCCCACTTTAAAAAAAACCTTAAATAAGCACTCTATAAGCGCTGCTGTGTGTGATATACACAGACACTAAACTCACAGGGTTGATGGTATTGACCAGCTTGCGGGGCTTGCTGAATTGCATGAGGCTCTCCCTCAGGTTGTTCAGAGGGCCCTCGACCAGGACCTTCTGTTCCTTGTAGTAATTCAGCAGGTGGTTCCACAGAGGCTGCTTGGATAGGGCCTTGGGGTTTCCCACAATGATCACGCCGTACCTGCACGGCCAAAGCAAGACTTCAAGTTTCAAAGTTGCAATGGTATTAAACAAATGTTAAGGGTCAAAAGCCCATGCAGGTCCTATGCACACTGATCTGGTGTTGTTTTACCGGGCCCTGGTGAGCGCCACGTTTAGACGTCTGGGATCGTTGAGGAAGCCGATGCCCTGGTGCTCATTGGCCCTCACACAAGACAGGATGATGAAGTCTTTCTCTCGGCCTTGAAAAGCATCGACACTGGCTATTTCCACCTCCTGCACCAGGTATGAAGAGAAGTTTGGGTGGTGGATTCATTACTTTAGGATAAAACTGGTAGAAATGTGAGAAATTACTTGGTCTTGTGTCCTGCACAAATTACTCTATTATCTATTGGATATCAGACAACAAGTGTTTTGGAATCATTTCAATCACTGTGACTGATTACTTGTGATTTATGTTTCTGTTGAAGTTCAAAATATACTTCTGAATTGTAAAACATATGCGTGACTCTACCTGGTAGAGCTTGGTATGGAGAGAGCCGCTGAACTGCATGTACTGGACCAGGTAGGACCTCTGTCCCTCGTAAGGGGTGATGATGCCGATCTGATCGGGCTTCGCTCCAGCCTTCAGCAGCCTTGTGGTTATTTTCTCCACATTTGCTGCCTCAGTCCTGCATAAACAAGTAGCAGTAGTAGAGTTAAAGAAAATAACATCTTTATGTAATTTCTCTCAACAAAGAAGCTAATCATACTTGACTAAAACAATGTACAGAAAGTGATGTGATATGTGATGTGTTTTGAACAGCTGAGCAATGTCAAGAGCCTATTTGACAATTTTTTTTTGAAGTGATTCAAAAAACATAGACATGTCAGTTTAACAGTGTTGAAGAAAGCCGAGACCTGTTGAGATAGGATGTTCCAGAGCTGGCGATTTCCTCTTGGCCTTGGGTGACATAAAAGAACATCGGCTTGTCGGGCTGCGGCCACTGGAAATCAAAGCCTTTTTTCACCCGGTCACCTGTGGAAAGAACAAACAAAGATGACTCGGGACGAGAGTAGATGGTGCACGATGTAGTTCACTTAGTAATGTGGAATAAGTTCCACTAGCTGTATGTACATCTCTGCAAACCCGCCAAAATTTAGATTTTAACATATAGGAAGTTTTGTCAGGGTTGAATCGGTTAGTATTTGCATTTTGCCGATAGTGTCAGCTCTTTACATCTGATTGCTTCTCTCCTATTTTCTCAGTGCTCACATGAACTGGATAGAGAGCCAAATTTCCAATAAAGTTGTTTTCATAGTTTTGTCTTTCTGTTGTCAGAAAACAGGATGAGTATAAAATGGTGACTGAAACACGGCCCATTCACACATGTTAACCTGCGGTTAATTCTGAAAAAACCCATACTGATAAATCAAAGACAACCGCTGTGCTGTGATTACAGCTGTATTTATATGTAAATTATCACTCACAGACAAAGTTAGAAGGGACAGAATAGCTTTCGCACAACAAACCACTGACAGCTGCTTTCCAAAGCACAGAGCAGCTGCTCACAAGCTGTTTGAAACCTTATCTGGTCCCATTCTCTCTCTAGACCCAATCTGGATCTGGACCTTATCTGGACTCTATGTGGACCTTTTAATAATATTTACACTACTTTCATGTATCTTTCAGTACCTTTGCCTCGCTCACAGGCATTGTTTTATACTTACACTACCTTCCGTTTATATTCACCTTTCAGTGGCGTCGCCTCATTTATTTACATTTACTTATGTACATGGTTCTCACAGGGCAACACTGATATAAATGTATGAAGATGTCATATAGTTTTGTTGTAGCGTAAACTACCCAAGCGTTATAATTACATATTTGAGACAGTGAAAACCACAAAGGGTGCCGGGAGACGACCCTACAACACAGGAAAACACAGGAAAGACGGGAATGTGAGCAGGACTTAATAACAAGGACACGAATACAACCACTGTGTTACTGCCAACGGTGCTTTTAAAGAAACATTTGAGGTTAATTGGTGAAATGTAATGTAGCAGCATTAGAGAATTTAGCTGCACCCTAAAATCTGGGAAAGACTTAAGAGGAACATTTCTACAGCTTTACTTGGCTGTGAATGAGGTAGCAAAACAACCGAGAAGCCCAAAATCCGACTTGAAAGTTTCTTTTCATCTCACCGGCAGTGACTCCGTTCTGCAGAGAGCCCTCGTAGAAGATGTTGGAGGGGAAGGCGCTGAGGGCCGGGTGCATGCGGTACTGGACCTGCAGGCGGATCGGCCGGATCCCCAAAACTACAAGACGCTCAAACAGAGACTGGGACAGACCTGCTTTAGCTGCCTTCTTACACATTACCACAGGTCCCAGCTGGCAGTGATCACCCACCAGAATCAACTACAGAAAACAGATGATTAAAGAGTTCATTTGAGGACAGAAGGAGTGCAGCTGAAGCAGACAGCTGATACCAAAGAACAATACAGTAATATTTTCACTCATGAAGCTCCTACCTGCTTGGCTCCCAGGACAACAGGCACCATGCACTCCGGCTCGGTGGCCTGGGTGCTCTCATCAATCAGGATTGATCGGAACTGCATCTTGGCCAGACGAGGATCTCCTGCCCCCACGCAGGTACAGCAGATTACATCAGCATTCTGGGAAAAGGAGAAGAGATAAAGGTGAGGGTCTTCATGGTGAACTATCACTCATCACATTACTCTACCTGCTGATTTTTTTTTTTTTTTATAAAACCACCATATTGATAAACACTATTTTTCAGTGAGCCTCGGTGGAACGGCTTGGCAGACAAATATGACGATAAGCAATAAAACCTCAATATTAGTGTCTCAAACACAAAATATTTAGACTTCAGTAAGTCCTCTTGTCATACCATGAGCAGCTCCCTCTCAGCGGTGCGTCTCAGAGCTCTGTAGCGCTTCTCGTCTGAGGACGACAGCTCTCCAGTCTCATCCTTCAGCTGCTGGAGCTTCTGTAGCTCTGGCATACTGCAAGTATGAACCAATTCATCACAGTGTGAGTTCAGAGTTGTGTTCCTGAGAAAAGACTTGCATCTGTAATGAGTCATATTACGAAAGGATCTAAAATCCTTTTAGGCCACATTGACTGGATTTGTACTGCCTGGATTTCAGTTGCTACACAATGTTAACAACATTATTCTATTAAAGTTACTGTTACCAGGAATGTATGGAGCCGTGTAGTTTTTCACACAAAAAAAAAAACATTTTCTAGAATGACTGTGTACAGAAAAATAATAATGCGTGCCATTTTTCTTGTATTTGTTTCAAAAAGAAACAAACACAGTTAAACACCCACGTTTATCATAGCTAGTTGTTACCTGTCCATGTTGCGGGTCTGGTTGTGCAGAGCCAGGAAGGACACGGGTGAGTCTATAGCCTCCCTGCTCTTTGCACACAGTCTCACCACCTTGAGCCCTGTCTGGTGGATCTTCTCAGTCAGCTGGTCGACAGCGATGTTACTGGGAGCACAAACCAGCACTGGCCTGGAGGGACGAAAGTTACCTTAACACACGGCTGGTTTTCAAGAGTAGTTAAAAAAAAAAAAGAAGGTTTTTTAAATCAGGATCATGAAAATCTTATGGAATTACCTAAAGATTAAAGGTTCAGATAAATGCAGAGTAAATGAAGAAGAACTGGTCATTATCATCGCAGCACCAGCCCACACATAAACAATAAAGACCAAAGGAGTATTGTAGAGTATTTTTTTACCCGTTGCCCTGTCTTGCCAGGTGGTACACAATAGTGGCAGAGGTAACTGTTTTCCCTGTGCCAGGAGGACCTTGGATCAGACTGAGAGGGCGTTGCAGCACTGTCTTCACAGCATACACCTGCATCACAACAAAGCATTTTCATGTAAGCCCTGGAAGGAAAAGACTTAAGAAGCCAGATGGTAAGCAATAAATGACTTTAGTTGCCTTATTAATTACCTTCTCTCCAACTCACCTGGGAGTGGTTGAGGTCTGGCAGGCCTTGAGCGGTGAAGCGTTTGGGCAGCTGACACTTGATGACCACATCCTCCACCTCATGTCCCAACAGTTTGTGGTAGATGTAACCAGACACTGACGTCTCATCCACAGCAAATGTCTTCAGGGCACTTTGCATTCTGGATAATGGAGATAACACAAAAAAGGGAATTAAATAAACATTCTCCGACTGTAATTGAGACAGAAAGTTGGGTTTCAAGCTTTGGTCACATCAGAAGACAAGGGTGTGTGGCTTTCCTTGTGAATACCTGTCAAAGGAAGTGGACTTCCAGACAAAGTCCACCTGAAAATTGTGAGGGATCTCCACTGGAGCCCCGGCACTGCTCCTTAGCTCTATGGCAATTTCATCACCATAGTCTGGGACAGAAGGTCAAGGAAACGGCACAAACCTTTAACATATACTGTCATCATTTAAACATTTCCTTCTGATATCATTGTGGAAAATTACAATAACTTATGAGTGGTGCTGCACAGCTATTGACAGCCAATGCCAGCATTCTTCTGTTGACTTAGTGTCTGCTGATATTTTAAAGATTTATATGTTGTACTTAGTTTTATTTAATCAAAAAAATTCAGCTGAACATCAGTGCGTCATTGGTGAGGTGGATTTTTGAAATAATAATTTTAAAAAAAAGGTCAACATGCATACAGAGTTCAGCACTATGTTTTTCTACATGCCTAAATAAAATATTAGCTGCATGAAGCTGCCTTGCCATTGAATAGGAATCAAATAAACATATTACATTTTTTATGAAATGCATTTAAATTTGGGCTTTTATTGCTCCTTCAAACATATTAGTGTGGTCAATTTGTACGATCAGATGGTCTTAATAACACTTTTCAGAGTCCTTCATATTCTTAAATGTTGAGCAGATGCACTACAAATGCTATAATATAGACCTTAAGGTTGTATTGCCAATTCAATTTAACAGTTTACTAACAATCAACAGGTGAACCTGTATAAGCAAGATCTAAATATAGAAATTGCTTTCAAAGCCCACTGGGGACTGTGGAGGAGGACACAAGTTTGTTTATATTGTTGTAGTTTTCCTCAGTCGCCACTAGGTGTTACTAAAGATCTATATTGAACTTTGTGCAAATCACAGATAATATGGGTAATCTGGGGGTTTGTGTTCTCCCTGTGACTGGGTGGGTTCTCTCCGGGTACTCCGGCTTCCTCCCACCATCCAAAAGTATGTATCTCAGGTTAATTGGTGAGTCTACAAATAGCCCCTTGGTGTGAATGAGAGAGTGAATGATCTTTGTTTCTCTTCCGTCCGTCTCTATGTGTTGACCCTGTGATAGACTGGTGACCTGTCCAGGGTGAATCCTGCCTTCGCCCAAAGTGAGCTGGGATAGGCTCCAGCCCGCCGTGACCCTTTTCAGGATAAAGCGGGTAGAGATAATGGATGGATGGGTAATCTGTGGACCCTTGTTAGAAACTGTATGCCAATTAACAGTCATAAGGATACTATCAGGGACTTTGATCACATGTCCCATGCCTTTCCATGGAGGGGCCAGGTCTCCTTTGTATCTCAGGCAAATTTCATCCCCCTGCATCAGGCGCATATCTAGAGGAATGCAGATGAAACCAGCACAAAAACTTTGTTAAACTCACATTAAAAGGAACATTTTTTTTTTTTAAGAATATCAAAATAAATGTAAAGAATTCCTAAATTATAGTGCAACATTAATGAAAACCACATATTGCAAAGTCAGTGTGATCAAGTGTGTTTCGAATTGTTAAGACAAAATGATGGGGCTAAACTTGAAGTAAAAAGACAAATAAATACCAGAGTCTGTCTTGGGAAGGGTGAAATAAGCAATCCTCTTCTTATTCAGGCCCAAGTCCCATCTGACTGTGATGTTGTCTTGTGTCTGTTGAGAAGGACCGACAACAGATTGACACTTAAATGGTAGTGGAAATAATGTCAACCTCAAAAGTATTACAGACAACAGGATGCAAAACCATGGTGGACCAGGCTGAATACTTATGATTACTGATTATTTAATCTACATAAAATTAATCATTAACTTTTTTGACAACCAAATAGCCATTTTAACTTTATCATGTAAAAATAACAAACATATACAGCCAATATTTCTTAATTCAAAGGTTTCTCAAGTGTTTGTTTACCTGTGACTCTTTGAGTTTCTTGTCATAGTCAGCCTCCAGCTTCACAAGAGGACCAAAGATGTTCTGGTACTGGTAGGCATCCTCATAGCGAAGCAGGACGTGTTGAGGCTCCTCATCGACTCCAGGCTTCTCCAGGTCCTCCAGGGTTGCAGTGGGATTTTCCTGCAAAGAAAAACACACATGATTTACTGTGTGATATGTGACGGATCAAAAAAAAGATTTAAATTAAAGATGAGTGTTTTTTTTTACCAATGCGATTCCAACTAGGAATCAATAGGACATTTTCACATGTCACTTCAGAAAAAGGACAGGTATATAAAATATATAATTATTGGTGGCTGAATTCCAATTAGCTGCCTCAGTTTTAGGGACTCCTTTATTGTGTGAACTGGCTGAATGTCACACTGTCATGGCTTAGTGGGACACCTGAATACAAAAGAGACATTATTAGAAAAACCTGGGCTTTTCCAAACATGATAAGTCAAATTGTCTTCAGAGAAAAGACCGATGAACTAGCAGGTACATGGACCTGATGTACAACAGAAACCTACAAAACGATACAAAAAAAATACAAACTTGAAAAAGGCAGTGCAAACAACTCAAATCTGATTTGAATCAGACCCAGCAGTATGAGTATAATCTCATAAAATATATAGACAAGTTGTAGCCATACTCAAATTGTGTGGGTTAAGAGTATTTACACATGACAGCTGGGTTGACAGTTACCTTCCAGAGCTCCTCAAGCTTGTTGATCTGCTGGGCGGTGATCTGGCGTGCCCGGAGCTGCTCCTGCTCCGAGGGGATTTTGACGAGCCAAGAAAGGAAGCAGCGGTCCTGGATGAGTGGCTGCCACTGTGAGCTGTCCCAGTTGATGTCCTTCAGGCTGCTCTGGCTGGCACATGGCTGCCTGTGTTACAACCAAAACAACTGTCAAACTCTGTCTTCTCTTTGAACGTCTGGGAGTTTAAAGTGCATAGTCAGCTTCATAAAAGTGCCTCTACCTGCAGAGTAACACCACAACAGAGTCAGCCTTGGCGGGGATGAAGCCCAGCAAGAAGACGTTGCGACAGCCACAGTTATAGCACTCCAAAACTGTTTCCCCCAGAGGGCCGTCTTTATGCAGGGTCACCTCCTTGGACTTTGCCCTCACCAGGTGGTTCACAATGTGGCTAGAAGTGAAGGGAATAACAATTAAGGCACCAGCTGGAGAAAGTGCAAAAGATTACACTCCAAGATATATATATATATATCTATATATATATATATAGCTACACCTCAGATCAACATCTCCTGCCAATTACATTTTAGTCAGACTCAAATAAAATGACAATCAAATTCAGCAAATAACATTTCTAAGATGCAGTGACGAGAAATGATGAAACCTGGTGACACCAAAAAAAATGTAAACTGTGTATTAGCCGAAGTGACCAGTCAGTAAACATAATTCTTTTAAATTATGGCGTTAATTCAATACCTGAACAATAACCATTCATTTACAACAGAGGTTTCCAAACGCAACAGAAACTCATTATTACAGTCATTGTGCACGGTTCTCCTGCCTGTAAAATGAGTCTCTCCCAGTTCATTTGGGTAAGTACACCGCCAGGCAGGTCAACAACAAGCTGGTAAGTGAAGGCGCCTTACCTGCCGGATGTGTTTCCACGGCCATTACAGAACCACTTCTTGCTGGTGTTGCAGTAGACCACACAGGCTGGATCGTGAATCCCACAATAACTAAAGGAAAGTTCAAATTAATGAAGGAAGACAACGCATAGACCAGCTTAAGTCTTATTACATCAGAAAACAGAAGAAGAAAAAAAGGAAAATAACTTGGGATAAATTGTCACCAATTCGAGAGAAAATCGATTGACTGTTACATTTTCAAAATGATGCAGTAAAACAACGTGCAAGTTTTAAACCTGTCTCCAGAAACAATACATGCATAATAAACAACTCCACACCAGTTATACTGAATATTAAGAGACATTATGGGTGACAAACATGCAGGTGAACAGAGCCCTACAACAACTGACACTCTGTTGGGTATAAAGAAAGGGGATGTACACAACTTCCAAAAAAAAAAAATGCAAACAGACATCACGTGCAATGAAAACAACATTTCCTGAACGAAATCAAATCTTTGCATGGGATTGTTTTCCACCCTGAAGACAAGACAATGCACACATTAGTCTGGGGTCCTTTTTTACCTGCAGGCGTGCACGGGAAGGTCCTTGGTATAGTAGGTATCCTCCTCATCCTCCTCAAAGTTCAGCTCTGCCAGCAGCTGACTGGCTTTTATCACAGGCTCGTCTCCATTCTGCAGCACACCTTCAGGACCATTAACCTGAGGAGGCACGTGTATGAAGGCATGAATTCAAACCCAATGTCAACATCACGTGTTGCAAACTAACCGGAGCACAGATGGTCTATCAATTAAGATCAAACGGGGACAGTCAACCGGACAGATAAAGCCCGATGAGGTCATACAGCAGCCTGGCTCACTGTCACATTACTCAGTTTGACATCAATATCAGTGACTGTGTTGAACTAACTTTATCTGACCTGCGCGGTCGTTGATGTCGGCGGACACTGGACGTGTTACGCAAATATAACATAGTGAGTGACATTTCGTCAGGTCTGCAGCGCTTGTCAAAACGTCTCGCACTCTTTAGTTTGACTCTTGACACGCTAACTGTGCTAGCAGCCGGCCGACTGTACAAAAAAAAAAAAAAAAAAGAAAAGCTGGTTAGCTCAGCGTGCTAGCCAATTAGCGGGATAAAAGCGTGGTAACAGGCGTCATCGTGCTAACCGATGTTGTCAGCTAACCTTAGCTAATTCACGTTTTGTCAAACCGGGTTATTTATTACGCGTATTTATTTATTTAT
Organism: Embiotoca jacksoni; assembly: GCF_022577435.1. NCBI lineage: Eukaryota > Metazoa > Chordata > Actinopteri > Embiotocidae > Embiotoca > Embiotoca jacksoni. Next base: position 382,540 of record NW_027185363.1, on the reverse strand, counting down.
TTATTTGCGCCGCGCGAACCTGGCTGTCGATCTGGCTCTGGGTTTGGCCTTGGGTCTGGGTCTGGGTCTGGCTGGGCAGGGTGAAGTCGGTGAAGTCGAACTCGGAGCCCTGGGTGTCCGCTCCCAGCAGCTCGGCTTCCTCCGTGTCCAGGAACGTCAGAGTCTGCGAGCTCGGCCCGTACGCCTCGACGCTCATGGTGGTTAAAGGCTTTCTTTATCCGCGGTGCTCCCGCCGGTGCGACGATGCTCCACAAAACTGTTGCTGGTCCAGGAGAAGCCGAACGAGGAGAAAAATGACAAAAAAAACACCGGTGCTGAGAGGAGAGAAGGAGAGAGGAGGAGGAGGAGAAGAGAGGTTGAAGGAGCCTCGACCACAGGCGGCGTCCCGTTTGTCTTCTCCCCGCCCGCTCGTCTCCTCTCCTCCTTCACTACCTCCTAAAAGGAAGTCACCTGCAGGAAGCGAGGGAAGGAAAGGAGACAAGAGGGCATGTTTGAATAGAATAGGGACAATAAATTGCTGATATATATATATATATTTTTTTTTTTTTTTTTAAATAAAAGTCCTCTGTTAAAAACTTAGAAGTGTATTATGCAACCGTGTCGAAATCTTTTCAGGATAACTTAAACTGTGTCCTGTTAATCTCTAACCTTTGTCTGGCAGACTTTTAAAAGACAGCCCACCTGTCTTTCATAGAAGTAAGACATCCGAACAAAAGGAGACATAAAACGACTATAAATTAAACTGAGGTCCTTTTGTGTTTTCCTGTTGTTTTGTCGTTTTCATAGTTTTGCATAACGTTGTGCTCATTTTGCATCTCTTTCAGTAAATTATATTCTCTCTGGTCATTTTTTTTTTTTTAGTCTTTGCGGTCTTTTTCCATCTTTTTTTAAAATTGGTTTACATCTCTGCAGTTGTTTTGTACTTACTAGTGGTCCGTTTGTACGTCTTCTTGGTGGTTTGATCTCAGTTTTCACTTGAAAGTTTTTATTATCGTTTTTTATTTTACTTTGAAGAGCATGTTTTGTTTTATTTCACGTCTGGTACTGGGACTTTGTCCTCATGTGCCATCTGCTGGGAGCTCCCAAGAGGATTTCTGACGCGCTCATAAATCCTGCTACGCTCCTCTGTGAAGAGAGGCAATAAATTGGTTTTACTACTGTGTCCAAAAGTAGGACCAAACATGTATTAGTTGAGGAATTGTGGCAGCAATGTTCAATCTTTTTTTCTTTTTTTAATCACGATCTGCCCTGCATCAAAATGTCAGGTCAGAACAAGTTCAGCAGGTCTGTTGAATCACAACATATTACACCTGGTAATACTGTAACCCAGCCTGTATCAAAGGAATTTGAAAATAAATATTTTATTGCAACAGCACACATGACAAAGTAGTGGCTCGTTTCAGAGTACATTCCTGTATCTGACAAGTTTCAGATTTATAATCTGCTAGCCTTTCTAATGTCAAACATCCATAAAAACAAAGAAACAAATCTTAAATCAAAATTGTCTTAGCAATCTTTGTTTCAAGACAGTATAACTTGAATGATGAAATGTCTTTCTGCTATAGTAAAAAAAAAAAAAAAAAGTATAAATAGTATTCTTCATCATTCTGATGTTTGAGTTTGCAGTTAGGATCTTTCAGTTTTCGTATCCTCTGATGATCTCAGGCCACTGAGAGGAAGCAGGTAAGTTTGACCTGGCTGCTCCTGTGTGACCCGGCAACAATCACAGGGTCATTCACTGTATGATCCGTCCTCATCCTCTTTTTATAGGTGGATCAAACATTTACACCATAGGAGATAAAACAAAAAAGTAACTTTTATAAATGAGAACCACAGCTGCTGAGATTTTCATGTTGGATTTTCACCTTGTCTTTTTAATGACTGAAGCGAAACAATTGAGATTCAAAAACCAAGTATAAAATGCATACAAATGTGCAAATGGCAAACAGAGAACAAGCAGTATTCCGTCTTACCAAAGATTTCAGACAAACGAGAACAAATAAAACCAAGCTTTTGTGAAATGCTTTAATTATACAGTGTTATGCGGCTTTGCTTTGCAAAGCTACGTTACATACATGGGACAGAGACATCAAATTATTCAGATTACTTGATACTGATTGCATGTGCAATATATTCCCTGAGATAAACAGATCTTCCCGTCACATGAAGGTCATCACATTTCTCTGGTGCAAATACAAGTGACACAAGCAACCGACAGCATACTTAGAAATACGTTGAAACAGGTTGAGGACAGAGTGTCGAGTGGCAGATGAAGGATGTGGCTTGAAAAGTTAGTGCATTGCAAATTTGTGAAGGTTTGCACAGTGTGTCATAATATATAACTTGTTACAACTGCTACTTCCTTACTCATTATATATTCATACAGTCGCATGAACTCCCCCTTTTACACGAAGCACCCTTAATATGTCCATAAAGGCTGTGTTGACATCTGTTTCCGGTCTTATGGAGGATCAGAGGCAGACAACAAATGCTCACTGATGCCAACTACTCATGTACATTATAAACACACTGAAGCCCCCACACAGACTACATTACAGATGCTGCAGTCAATGTCTCAAACAGACAACCTTCAATAATTTTAAGATAAACTTGGCTTTAAAGCATTCAGCTTACACACACTTCCCAGAATTGACAACAATGTGAAAATCATGCTATTCAATGGTCCGCTGTAAGTGTTCACTGTTAGCATGAAGGTTTTGATGTTTTTGAGCCACACAACTAAATCAGAAATGATTTGCTCGCCTCATACGACACGCTGATTAAACCAATAGTACAAGCCAGTGGCCTTTTCTGGTCAGTTGGACTCCGTTCAGATTGTAAGTCTGTCGTTAGTGGTCAGGCTGTTATTGATGCTCAAGATTGCAGTGCTCGTTGTCTTTAGTGTGATCCCCCTCCAGCAGTTTCAGCATTTCCTGCACGATAGCCTGAAGGCCTCGACCCAGGTCCTGGCTGCTGTAGGGTTTTCCTAGTGGAGGCACGTGGATGAAAGTGGCGCGGCCGTTCCCCAGGAACAGAGAAGTGTAGTAGGTGTAGTCACACAGGTACCTGGCAGAAGCCAAAGAATGGGTGTAAAGTAAATATTATCATTATTTCTGCTTAGTAACATACATCTGGGGGGTAGGACCCAGAGGGGAATAAACATGGAGGAGACAACAAAGTACACACTTTAGTACATAACAGACCTCCATATCACCAATATAGTCGGTCCATGTCGGACCAAACTGCTATATTTATGGTCAATAGCCTTAACAATAGACATGTAAATGATAGCTATGCAAATATCATACTGTGTCGGAAGTTCACTGATTGCACTCTGATTGTTGCCATTTATCATAACAGAAATAAATGCCTGTATACAACACAAAAAAGGCAATAGTTTTTTGATAAATCAAGTTCCTATAATTATTGCTCGCAGACAGATCTATTTACATTTAATTTATGGCATTCCCCCATCTCTGTATTTCAAATAGCCTATAGTAGAGGTAAAAAAAAAAAAAAGTTTTTGACATGAGAATAGGAAAAGCCCAAATAAAATGTATGATTTTTAAATTTGGTTTCAGGTGAAAAAGGCAGTGTGTAGGTCAGCACCTATTATCAGGGTTGAATTCAGTAATTCTATGAAACATGTGGGGAGTGTGCACACGTGTGAATTTTCCTACATGTGTAAATAGCATCACCAACCTGCCTGCATCCTCAGACACAGACACGGAGATCCCGATGTCAGAGTCGTTGACCCTTTTGCAGACTGTTTCCATGTCTAGCACTGACTTGATGCAGTCCGGGCCGTTCTCCTTGCAGCACTGGGAGGCTGGGCGGAAGCTGCAGTTGTCCAGACGTTTGTAGCCCTTGTTGTGGCCACACTGCTCCAGAGTGACTGTGGTGGCGAACCCAGAAACACCTACATGGACCATTAACTGCTCGCAGGACACAAAAGCACAGAGGGGATGAAGGTCAGAGGGGGTATTTTTTTTTGCAATTTTTGCAACACCTTTTTAAGAGGATAATGGGAAATCATGTTTTGTATGTGCAGTGTTTTGTATTTCCTTGAATACCTGTGGCTGGTGCTCCTTCCACAGAGATGGTAGGAGGCTCTGAACAGCCTGGTACTCAACAGGCACCTCGCACACATGTAGCTCTACTGCCTCACCGAGTCCTAATCGCTCCAGTTCCTGTGAGCACAGAAACATTTATATTGAAGTTAACTGCATTCTTAAAGGGTTTTACAAGCACACAACAATCAACAAAATGACACAGCAGCTCCTTTAATCAGGTGAGGAAAAATTCCCCACAAAATTCCCCTCCAAAGTGCTTCATTCCACAAAACCTGAAATACCCTTTCCTATCCAAATGCCACATTTACTTTAAAAACCCAAGTCATCAGCTGGCAGCTTTATTCAGTATGGGCGGCTCAATTACTGATTACCTGCACTGCCACCCAGCTGGAGTTTACTGCATGCTCACCAAAGGGCTCAAACCCTGCAGACAAAAAAAAAAAGTGATCAGCTGCAGCAGATATACACAGAGCAGCAGTAAGGTCAACGAGGGCGCTTATCTTTCATGGAGATGTGATAGAACTGAATGTAAAAATAAAAGGGGACTCTTCATTCAAAGTCTAAAGGTTGCATCAAGTTAAAAATTAATTGTAGTAGCAGCACATGATATACAGAGACAGATTCCTCCAAGAGACAAAACCCTTCTCTGCTGACAGCAACATTACTGCCTGCAGCAGGGTCATTTTTAAAAGTAGTGCCAATACACAATTATGATGTACTCACAATAGTTAAATCATATTAGACATGTAAACCGTGAAGCTGATACATAATTTAAAAACTATGACAGATTTACTGCAGAAACAATATAGACACTCTTTGAGACACATTTGTTTCTCTCTAGTCCTCTGACAAATTAAAACCTCTCACCTGTCACCAATACTTTCTTCTTATTGGCCATTATCCTCGGCTGTTATTACTGGAGCAGTTATAGATAAATATTAACGGTATCAAATATCACAAACAAGTAGCCCGGGATTGTCTTCGCTTGCAGCTGTCTTCTTCTGGTTCACATCTGAAATGAAATGTCACACTAAATATGGATGGGTTATGCTGCCACCTACTGTTTGGGCATGGATCCCACCACAGCAGTTAATCCTGGAAATAGAAAAAACGTGTGAATTATTTCTTCACCTTGGCATCAGGAGACAGATCTCTCTTTGAAAAGAGGGCAGGGGGGGGGGGGGAAAGAAAAATTAGAGCTGTTCAAACAGTCCACAAAGTGAACCCCCAACCAGCTGCTCCAGGGGTTTCACTGGGCAGCTCCCACGTGTGAATGTATGCACTGTGACGGCGTGAGTGTGACACAGGGCGTAGCTGAACATGCAGGCCCAGTGAGCGTCTCCCAGGAGACCTCCAGTCAAAGGACACTTCTCTGGCCGAGGGGGGAGAAACTGTGTCTTACACAACCTCCATCACACTCCATTACCTGAGTTTAGAGGACAAACCCTCTTCTCAGTTTGCTGTCATGAAGTCACAACTAATCTAATATCGCTTTACAGGAGCAGCTCTTTTTTCGAAGTTCTCCGTGCGGTCCACGCCCCTGGGTTGCGAAATGACTCACACATTCTGGACAGTGCACCTTATGTGACTGGCACAGCGGAGAAAATGTACTCTCCATAGGCTGGACATTTTTTCTTCTTGGAAGAATATAATGCAGTGAATGCTTCAAATCGATTCTCACATTCGTGTTGAGGTTACAGAAGCAACACTGATTTCTGCTTCTGAACCACATCACACACACACACACACACACACACACACACACACACACACACACACACACACACACACACACATTACACCTCCACCGACCACCTACACAACCTGCACTGCAGTCGCTCAGAGCTCCTCCTTCTCCTCCTTTCAACCCATTCACCTTTCTCTCTCGCGCTCTGTCTAGCCTGCGTCACTCACTGTGTCAGTGTTGCCATGGAAACTAATGATGCCCTCTATGCTCTGTGGTGCTGATGCAGACAGCCTGCTGACGTCATCACTGTGCATGGGTGGAATAAAGAATAATCTTCGGTAGTTTCTACCACAGGACCAAACTCAGTGATATACTGTATACTGCATGTATATCTGTCTCTATTCTACTCTATTCTATTCTGTCAGACATTTTATATGTGTGTGCTTGGTTTGTACTCAAGATGAATAATAGCAGAGCTTTGTTTTTTCATTGTTACGATCATTAAAAATCACTCCTTGTATTTGTGGAACATATAAAGAGGCTCTGGGCAGCTCAACATCCAGCAGCCACAAGCCATTAAAACCATGAAAACACAGTGTGTTTGTGTTCCAGCAGCCACTGATGGACAAGTCACTGCATTAATCTTTCCACCAGCTCACTTTCAATCACAGTAAACACTGGTTTCCTCGTTCTACTGTCACTGTTTCCTTCCCTTTTCTAGTTCGAGCTCAGTTTGACCACAGACACTTTCAGGACACTTTAATATACACCTCATTTATGGCTCTCTTGGTTTTATTTGTGTGAACGTTGATACTATTAATCCTTACAGAGCTGGAAAGAGAGGAGTTAATGTTTCAGCTGAAATCTGACGAATAACACTGTGATTTGAGTTTGAAGTTCAACCCATAAAACTAAAATTACAGTTATTTCCTGTCTTGCTCCGTCTATTCTATTCTATTCTATTCTATTCTATTCTATTCTATTCTACTGCCTGAGTTGAAGGAACATTTTCTCCAGAGCCTGTTCCTCTGTTCTTCCTTTCCTTGGCCTTCGCCTTTTACACCTTCCCCGCCCAGTCTCTGCTCTCTTTTGGCGACCCTGAGCTTTCTATGACATCAAACCACAATGCATTGCACTGTTTGTAGTTTACCTAATGTCTCCATGGCAATAAAGACCGGCTCGGCCCCTTATTCAAATTAAACCGGAAACCAACGTCATTTTGGGCCAATCTGCGCGCTCTGGAGTGACATAATGGAATTTTTAGGGCTAGAAAGCGAGCGAGGTCTGGCGCTGCGCATAGCAGTCGTGCCATCGGGTAAAGACAATATCATACGCGCGCTAGAGACACATCAGAGCCCCTCAGGCACAACAGCTCAAGTGGTCGACTGATACAGTGACTGATAGTTCGAGAAGGGGATAAGGAAACAGGATACCATAAAATACGGATCAGCTGATTTCCTCATGTTTGGATGTGGCTGTTCAACAATCGTTAATGCGTACCGCTCAACACTCCCTCATATGAGGGTGTAGAATGGAAACAACCCTCTACCCAGGCATCGTGTTGAATACTCCGAGGGTCCCCAGCATCTATTCCCAGAGCACGATGATGAAGAAGGAAATCAGTCTGAAACTGGACGACCAGAACTCCGAGCTCAAATCCAACCCGCTTCGGGACGCAGACGGACTTCTCAACTCCCCAGATTTGGGACTCTTGAAACTGACCTCTCCGGACCTGGAGCGCCTTATTATCCAGTCCAACGGTCTGGTCACCACCAGCAACCCGACCTCCCAGTTCCTCTACCCGAAGTCAGCCAGTGACGAGCAGGAATTCGCAGAAGGCTTCGTCAAGGCGCTGGAGGATCTCCACAAGCAGAACCAGTTGAGCGAAGCTGGGTGCGTCTCCGTGGATAGACTGGAGCTCCTCGGATCATCCAACGGAGGCGCTTCCGCCGGCCTCCAGACGTCAGACCTTCCCGTGTACACGACTTTGAACGGCTATGCGGCCAGTCCGCTCGGGGCCACCATAAACTACTCCACGGAAACCATTCCCTTCCCGCCGCCTCCGTCTCATTTGAGTAGCGCGCAGCAACAGGCGGCCGCTGCGGCTGCTCTGTCACGACTCCAGTCTGTCGGTATGGTGAAAGACGAACCGCAGACGGTACCAGACATGCAGAGCTTCGGGGACAGCCCTCCTCTGTCTCCCATTGACATGGACAACCAGGAGCGCATCAAGGCGGAGAGGAAGAAGCTGCGGAACAGGATAGCCGCCTCCAAATGTCGCAAGAGAAAATTGGAGAGGATCTCTCGGCTGGAGGACAAGGTCAAGTCCCTGAAAACGCAGAACACCGAGCTGGCCTCCACAGCCAGCGTCCTCAGGGAGCAAGTGGCCCAGCTGAAGCAGAAGGTGATGAACCATGTCAGCAGCGGATGCCAGCTTTTACCAAACCAGGTCCAGGCTTACTAACTCCCAGCAGTGGTGCTTTTTCTTTGATGTTTTTACAGCTCCGAGGATACAGGCCTGCGTGATAAGGAACATTAGCCTTCTGTAACCGAAAATCCTTATCAGAGACTTAATGCGAGGCCATTGTAAATGCACTCTCCAGAATAAAAGCTGGGGAAATAAAACTGACTTTTGCACTGCACTGTGTAGGCATGAACAGGCCTCGATAAGGGCTGCATGTCAACTGGAAACTGAAAGGTTGAACATCAGCAGGTATGGACTGCCGCCTCATTTGACTCTAACAGACTTGTTGCCCTACATTTTTTTTGGGGGGGGGGGGAGCCATGTAGCAAACTGCTATCCACTGGACTGATGTAGGATAGCATTTATCTGTGTAAGCTGGACAATCTCAACAAGGGTGCAACAAAACACCAGGGTGTCACCAAGTGCTGTCATCCTCTGTGTAATATAATGCCTTACTTGTTTACAAGCACTTAGTAATGACAAATATATATATTTTATTTACTGAAACATTTCTTATTTTACATATGGTCTTATTTCCTTGTTGCTTTTTTTTTTTTCTTTTTCAAAAATGAGCACTGCATGTGTTGTCGCTTTTTGTGTACAGTAACCATTGTATTTGTCATGATGGTGGCTGCTGTGTACTTCTTCAGTCACCAAAAGTCCATGAATGTATGTGTACATCTTGAGAAACCCTATGTATCCATGTGTAATGGACACGTCTACCTGACATTTATTAAATTCACTACATTACTAAACCCCGATGTGTTTTGTGTCTTACTATGACGAGAGGCTGTTTGTTTTCCGCTCATTTCGATGCATCACCTTCATACCGTTACACCTATCTTCTTGTTGACACTGTGGGAGTTGTATTAAGTGCAGTAGAGAACCAAACCATAGATGGTCAAACAACTCCAGTAGAAAAGGAGAGATTTTTGCAGTATTATGCCCTCTGCTGGGCACAATAAAAGTTACCTTAAACCATTTCCGAAACATCACTCACCCTGATGAACCAACACAGTACAGCTTTTAGGATTTGTTTATTGATTCCTCATTTTTAGTAAACCTGGCATTACAGAATTACAGCACAATTCACACAACTAATGCCTGACAGGCAGACAGCTCCTATTTACAAGGGTTATTTATGACGGGGAGGGGAGGTGGGCAGGAGAGGATCGATACGTGTTCCTAAGTCATCAGCAAAGTTTACAACTGTAGCAAAACACAATAAATAAAGTTACAAAAAAAGTCAACAAACAAGTCCAACATGAACATAAGTGGTAAGAATCACTTTTTAACGAAGTGCTCATAGTGTTCAGTTTTCCTTTCTTAAACACATTTCCTGTTTGAAGCTTCTGCACAGAGTAGAAAAACTAGCAGACACATTTTATAGCACAAGTCTAACAAATGTCTAACAAGCTTTCTTTTTGGCTCTAAATTTATAATAAGACCTCTTATTAAAGAACTATTATTGAGCTTCTCTTTATACAAACTGTACACTCACATACAAGTACAGTACGAGTAGTGTTGCAAACCTTCAGCAGGGTTGTATGTTGCTGATATGAAGAGCGGAGAGCAGTCTGTTTTTACCCTCTAAAGTCTGAAAAGTTACATAACTGATATCAAAAGACACATAAACTTCCCTCCGAAGCCATGTGGACATGATAAGAGCTTCTCCACTGGAATGTTTAATTTTCCTCCCGAGGAGGCATCTCGTGCTCTGCACACTGCACGGTAAACACGCATACATTTTTATCTAAAAGCTGAGAGTTTAAGCAACCGAACACTATCGAACATCTCTTTAAAAAGTCAAGTGCAGAATGCAATGCATGATCTAGGAAGAACACCACCTAAAAAATAAATTAAATTATAAATAATACAAAATAAATAATTCAGGTGGCGAAACTACTGTCGCATGCCTCAGCGCATTTGAGAATGCATAACTTACAGAAGGTTTGTACTGACTAGACGGGCAGACGCGTCCCTTTACTTTACCATCTGAGGAAAAAAATAAAACTCACAATTTGACATTTAACATGCTTCAAAACATCAGATTCCGCCAAAATAAAGACGAAAATATCATCTACAGAGACATGAGATGCTATCTGGGAGTCGATGGAGATGGCAGGTCTGTGCTGCACCAGTGCTTACACTGAATCACATGCCTTTCTAATGAGTGCATGTTGCACATTGTATGCATTGAATGAAAGTTAATACAATGTGAAGGGGCCGTGGGTTTAACATCTGAAACCTTTGCCCCCGTTTGGTACCTCCAAAGTGCTGAAACTGTAGGAAACATGAGTTTTAAATTCAGACAACAGCTCACAAATAACCAGCCGGTCCACCAGGATCGGTTCAAAACATCACCAACATGCACCTCTCGCTAAAGCACGGGTCCAAAACCAATCTCATTATTCAATCGGTTCATTATATATGCATATACATGTATTATATATGCATTTTCAAATGCATATCTATTAACTTTTAAACATTTATACACTCTTCATGTAGTGAAAGAGATCCCTTATCTTTTGATTTTGTTGTACGTCTTAAAAAACAGTAACAAAAAAGTAAAAAAAAAAAAAAAAAAAAAAAACAAGACTAAGAATCTAAAATCTAGGGGCGGCGCCGCTCCTTACACTGGACCAACCAAACAAACAACACTGCCATCATATTTTACTAACAGAATTTTTTTTTTTTTTTTTTTTTTACTTTGAAAAGGGGGTGCATATTAATTCAACTTGGCTAGTATGCATGACTTCTGCTATTCTTGCTTTCATTCCTTAAAATAAAAAGAGAAAGCGACCCTGTTTGGATTTCAAACTTGGGCCATAATTATCAATCATCAACCACAACACTGAGGATGATTTCACATTCTCAAAACCACACCTGACCAACTCCAAAACTTAAAAAAACCCACAAAAAAACATCACCCCTGTACACAGCAAAATACATGTATGTTCAATGGGAGTAAAAGCAAATGATTGGTACCCATTTAAATCTGAGGCGCAAGTGCTGATTGGTTGGAAAACATCGCTCCTTTACAACCTATTAAAGTTCAACCCAATTACAGACACGTCAGTAAGGAATGATTTGGTCTTGGCCTTCACTGGCCTTTTATAATTCTGGAAAGATACAGTATAGCGTGTGTGTTGTGTGTGTACGTATGTATACAAGTATGAAAGAAAGAGAATTTGGGATTGTACCTCTGTTAAATGTTCTGCACCCCTCTGACTAAATTAGCACCATCACAGAATCTCTATATTATAAACAAAAACTTGAAGATAGTGTCTGTGAAAACACCTCATCTTTGGGGAGAGCTGGCTCATATGGACGGTGCTCGTGGTGTAGTGAGAGGGGTGGAGATATTAAGCAGCCAACTCGTGTGTGTGTGTGTGTGTGTGTGTGTGTGTGTGTGTGTGTGTGTGTGTGAAAATGAAAATGAAAAAGAAAAAGAAAGCAAAACTCTAACTGAAACAAAAACTAAAAGGATTTCAGGACAGCAGCGTGTGTGTGTGTGTCTGTGTGTGTGTAGCAGCTGTGTTCAGCAAGCACAATCCTGATGGGACCTGTGCGGCTGCTCGCTGAGCTGCGGCCCCTGTTTAGCTCCGGTGATGGTCGGGTCGTTGTTGTCCAGACTCTCTGACATCCTCTCACAGATGATGTCCACCAGCCGCTCGAACGTCTGCTTCACGTTGATGTTGTCTTTAGCGCTGGTTTCGAAGTACTCAAACCCTGTCAGGACGGGCGACGGAGACGGACAGGAGCTCTGGTTACACTTGTCGTTTCAATGTGAAGCTTATCCACTTAATCCACTTATCTTGTCATGTCAGGACATATCGAGGCTACAGTCAGACATTCAGCTCACACCTCATGAATATTTCCCTTCATATCAGACCGGTGGAAATATTTTCAAATTAAATTCTTTTGTTTCAGATCTTACCACCTTCATCGGTGGTTTCAAATCAAGTCTACATTACATATAAATGTACGTTATGTCTACATGCATAGCAATAATTTGTTGTGCAATATTACCACATTTAGAAGAAAGTGACTTGATAGATTTGAAGAAAAATGGTGAAGAGATATCCTGCTAAAACCCAAATTACAAACGTATTTAAATCAAGCAAACATTTTGGCCCTGAACTTACAGTAAAGCAAATCTATCAAGAAACCAAAGATCCCTAGTTTTACAGTTAAGAACAGAAATCATTCCTCTGGCTTTTGAGGTTGGTCGTTTTAAAAATATCCAAGAGGATGACCGGCTGTGTGAATTATGTGGCTTAAAAGAAGTTGAGCTTTCTTTTGTATTGTCCTGATGCCTTAAGAATATCTACTTAAAATGAAATGCACGTTTAAAATTGCCTCCTGAGCATTTGGGAAGTCAGGGCATTAAAAAAAAAAAAGACAAATTGAACTGCAGAAGAGCTGCTAGCACAGACAACAAGGTCATTAATGCCTGTAATTTGTTATCCATTTTGAATTAACCACAGGTAGTCAAGGCTGATACGGTTTGTTATCGTCCAGAAAAAGGTCATGCCAAACGCAGCATGACGAATCTGGGGAGAATACGTCATGAATGATAAGAGCCAATCAGGAACCAAACCTGGGCGTCAGCGTCGTGTTTTCTAAATTTATCGTTTCTGCACGTCCACAATAAAGTCCAAGAGTTTTCTAAATAAAATTGGGTCTGCAGGTTTTTCAAAATTCGGATTTTTAGGGGTTCAAAAACGACAGAAAGGCATGAACATAGCAGAGGTTATGTGCTTTAAAATGAAAATGTAATAGCTTGAAAGCAGCCTGAAACTCAAGTTAGAATGACTCTGCCTTTGATTTAGAGTAACTTCAGCCTGAACTATTAAACGTCAGTTTCAAACACAATGAATTTATGCATTGCAGCAGGTTTTTGATGACAGACATTAAACCGATATTAAACAATATGTTTGCCTACAAAGCCTTACCACTTGAACATCCAGCCATTCATTCTAGTGAGAGGAAGATAAACAGAGTTGTACAACAACAGACACATGGCATCGGGTTTTCAGTCTGATCATCTGACTTACCCAGCTGTTCCGACAGCTGCCGGCCCCGCTCTGAAGCCACCACTCGCTCGTCCTCCATATCACACTTGTTCCCGACCAAGAGGACCTGAGCATTGTCCCACGAGTACGTCTTGATCTGGGTCGACCTGTTAAGCAGACACGGGTTGGTCACGTACACTGATCTAAAAAGCATCTTTCGTTTTGCAGAGGTTAAATGCTGAGCCACCTTTCTCCGAACCGAGCCCTAACGCGTCGTGTCGCTTATTACAAGTTATTTTACAAGAAAGACTTTAATCACTGGTATAATGCTGAGGTGCAGATAAGCCACAGGTAATGGCTACATAACGCAAGCTCCCAAACTGATTTGAAACAAGTTTAATGGAATCATCTAAACCCCTTATTGCGAATGAATAATTAAATTGATGGCCAAACAAGTTGCAAAAATCTATTCTGCTGTACTTCTTTCTGGTTCAGCATTGACCTACAGTATCTACATTTGTCGTGCAAACACGTATTTAGTCAAAGAAAAGAATATTGTACCATTCTCATTGCCAACATTTGTTTTCACATGTAAATAAGTGCTTGAAATAATTAGACGCTGACGGTTCCACCTCCTGTTGAGTCCCAGAACTCGAGGGAGGATAAACTGGAAATAAGTCCCGGTCCTCGAACACACAGACATACTCAGTTGTCGTCCCTCACCAGTCTTGCACAGCGTTGAAGGAGTCCTCGTTGGTGATGTCATACATGAGGATGAAGCCCATGGCTCCCCTATAGTATGCTGTGGTGATTGTCCTGTAGCGCTCCTGGCCAGCAGTGTCCTACACAGACAGGTTACATTTTTTAAGTATATGTAGTTATTATAGTCAGAATCAGATGAGTTTGACACTGAAATGAAGGAGAGCCAGCACCTGCAAATAATTTGTGGCTGTGCATTTCAAATGATGAATGCCTGCCGTTAACATTCAGCCAACGTCCCAGAAGCATTACGTATTCTTCTGGTGTCGCATGTAATAAGAAATTGGTCCTAGGGTCAGGCTTTATGGCGCATGTTAAGAATGCTTCAAGGGTATTGTCATTACACAGCAAATGAGGAGATTCTGGAGACCGAAGGGGCCCGTTTAACATCCGGTAATCATTAGACACATGATAACACGGCCGCATTAGTTACACATGTGAAGGGCATGAACATGCAGTCAGCAGGTAGCAAGGACATCGTAGTTCTGAACACTCAAATCTAGTTGTTTTCAGCCTTGTTGAAATGTAGACCTGAAACAATTGGTTGGTCGAGCAATAGAAAGTTAATAAGCACCTTTTTTTTGATAACTGATAAAGCATTTGAGGCTCTTATAAAGCAAAAGTATCAACAATCTCCAGTTTAAGCTTCTGAACATGAGGATTTGCCATTTTCCTTTGTTTCACATCCCTACAAACTGAATGTTTCTGAGTTTTAGTTAGTCACACTAAACAAGACGATGGAAAATGTCACCTTGGACTTTAGGAAACTGGAACAGATGTTTTACAGACGACTGAACGAGACTGATTTATTGGCTGGCAGATTTTAATACTGGCCGATCACAGATGTGTAATTTTTGGCGCATATGTTGTTCGATATAATTTTGTATTTTCCAGAAAATACTGCTGAAAAAGATGCTTGGTGTGATTAAGAAATTATTAAATTTGTGTTATTTTTTAAATTCAAAGTAATTTAGTTATGCACAATAAAGTTTCTCCTTACGCTGTAAAATCTCAATTACATATCTTTGTCACAAGAGTTTAATGACTATATATCGATATCAAACATTTTTGTACTCCCTGATATGTGAATCAGCCCCAAAAATCCAGTCTCAGTCAGGCTCTATGAATAACAATTGCTTGAAGAAATAATGACCAGATTAATTGTTAATGAAAAACTACCAGCAGCTGTTGCAACCCACTTAAATTTTAGTATTTTGTGTCTGGAAATGAACAGACAGCTGGAATACTTTACAAACCTGTACACCTTACATCAGCCTGCTTGTTAATACGTCTTAATTCATAGCTATTCTGCGGTCAGACTGGTCTAATTATACTCTCCTGTTTTAGGCTGTGTGTGCACTACACTGCTGTGTTTTGTAAAACAACATTAATATAAGACTGAAAACACTGATTGCAACATCTGTTGTAATTATGTAATGTAAGGTAATATAAATAGAGGAAGACTTCTTCGGTGTTACCTGACTCTCAACAGCTCAGGTCAGCGCAGCGCTGCTGAAAACACACCGCTGGTAAACTGTCATTCAATGGCAGCTACAGAAAAGCAGGCGTGGGGGTGATTGACTGTGTTTCCTTAACATTTTCCTACATTTCTTATTCCATCCCTGAAGACCTGTTCTGGAAACCAACAGAAATTCTGTACCTACAACCTCACATCTATAAGTATGTACATTTCTATATCCACTTGCTCACCCATATCTGCAGCTTTATCCTCTTGTCATTCCTGTAGATGGTCTTGACCTTGAAGTCGATGCCCACCGTGCTGACAAAGGCTGGTGTGAAAGAGTCGTCTGCGTAGCGGAAAAGGAAGGAAGTCTTTCCGACACTGCTGTTGCCAATGATGAGGATTTTAAACATGTAATCAAAGTTCTGGTCCGAGGACTCCTTCTGTCCGTACGTGGCATTTGCGGACGCCATCTATGCAAGAAGAGAGATCACACTGTTATCGGTTACAAAGAAGATGCTTGAGGAAGCACATTTTGACAATACAATATAATATAATACAATACAATACAATATAAATATAGCCCAGTACAACAACACCACCACCTAAAAGTCCTAAAAATAACCAGTGTTGTATCAAAGTCAGTATCAATGTCACACACAATTCCTCTGCCACCGGCTGAAACAGTTTGTGTTCGGTGCTGATAACTTGTGAGCATGAACAAGGAAAACGGGCAGTCCTCAAAATTTTAATAAGCCGTTTACAATGTTTGGCAGATTAATAAATAACAGATTAGTTTGCATAATTGGGTATCTATCATACATAGTTTATCCGTTTCTCAATAAGTCAAGTTCAAAGATGAATTACAAACCACATTGCGACTGACACAAAAATACTTTTTAAAAGGAAACTACTTACAAACCTCGATATCAACTACTGACATGCTCTGAAGTTACCTTTTGACTGAGACATCTTTTGCCTGAGCAAAAATGTCAACACCTCTGAATCAGAGATCTTAAAAAGGACAGAAAGCGCTTGAACACTGTTCAACAATTATTGCATGAGGTCTAAAGTGTGGCAAGTGGACCTGAACATGTGCATTCAGTAAAACGTTCATTGCCAGGCACGACGGGGTTAAACCACGTCGGTATGGTCAGCTGTGTGAGCTCAGGTTTCACTCCGCACGTCTCGCCCTCTTGAGTTGCATCAGGAAATAGACGGGATGCAGGTGTCCGTGTCTCCACAACGAGCCGCTCAGTCACTCACTCACTCACAGCCATGAACGTTTCTCACTTCATGTCAATAACACTGGTTGGATCAGGAGTGCACACCTTCCCCCCCCCCCCCACCTCCCCCACCTCCCCACCCGAGGCGAGATAAAGAGGACGGAAGTACCGGGGCTTAAGCAGGCTAAGCGTCAGCTCAAACCGGCCCATCCGGGGAGGGCAAGGGAGCCTCCGCAGAGAGCCGGGCTGGCCAGCCAATTATGAATGACCGTACGGTTAGCCAGAATTTACCTCGTAAGGAACACGAGGTTTGGTTTTTTGTGTTTTTTTTTTTAACACAACATCCTCCCGATGTAAAGCATCACGTGTTCACGTTAGCTGGGAAGAAAACACAACCTAGGAGACACCAAACACAGGTACACGTGACGTACGAGCTCGGATTAAAAAAAAAAAAAAAGGTAAAACGGCATTAAAGACATGAACACCGACAAACTTTGTTTTTTTAGTTTACAGCCTTTGATCGTTAATAATTGCTCACGTCAGGCTCGCCTCGCTAACAGCACCAGTATTTAAATATGGGAGCAGGAGCTAGCTAAGCATCCCAGCTATGTCAAATGAAGGTTACTCTTGCTTATTTACCACTAAATCTTCCACCTAAATCACACATCCCACAACCGAAAAAACATCTGCTGCTACTGTTACGCTTAACGCGGCCCCGCAATGACAAATAAGCGCAGGGTTTACCATGAAATATGTGGGTTTTTTTTTTCCTCGGCTTCGCTGCAGCGGCTAGCTCTGCGCCCAGCTTTGCACCTGCAGCAGCTCGTGCGCTTTCTTGATTGGCAGCTCCGCGTAAGCGGTTCCTGAATGTAAGGATGATTGGCGGGACGATTGACCAATCAGAGAAGAGACTCCTTCGTACAGACCCCGCCCCGCCCAACCTGTAAATTAGTTAAGAGATTTGAATTCAGGATTATTGATAAAAAAAAATAAAAAAATAAAAACAAATAAATTACTCAGTTGGCCCTTAACTCTTGTATTCCGGGTTTACTTAATCACTGCCACAAACTCAAATGGATCTACATGTGTATGTAAACGACCATTAAACATTGAAACTAAACCAAATGAGTAAGTATTTTATGTTATATGGCCAACAGAGAAGTTTAACTCTCATGAACAAACTGTTTTAAAAAGTTAATTCTTGCAAAAGTCCTTCAGTTTTAAGGTGATAAAACAATACCAGGTATGTTTTGTGAGATGTTAAAAATGGCTCAAGGTTTCCTGGAATTCACATCAGCAGTGAAATAAGTTCTCCGATCTTTACTAAGACAATTATACCAGATGCTACCAGATAGTTCATGTAACATTGAGAGTGTTATTCTTTGTGTTATTATAGATGTCACATGACTGGATTTTATAAAAACAGATGCATTAACACATCAGCAGCCTATAATTTTGCACTTAGACACTGTTGCGTGAGCTCATACAATATTAATGTTTTAGAAGTGACTGTTGTTTAATACATAATTATCTTACAGTACTTGAGAACAGTACTGTAGTAAATGTACTTTTTCGTTACTCCTTGCCAAATAGCATTATATTTTTTATTTTCTCCTTTATTTCATTGTTTTTATAGCTGCACTTTTTGCGTATTTAAGACACATCTCCAAAACTCAGCCAGACATATTTGATATCTTTAGGAAAGTAGAATTTCAATTAAAAGTCTGAGTTTGAACAATGTTATGTCTCCACACTATAAAAATGAAATGACTGACACCATAGTAGTGACCAATCTTCACGTTATTTCAGCAATGAATGCATTTTAATTCATCATTTAAATAGAAATCTTGTATTTTATATTGGATGACATGTGTGCTTGGATTTTAATCAGAATTAAAA
Source organism: Embiotoca jacksoni (assembly GCF_022577435.1). Lineage (NCBI taxonomy): Eukaryota > Metazoa > Chordata > Actinopteri > Embiotocidae > Embiotoca > Embiotoca jacksoni. Next base: position 363,952 of record NW_027185363.1, on the reverse strand, counting down.
TTTCTAAACAGGATCATTTTTACTTATGATTTATTGTATAGTTTTCCTCTTACAAGCAGACAACAAGAGATCAATGAGTGAGGAGTTTTTCCTTTATTGGCAAGGCATACAGTTCTAGTTGGAGAGAGGGCTAACACACCCACAGTTAAACAGCAGAGTTGGATTGTCAAAGCTGCAATCTCAGTTCATGACCAATATTCATAAAATCTCTAAGAACAGAAGTACTGGTCTAAAATGACTGTTGAGGCTGTATGACTATCTGCACTATAAATCAAAGAGGTCTCAGATCAGCAGTTCACATACTGCGAGATCCTTTATGAATATGTGATCAGACCAGTTAAGGGGAAACAGAGGAAGACAGGGAAAAGAGATGCTTCAGACCACCCAGATGGAAATCTGTCACTCAACTATTTTTATACCAAGAAAAACATGAAAGTGAGTATTTTGCTTCGGTATAGTGTTATTTGCAGACGCAAAGAAACGAGAAGGAAAAAAGCTGAGTAGTAGTTGAAATCTGTCCTGTTTGACTTTCTCACACATCGACCTACGCATAACCTCAGACTAAAAAAGTCAACTTGTTTGTCTCATTGTTGCTGACAGATAATATAGAAATAATAAATAAATTGTACATAACAAACTGTGAGGAAAATGTACAAAATCAAACAAGTTAGTGACAAGCAGACAGACAGACTGAGTCTTTGCATGTTGTGCTGGTTAAGATGTTGTTAAATAGTCCTTAATTTTGAAGGCATCCTTGAGTGTTGCTCTGTGTGGTGCTGTTTATGGCTACAGAAAGGATTGCACATATTTGACTCCAGCATGTCAGTGAACACATCAGTGATCAGAAAAAAAAAAATCCCAACTTTGAAAATAAGGCTTAAAAAAAAAAGTTCAGCTCATTCACACATTATAACACGATCTGCTTTATGGTAATAAAATAAAACATGTTTCTCCATAGGCTAAGTTTTGAAAGTACTGCACATACTCTTCATATTGTTTGAATCCTGCAGCCAATGTCATGCATGTCAATAAAACATTTTTTTTTTTGTACAGTTAATTATAAAAAAAAAATAATTCTTCAGTCCCTCCGACATCCAACCTTTAAGAGCTGTAGTGGTCCAGCCCGTGCAATTCACATCACCCACCAGGCCATTTGTCAACAGAAAAATAGTGAAACAGTCACTTTACACACCTTCAACTGAACTGGAAGTGCAGAACTGTAAAAGTACCATAAAAAGTGCTTTGGTTTTCTTTTCTTTTTTTTTCTTTTTTTTTAGCAAATATTTCAAAAAAGTCAACCGAGTCATTCACTCACACACAAACAGTCACGCACACATACAAAAACACATTGCTGTTTTAAGACAATATCAGTTTCAGTAACTGTTTGAACAGGATTTAGAAAGAAGGAACAGAGACACTAAGGTCAGATTGGCACAGAGTGCTACAATCAACCAACTTTATCAGTCACTGATGGAAAGTAGCCAGTGGCAAAATGGAAATTACAGTACGGGTTGTGTCATGCTTGCTTGGCACTTGTTTTGTCATTGACTATGTCCCTGTAAAGAGCGAAATATTGATCAATGAGAGGAAAAAGAGGAAAAAACTCAGGCACAGGAAACTGTCTCTTGCTAACATCCAGGGTTTTTACAGCTAAAGTGATGCTCATGTCTGTCTTTGCTTCTAATACTCTGTCTTTATCAGTTTAGTGATTTAAGTGGATGTTACCAAAAACGCTACTCTAGTGGGTGGATGCTGAAATGATAATGGATTTGAATGGAGAGTTTAATATATTTGTAGGTCTAGGGTGGCATTTACTTTTTGCATCATGTCTGCGCTGGTTGCTGTTTCTGAGTCCACAGCCTGCACGGTGTTCATATTTTGGCTCGAGCCCTTAAAAAAAAAATCACGATGAGGGCCAGCTACATGAACAAAACTGAAAAGTGCTAAACTCGAAGGCAAACTGATACAAAATGGGTGCCAAACATCAAGAATGCAAAAAAAGACTTTAAATAAGTGATTTCAAATAAAAAAAAATAATAAACTAAAAAAAATTGTGAAAAATGAGCACTAAACCTGAAAATGAACAGACATTTTGGGTAGTCCTACTGTTAAATATGCTTTGAATGTAGATCTTTGTCTTGCAGATCATTTGCCGCTGTAAAAATGCTTCAGTTCCACTTGTGGGCACTGGGAGGCACCATATGCACAGCCACCTTTGCTTTGGATGTATTTCCTCACTGCCTCAACACTACACTGACCCTGGCTCAGTTCTGTTGCTGACAATATCTCAGTTTAGGATTATAAAAATGGAAATAATACATCAGAAAAAACTGAAAACATCAAAATAATATGTAGTGCCAGCTCGTTCATCATAATCATATTCTTGAACTGCCTGTTGAACTAAATGAGCTGTGCAGCACCAGCTGAAAGGAGTGCTACTGTGTGTATACAACAACAGTGAAAGAGTCACTTGAAATATTTGCTACATTTAAAGTCTCCTGCATAAAACCATGCATAGCTCCTCTTCGCTTTGCTTCCACTGCTTTCAAGTCAGCTGTTGACTGTATCTTCACTAAGTGTGTACGGATCGAAATGAAAGACAACAGAATAAACCAAAGAAATTAAAATGAAATGAAATACAAAGGCAGGCAAAACAGCATTGTCCCTGTAATTTGCAAGTTTGGCAAAGATGTCTTAAAAGACTTTGTGTTTTCGCGGTCATTCATCACTTCCTCACTTTCTTCACAAGTACTCCAAAAGAGGAAGACAGTGCTGTCTGTAGTTGCAGTAGACCTTAGGCTGGCTGGTAGAAAGGGAAGTATGTTTTTTAACTTCTCATTGTCTCTGTAGAACTTTATCCACAATTTGTCCGAATGAAAGACACAGAACACAAAGGACCGATCAGAAACTTGGTTTCCTGTCCTTCCTTGAACAGTGACTCAGTCTATCTGTCTCTCTCCAGTGCAAGTGACTGCTGCTGTGTAAAACTGCAGACCTTCCTAATACCCCCCACACCCACCCACACTCCCGAACACCCCATCCCGAGTCTTGCTGTCACCCTATCCACTGAAAACCAGAGGTGGTGGTGTTTGCTTGGAGTGGGAGAAGGGGAGTGAACGAGGAGGAGGCACCCAAATCAAGAAAAATCAAACAAAGACGGCCCAAAGAAAAATAACTCTTGGCTGTTGCTATGTGCCAAGTCTGAAGCGCGGTACCCCAGAAACGCATTCTTCTTCTGATTCTTCTATTGTTTCTTCTGCCATTTCTTTATCCGACTCTGAAGAAAACGTCCTGCCTGAGTCACTCGTGAGCATTTTGGGACGCCTTCGAGTCGCAGCAGGTGTTGAATCAGTTCTGCAGCGTTCTGGCCTCCGACTGCTGCTGTAGTCTTCCTCTTCCTCAGGCAGACTATCCGTATCCGACTCTTCTTCCTCCTCCAAGGTCAGCTCAAACTGAAATTTGTCGGCCGAAGAGGAGCCGCCGCAGCCCCCACTGGGGGCTGAGGCTTCCCCCATGGGGGCTCCCTCATCCTGGCCCCCTGGGTTGGGTGAGGGGCTGTGGGGGATCATGCTCTGGTACCACTCTCTGTTGTCCTCCAGTGTGTCCAGGATCTCCTGAGCATCGGGGTGTACCAGGTCGGCCCATGTCTCCCACAGAGGATGAACAATGTAGTCAATGAAACCCACCTGAAAAACAGAGTTAAGAAGTCATATTGATTTATAAAGGAATTTCTTTTTTGCTTAATTTTCCTCACTAACTCTTTGTTGTAATTTAACACTGTCATGATTCACAGTAGATTTCAGGGATTCATTAATTCAATTCTTGTGTACCTGGTTCTTCTCTATTGATGCATTTTGTTTGTCACACATGGGACTGATCTCCATGCCCTTATCTCTCTCCCTGTCCCCCTGCGTGAAAAACTCCACCATGATGCGGTCTGTCCACTGACGGTACAACTCAAGAGGTTTTGTGGGGTTGCTCAGGTCTGCACAGTGAACCATGTTCTGAAGAACCTGCAGAGACAAATAATATTAAATGAAGAAAGCCATTTACAGCAGGTTCAGTTTATAATTTTTTTTACAAAGTCTTCTTTTGTGTGAAAACACTTCTCACCTGTATGCGATCTGAATAGTTATCCAGGAGCAGGACTCCCAGACTGGTGACCTTCTTAGTCTCCACCATGGTTTTCAGGTCTGCTAAGAGGTTCATGTGTTTAGACATATCTGTGGCCAGTACCTGCAAGAACAAAAATAAATACATAAAAAATAAAAAATCACATCTATTAGAATCCACTGTTTTAGTTGTAGAAAAGTGATTAAACTGAGGAAGAAACAGAACTATGTCAACGATCTTAAAAGTTTTCCTAAAGTTGTCTTACCATGTCGATGACCATTTTGCGCAGAGACTGTCTCTGTTTTTTGCTGAGGTTCTGAAAAATATCACAGTTGTCCTCCTGTAGAAGCTTAAAGCCGACAGCCAGGTGGTGATTCTCCAGGACTGATGAGTCGTTGTACATCAGGGCGAGCTCTGAGTCTGAAGGTAAAAAAAACAAAAGGTTTACACACACCCACACAGCACTGTACACCACCCGAATGTGAAACCAATCATATTCTCCACAGGCATGTGTTTACAGGTACCTAATCCACATAGTTGAATACACTCAGCAGCACCCACGCACATTCACATAATCCCTGTAGATCTATGCAAACTTACTGGTGTTGATGAGAAACTGATTGGAAACTCCGGGGTGATCCACATCATGGATGGCGCTGGCAAACAGAGCGGCGAGGATCTCCAGGTCAGTAAACACAGCCTTGAACAACATGAACAAGAACACAGTCAATGTGTGAGTGGGCACTCAACATGAGAGGACATGAACTGTTCTGATCTACTGATGATGAGGTTTTTCTATGCTTTTCCGACTATGAATTCGAGCGATTACCTCCAGCGCAGGTGTGGACAGCAACACATGTGTGGACTGGATCACATCTGCAGCGTGGATGTTGTTGTGGTAGGCCACGTCAGCATGGTAATGATCCTCCAAAGTCATCATGAAGGTAATGAAAGTATCCACTGGAATCTTAAAGGACTTGAGCAGCTCGCGCTCCTACAGCAAACAGCAAACATCAGACACTGGGTCAGTCGAGGTAAAGATCCTTACTTTTTGTAAAATTCATTGATTCCCTTTACTGTACCAAATGTTTGAGGTTATACAGCACAAGGGCCATACTCTGTTTGTTGTGATGTGTTACCTGGAAGATGGTGTACATGGTGACCGTCAGTGGGCGATTCCCAGAATACTCCGACACCTTAAAGATGTCAATACCCCATCTGTTTACGTCGTCAAGCTCCTGCCAGGGAAGAAACACAGATAAATACATTCAACAATATATAATACGTGGGGGAACATATAGAATCAGCAGCAGGAAAATGACAAATGAACAAGTATTGGACTAGCCCTCGTACCTTGGCTAGGAGTCCCTCCTGGCTAGCGTTGACCCCGAAGCGAGGGATGGTAGAGGGGGCGAGGCTGGGGCTTTGGGTGGCCTTCTTCACACCACTGATCTGGGACATGGGCCGCTTCTTCTTATCTTTCTCCTTGGTAGGGGGGGACATGATGTCCATGTCATGTTGCTTCTCTGTCAGATAAAGTCAAACAAACGGTTAGCACTGCAGTCTCTCAGTGATCACATTAGAAATGCAGCACTTTAACAATAACTTTCCATTGCATCCTGCTGATATGCTGTAATGTGTTTGTATTGTTAATAAATTAATAAATTACTTTCCTGTTATTTACAAATAGGCCTATGTTTATGTATAGCAGTGTATTGTACAAAGAGGAGGTATTCACCTAAAAAGGTGCTCGAGATGAACTCAGACACTTGGTTCCCTGAACGGCTGGTTTCTGACAGCTGGGTGAGCTCACGGTTCAGCATCCTCTTGAACTAAGGACAAACACATGTCAGCATCAGTGAGCTTGATCAAACACACTCTTTGTTAAACTGTAGACAGACAAGGTCAAATCGACTCGGTGACCAATCCCCCCCCCTTCCAAGAAATACAAACATTTATTCTAAATACACCTACAACTTCTATGTTATTGTATGCATTGTATTATGGTTTTCGAGACATCGTACATGCTGGATATCATGTGATGTGAGGTGTACAGAATCACTGTTTTGATCAGACAAAGTTGAAAGGGATTTTGTGATGTGGTACCGACACAAACAGAAACAACTCTTCGTTGCTGTGAGACAAAAGAGATCAGCTGTCACTGAATATGCAGATGTAAGATGTCCATTGTCTCAGAGAAAGTCCATGGCCACCTCTAAACTCTCAGCTGTTCACGTCTGCACATTCACTACACAAGCAACATGTGAGAGTCGTGCAGCCCCTGTCCCCTTCCACCCAGCTCATCGCTCGCCTCTCCTTACCTGAATGAACGTCCACGACACAGAGATTAAACAGTTCACTTCTGGCATTTCAGCGCGAAGTCAAGCATGGGTGCAAAAAATAAAACTGAGAGAGAGCTGGGCTTTCTAGTTGTCCTCGTACACTGCTTGTTCGGCAGAGCAACAGACAGCCGGAGACACTTTGTACTCCTATACTGCTTGCCTGAGCAAAATCCACTGCAAACAGACAGTCCACTGGTGAGTGCTGCGAAAGCTTTGATCAGTGCGTGTTGAAGAGAAAAACTGCTCAGAGGTCCATGGAGGATGGATGCATAGCTGTGGGAATGCTGCGGGATGCGAGGATGCAAGGCAGAGCAGCCACACTCCCTCGCTCCCCCTGACTCTCCCTCATTCACTCAGTTACTGCCTGCTTACTATGTGTGTAAACACAGGGAGAACGAGGAACTCCATTCTCCTCCTCCTTGCAAAAATGCCTAAGAATAGCAGCCAATCGAGCGGCTGCTGCAGCAGAGGTTGGAGACAGAGGGCCATCATTGGCCAGGAGGTGCACAATGTAGGCAGGGCAGCCTGTCAGAGGCTGAGGTTGTGAGACACACCATGTGCACCAAGTTTGAAGAAGATATGAAGGAAAGGCTTTGAATGGATGGGGAGGGGGGGGTTCATTCATGTAGCCAAAAATAAAAAAAAGTACTCCATGAACCACAAAGATGGGAGTACATCCACCATTATGATGACCAGATGAACAGAAGATAAGAACATATTTTGACACAGAAATATGCTCAAAGCACGCTGTCTTAGCATTGTGAAAACAAGATGTTACTGTGGTAGAACAAGCCAACACTGAATGAAAAATACTTTGACCGCTGATTACCGTTGGACAATTTGGTGACAAAAAAAATGTGCTAATCTTCTCAAGTTTGCTTAGTCAAACTTTGTTTTGTTGAATTACAGTTTAAACATGTTTTACATATTAAAAAGCATTTTTGCATACATGGAGGAAGAGCGAATCGGGGGGGATGCCATGTCATCCTCAACTCCCACTACTCATTCACATTTTTCTGCACATTACTGGGGTGAAAGGTGTGTTTGTGTGTCAAGTCTCTTCTTGCATGCATGGAACCATAGGGATCATTCAAGGAATCAGCCTCCTCCATCTGCTGACGCATGGGGGGTTTGATTCATACTTTCCTTATGGCTTCTCTGTATTATTGAGCTTTCAGCTTGCAGCTTGCAGGCTAACTGCATTTACAGTACGTCACTCACAATCCTCGGGTTTAGTGTCCCACATGGAAATACCCTTTCTAATTTGAGCAGGAAACAGCTGCGAGCTGCCAAAGATTACCAACCATTAATGAAAAACCGATGAAAATTATTAACATGTATGACATCTGGAGCAGTAGTTGCAGTGATATGAGAGAGAACAACAGTGAAAGAAAGATTTGTGTAGATATTATTTTTACAATCAAGTGATAAAAACTGAACTGTGATATTTCATCTTTTGGAATGACAATAAAACTATGCTTTTATAATATTCAAGGTAATCTACTGTACTGTCTTCATAGAGTTTGAATCTGACTACTTTATAAAGGGCAACATGACTAATAAAATCCTTCAGGGGGGTGAATCACAGTAAAGATTAGAGTGAGTGTACTGCACTGCAACCTTGCACTGAACCTAGCTGGATTAAATGTTAGCCTGAGCAGTGTGGGAGTCTGTATTTACCTTTCATTCTGTGACAGGTGTGTACGTTCAGTGTGTCCAACCACTGTGTGTAACTGTCCAGACTGTTGGGGCATTATCTCTGTCTATGATGTTAAAGTACCTTGTTGGAAGCCATTTCGCTGACAGAGTGCCGAGTTTTCAGCGTCTCTAGTTGTTCCAGACACCAGTCGAGCTCATCCAGAGTCTCTATGGCCAGCTGCTGGTGAGGCTCCTCTGCACCAGATAAACACAGCAAGGCATTATTGGATGGATTCAACATTTAGAAAACATTCAAATATTTTCAAAAGTCAACAAGATTGTTAAACTGGAAATTAAAGTAGGACCTAAACCCCTTTTTCTCTCTGTTTGAGAAAAGATGGTTACAAATAAATGTTAGATTTAATCAGCAGTGGAATGTAAATAAATACCCAAATACTATACTTGAGTACATTTTGAGGTTCTTTAATTGAGTAGGTTCTTTTTATGCCACTTCATACAGAACATTTTACATTTTTGGGAGCTAAATATTGTATTTTTACTGCTCTACATTTTTTGACATTTCCAGTTAATATTTACAATACTTATATATATGATAAGACTATATATGACATATAGTTTATAAAATATGAAGTACTGTAAAGCAGTATATCAAACTTTTTAATCCCTGCTGACAAATAAATGCACCAGTAATAGTAATATAATATAGAAATTGTTGTCTGTAACAGGGGACATTATTCTGCCCTGAGTACTTTTACTTTTTTGATACTTTACATTTTACTGATACTTATATATTTTGACTTAAGTACAAATTTTAATGCAAGATTGTGACTTGTAGAAGGGGTTCTTAAACACTCTATTTGTTTTTCTTTTGGTAGATGAGTGGAATACTTCCCCACCACTGGATTTCATGAACTGTTTGTGAATGACCTTCATTTACCAATTAAACACTGTGACATTTTATCAGTAACCTAGATTTCACAATTCACAACTTTAATCATGATAATGTCCGTGATGTCTCTATGTTTTTCTGACCGATGTTGATTATGGGATTATTGATTGGTAAACAGCCATGTCTAATACCAGTGCTGACCTGCGAGGCTCGTCTTGCACATGGATGGTGGGTTGCTGCCTGAGGATCTCATTCTGCAGAAGAGAGACCATGCAAAGTCAGCAGGTTGAAGACATACGATGTGTGGTAAGATTGATAAAGTAGCCGAGGACATTTTTTAAAAGCCTACTTGCTGGCTGGGCGATCTTGCTGGCCGGTTATGACGGCGAAGTTACTTCGAACTGTCCTCAGGCTGGCGAGGACCTACAGGACAGGAACAAAATGTAACGTACATAGCATTTGTGATGCATTTGTGATCTAATGAAAAAGCAGAGATGGTATGTAAATCATAACCTTAAATACTTGTTCATGTCTTAACTCGATTCATCTTGAACCAGATCAAGTGCTTCTCAAGATGAGTTGTTGAGGAGCATTTGATACCCCGGCTTTCATCCTCCTAGCTGACGTGCTAGGCAGAGGCATTCGTCTCTCCCCTTCTGATGTTTTGAAAGCATCACTGACGCTCCTCTATGTCATGTCTGTCACTCCATCTGTAGCCAAACACTGACTCAGCATGCAGAGAAAGCCCACCGAGTATCAGATGTCCAGACCTGATCCATGTCAGAGCCTTATCAGTCGGCATGCAAATTTTAAACAGCATGATCCAGCAGTATTGGATTCGCCACTTCTCTCAGTGTGTAAAGTGAGCACAAGTGTGACGCACATCCCACGCAAGAGCCAGGCAACACCAGCGGGATGCCTGAGCCTGTCGCAGGGCCAACATAATGCTGAGGGGCTGTTCCGGTGGAGCAGTAAGGCCCAGTCTCATACCATCTGGACTTTATCTATTATGTTTTTTTTTAAATTCCTGCTCTGTAGCTAACAAGTGAACGTCATTTTTTATTTGACGATCTGCCAAATTTTCAAATAGCTGAAAAAATAAAACAGCGTCTCAGAGTTGGCTGGACAGGTTTCAGAGGACTTACCTGTGCAAATGGTGTGACTATCATGTCTTCTGTATGTCTGCAAATCAGAGGAAAACACAGAAGAAAAAAGTATGAAAAACAGGAAACACTGACCAGAGGACCAATCTGTAAGTTCTTAAATTTTAACAATTCATCGGCATTAAATAAAAAGGCTAAAACAGCTTTGTTAAGCAAATAAGTAATAACCAAACTGTACCTTAGTCTGAGGTATTACTTCTGGTTTGTCAACAAATCTAACTGTCTGTGCCACTAGGCAGCTAAATGATATACAATCCTGTTCCAAGACAGTTGGAATGATGTAAAAAAAAAAGTACATAAAAACAGAATGTGATGATTTGAAAATCATGTAAATCCATATGTAACTGAAAATAGACTGAATGTTGAAACTGAGAAATGTCATTGATGGCAGCAACATGTTTCCCAGGGAGGCAGAGTCTCTCAGCAGTAAAGATGGGGAGGGGTTCACCACTCTGTGATAGACTGTGGGAAAATAGTGCAACAATTTAAGAATAATGTTCCTCAACGTAAAACTGGAAAGAATTTGGGGATTGCATCATCTACAGTACATAATATGAAAAGATTCAGAGGATCCAGAGAAATTTCTGTATACAAGAGAAAAGGTCAACAACCAATATTGGATGGCTGTGATCTTCGGGCCTTCAGGCGGCGCTGCATTAAAACCGGACACGAATCTGTAGTGGAAATCATCGCATGGGCTAAGGAACACTCAGAAAACCATTGTCTGTTAACATAGTTCATCGCTGCATCCACAAATGCTGGTTGAAATTCTACCATGCAAAAAAGAAACCATATAAAAACATGATCCAAAAACATCACACTTTCTCTGAATCTGAGCTCAAATTAGGATGGACTGAGGCAAAGTATAAAACTGTCAAGCGGTCTGATGAACCAAAATTTATTTTCTTTTTTTTTTAAATCATGGACGGGACAATCAAGCTTGCAATCAAAGTACAGTTCAAGTGCCAGCATCTGTATGGGGGTGCGTTAGCGCAGATGGCATCTGAGATGGCATCATTAATGCTGAATGATATATACAGGTTTTGGAGCAACATATGCTACCATCCAGACATCTTTTTAGGGAGGCCTTGCTTATGTCCGCAAAACAATGCCAAACCTCATTCTGCACGTATCACAACAGCATGGCTCTTTAGCAGAAGACTCCGGGTGCTAAACTGACCTGCCTGCAGTCCAGACCTGTCACCCATTCAAAACATTTGGCACATCATGAAATGAAAAAAACGTCAAGAGATCCTGAATCAAACAACTTTTTTGAGACCTGCTGCTCGCATCAAATTCAAAATAAACATACATTCTTTATAAAACAACATATTTTTTTTTGTTTAAACTTGTATATGTTTTCTTTGGTCTATTTGCAGTTAAATATGGGTTTACATAATTTGCAAATCATCACAATCTGTTGTCACATTCACATTCTACACAACGTTCCAACTTTTTTGGAAACAAGGTTGTAATGACTTTACATTTACCTGTCCGATATCCTCTTTCATCTTTCAAAAAAAAACAAATATAACATGCAGTGCATAAAGTAAGGTTGGTGAGGAAACAGACTGGGGGAGGTGGAAGGGTGGGTGACACAATATGAGCTGTTAAATACTCACAAGTAAATAAAAACACATGGTGTTATTATACTTGGTTTTCTCTCTAATTAAGAGACACATGCAAAAACAAAACAAAACAGAACTGGGTGTTTTAGAGGTCTAAGAGGGGTCACAGGTGAGGTGTTTGGTATTTAGTCATGTCTGTCAGGAGAGAGGTGGGAAATGACCATCTAGTGGGAATGCAGCAGAAGGTTTTAGGGGACAGTTTCTGTCAAATTTTTTTTTCTTTTTTGCTTAATCATGTTCTTCTCACCGAGATGACAACCAGTTGACTTCCCAGTGCTTCAAGCTTTCTTCCCTTTAAAAACAGACAGGCAAGAGTCGATGAGGAGACCTGTGACTACTTACATTACAAACTTAAAAAGGGGGTTCAGACAGTGTGATGTGGGTCGTCTGTGTCGAGTTTGGGGACACAATTGCAACACAAAATTAAACAGACAAAATAATCCGTTCTGTTATAGAACTGTTTGCAATCCCAGTGGAGCAGATTTGCGAGACAAGTATTTTGTGATGGAAACAACTGACTAGTTTTGTTGGGTTTTTAAAACACAGCATGTTCTAAAACTGCCTTTGACCTTTTTCTCAAGGCAGCTCCTCCTTATCATTCTTTATGTGCTGTCCAGAGCAGCTTTGAAACATCGGCACCTAAACTGAAGGGCTATTTGGCTTCAGAAGTCTCTTTTGGAATGAAAGAAAATTACAAAAATACTAGTTTGTAATTTGAAAATAAAGTCTGTTTGCTGCAACTTGTGAAGGAGTCAACCCTTAAACAAATGCACCATACTAATCCTTCAATGTGGAAACCTCTCAGCACAATATAGACAGACAAGAAGACACAAATATAAACAGAAACATATTCAACAAACAGCAAATGTGTATGATTCTACAGTGGTATTTCAGCATTTGGACATGAAGCACAGCACAGGAAACTAAACTATCGTAACACTGTGAAGGTTCTGAAGTTGGATGTTTTTTTTTATGTTGATACAGACACATCACAATATGTAATTTTGAAAACAAACAAAGTAAATCAGGTTAGACAGGAAACACATTTTGCTTACAACCCATGCTTTCTATGACACAATATCTAAAATAAAATACAATTTTATTGTTTTATTGTTTTGTGCAACTCCCTATACGAAGAGAGAAAGTACCAACAGTATGTGCTTAAGGAACTTACAGGTCACTGGCTGTAGAGGAGTTTCTAGAAGGACCTTTGGGTGAAAGGTCAAAGTCAGAGTCAGAGCGGTAGAGGAAGGACTCCCGTCGCTGGCTGTGAGGGAAGTTGGCCTGTAGGACCAGACCAGAGCCAGGGCTGGTCTGGGCGTCCAGGGGGCTGCGTCCCACTGACAATCCATTCTCCACATCAAAACTAAGAAGACAGAAAAGGCCAGAAGGTTCTTTACCATTACATGACACAAGACACATTTTATGAATTTAAAAAACAGATGTAAGTCACAGCATGGAAAGGAAATGACTCTTTATACAAGAGTTGCTTTTGTTAAATGTATCAATGCTATAACTTTCCATTTAAATAATAATGACTGTGAACGTACAGTATCTCCCACAAACTCTCTGATAAGCGCATGCATGTGAGCAACAAGAATCATGTTGTCCTGTGTGAATCTGCCTGGGTGTATCAAACAAATACACTTCATCACCTTGTGACTGTTTATAGCATCACACAGGAACAACTGAAAAACATCTGTCAACAGTGTTATTAGAATTACACGGAAGGACTGGCAGAGGCACTGTTGTGTCCTCTCAAGCAAATTAGTCTCAGTGACTGCTGCATGCAATATGAATGTAACAGTAATACAAATAAATGGATCAATGAGAAGTAATCAATAGGCTACAGATTTCAGTCAGTGACAAAAATGTTTCTCCCGAAGCCACAGACCGTCCAATTAATGTGTGAACGAAACAAGAGAGAGGTTCCAGTCTCTGTTTCTGTTTAAAGGAGTCGAGACTCGTGCTTCTTCAGAAACAATGTAAGGGACTAAAGGACTAAAAAATACAATCTTCCATATCTAAAAGTATCACAAGCTTTCATCACTGGGTGCTGTATTCATCCCTTGAACAGGAAACAGTGTAATATAGAGGGAAGTGTAACCATTATAAATCCGTAAAGATCACAATAAGAGCTAAAAGTTACAAATTTAGAAGGGTGACAAAAAGGGTACAACATTGTGAAATATGTGGGAATATAGATATCACAAATATATCCCAGGAAGGGAGCTGAAATCAGCACCACAGTTCAATTTGTACAACAGAAAATACAACAGAATTAGACTGAGACCGAAATGAAGAGGCGTTGAGAGACAGACACAGATAATGGCTCCGAATTCTGATGGCTGCATGTGAATTATGTTCCAGCTGTAGGTGACCGATGATTGAGATAACTGACCCACAGAGCCATTAAATGTTATAAAAAACAAAGAGCAGAGAATAGTAAAAATCTCTCTCTCTGTAGATTTTAAGTAAATCAATGAAAACGGAGATTGTCAGACATCCTGTTTGTACAGACTTGAACTGGACAGTCAAACAATCATCACCCTGTAAACAAAAAGAACGTGGACTAAATGATGTGCTCTTCATTAAAGGTGTGAAGTCTGTGTGAATAATGTGCAATGTGAGGAACAAGCACGCGTGTGTGTGTGTGTGTGTGTGTGTGTGTGTGTGTGTGTGTGTGTGTGTGTGTGTGTGTGTGTGTGTGTGTGTGTGTGTGTGTGTGTGTGTGTGTGTGAGAGAGAACATGCAGAGGAGGTCTGTGCAGTAAAGGACTGTGAGTGAACACCAGGTATAAAATTAGCATCAGAGTATTGACGTGAGGACATGTGAGTGTTAGTCTAAAAATAGTCCGGCATTCAGGTGAGGAGGAGTTCCTCCTGATCAAACACGATCCGACTACAGATGAAAACACCCAATGACGGCACCGCGAGGCCCCTTTTCACAGTCTGAACATGTTTCTGCCTTGACCCACATCTCGACTTTCTCAGAGTCCCTCTGCTGATAGGCGAAGCCTGAGAGACTCTGTCAGACTTCAGCAACACGTCTCCCTTTCTAAACAGTCTGAAGAATTCCAGAGGAGAAATCTACACTTTAGTGTAGTATGGAGAACGCGGAGGATTTTGGCTCGGGCGGATGCTGAAACACGCACTTGATCTTTTTCAAATAAACACAGAAGGAGAACTGATATCCAAAAAAATAAATCTCCGAAACCAAAGACAAGACAATACCCTAACAATGAAATAAATAATAAAACACAACATCAGAACATCATTACAGTTAGAGTACTGAATAACACAGCAGTAAATGCACTGTGCAGACGTGTAAGGTCTTTACAAGATACCTATTATCTGATTTGATTAAGACAATGCAACAGAACACACATTAATGATATTTTGACTTGAGCACAGGAGTGTAATGAATGACATTAACAAGCTCCCTGCACAAAGGACAGCCGGGCATGATGGGGATGCCATCGGATTTGCAGGAATTTGGTCATAAAACAACTATTGGGCAAACAAAAATCAGCAACTGATAAAGCTGCTATAAGGAAAGTGAAGAAATTACAACAATTATTACACATTTTTTGGGGGTGGACATGGAGTTCCTTCATGATTTTGCAGAGTCATTTTGGGATTGTTACAATTCAAAGAATGCTACATTTCTCTCAAAAACTACGATGCAACTTGTAAAATTTTATGTTGGAAATATTTGAGTGTTTGAGTTGAGTTTGAGTTCTCTCATAAAAATGTTCTGAATTTAAAGCACAATGGGCTCAAAGTGACAAAACAAATTCCTCCGCCACAAATGTGACGTAGCTTTACAAAACAGTACTTTCAGCAGAGCTTCTATTAAGGACATTTATTGTATGGAAATTGCTGGATTTTGCAAATTTGATTGGTTAAATATGCATTAATTATTGTGATTGCAAGATCGGGATTTCCAGTGTGACTGATGGTTATACCAAATGTCATCGAAAATCATTCAATAGTTTTTGCAACATAAGATATCTCAATCAAACCCGAAAATGTCAGCTTATGGGGGCGGCGGATTACCAAAGATAGTTATAGTTTCATCTAAAGGGACCATGAATGTCAAACTTTTGCACCCATTATATTTGCACCCTTATAGTTACTGTGATATTTCAGTCTGAACCAAAGCGGTGGACCAACATCACCATTCCTAGAGCTTTGCTGCTGTTAAAAAAAAAAAATGCTGCTTTAAAGTCATTAATATGACCATTTGAATGCAGTGAAACATCCAGGCTAACAGCAGATATGCATTGATGGCAGTATGCAAGAATCCCATTCATTCCTCTCATCTCGCTCTTTCCTCCAGCCCCCCCCCCCCCCCCCCCCCCCCCCCCCCCCACACACACACACAACACACACACCTCACCCACCACTCACCCAGCTACCCTCCTAGGATGCTGCATGAGTTCAAGACTTTGGTGTGTTACTGGCTGTTATGTAACCTCCATTCATGTGACAGATTCAGACACGCCGACTGCACCATACAGTAGAGAGGAAGTGAGGACAGTGGGGTTAAAGGAGGGTGGAGAGAGAAGTAAGGCAGCGGTGAACAGGCAAAGAGGGAGTGAGAGTAACAAAAATTTCACAGAGAAAGAAAGTGCAGCCTGTTCTCAGGCATATCACGGGAGCTTGAGGCTGGAGTTTAGTGGAGTTCAAAATTGCCAAACGTGAATTTGATAGCGTGCATCAAGGATATCACGATTTTGACAGAAACATTTGGGATTTATATGGTGTTTATATGGTATTTATCAGGCATATCACGGGAGCTTGAGGCTGGAGTTTAGTGGAGTTCAAAATTGCCAAACGTGAATTTGATAGCGTGCATCAAGGATATCACGATTTTGACAGAAACATTTGGGATTTATATGGTGTGAATAAAGTCAACAATGTGCCACAGTAGTGCAGTGTTACACACGTGCAGTGCACGTATGTGTATTTTCATCTGTGAGCACACACATCATCCCTGCCCAGCCAGAACCAGAACACACGTAGCTCCGAGCTTCACCCCTCTCCCCACTCTTCCTCTTTCCTGTTTACTCCATATCGCATTCTGTCGTCACTAATGATGCTGCTGCTGCAACCCGTAGCTGTTCCCGCGTGCTCTGACAATAAATCCATTTCTATTTTTGTTTTTGCACTGCGCTTCTGTCTAAATTTAGCCTCCCCGCGGAATAGATCGAAAGTGGCAACGATGCAGCTAAAAATAGTGTCAGGTAGGATACAGCGTGCTCCCCTCTCTGCTTCCTCCGCATCACAGAGCAGCAGATTCTTCCATCCATTCATGAATATTTATGGGGACGTTTCTATTTGAGGCCGATGCCGAGCTAAAATTAGATCACAGATCAAAATATCGCCTACGTCTTTCCCTTGCCGCTATTTCACTTCCAGTTCTCTTCTCTTTATCTCTCACTCAGCTGTTGTGATTTCAGCGTCGGGAAGTGAGCACATAATCCTGGTTTACTCACGACACCAGACTGTTTATTGTGCACCAATGCACCCACAGACACAATACTATAGTATTTTTTTCATACCAATCAATATGCCTCGCATGATTTCCAATAGTACAAATCACAACGTTCTTCCTGAAATGAAGAAAAAGAACCTCCATTCACACAGAATTATAAAAGCCAGGAGACGCCGTTGCCATGGTAACAACTGATGGGGATCCAAATAAACAATTAATTCAAACAATAATTCAAAAAAAAACACAGCGTCTGTCTGCGATAGAGAAGTGTTGATACCATTTTAAGCTCTTTTTTCGTATTGCTGTTGGTGTTATGTTCCATGTGTAATAAAACATCTCCACAGATTTAACAGTCTGTCTAATGAATGTTTTTTACAAGTACATTTCTAGTGGTAGAATTTATATTTTTTTTTCCATTGTTTAGATTCATTCAGAAAAAAATTATAACCTGTTTATAGTTTTTAGTTTCTAATGACGTCAAAGGGAACCGAGTGTGAAACCAGACTCTTACATAACGTTTTTTTTAAACTTCCATTGTGCCTGATCCTTAAGCATACAATTTACAACATGCGTACTAAATATGTCAACTGACACATTTTGTGTGTCTAAGAGGTCAAAGGTCAGCGTTCAGGCTTAGTGTGCACGCTGTCCGGACCGGAAGCGCCCATAGAAGCTCCGTGGCTGTTTGGATGGTTGGTTTTAAAATGACTCCATTGTCTTCGTGTCTTTCACATGCCAACCAGTCGCACCCACCCACCACTTCTGTGCTTGCCTCACACCCTCCCTCGCCCCTGTGTCTCCATTTCTCAGCCACAAGCAACAAAAACAGAAAGAACATGGTGGGATTTTTTTTTTTTTTTTTTTTTTTTTTTAAATAATCCTGCTCCGTGGGAGAGTGTTGTTTAATAATACACCAGATAAACTTCTTAGTGAATGATGGTTGATGTGAACAATTGGTGCTGCCTGGAGAATTGAATTTAATCTAGTCAGTCACTCTGTGGTCAGTGTCCCTCTACTGGGCTTTGAGGAAACTACAGGAATTGGCCAATGTGGATATCCCAAAATGCAAAACCCGAAATATACTGTAAAGCCTATTCGGCTGGTGGACATAACAAAAATATTCTGCACAACTTTAAAAAAAAAAAAAGGTATTGTCTTCTCTAAAACATTTTTATCATTATATATCGTTGTGCTTGTTCAGACAAAAGGACTGTTTTGCAGGTATCACCTTGGGGTATATGCACTTTTTTTGACAGTTTTATGAATTTCTTTGTTTAATAAAAGTAATTGTTGGACAAAAACTTTCACTAATTTTGTTATTTTCTACAATGAGACTTTTAAAAATGATATTTAAGCAACCAAATTATGTAGAAAGATGGAAATGTTGACCTAAAAAGAGTCAAAAGTTTAAAACATTGAATCATTGTGAAGCAGTAAGACAGATAAAAAATAAAAGGTAAAGAAATCTACTGTAAAAGTTAACAAGCAAGTTGAAACACTACTTCGGGATTGGATATAGTTAGACAGATCCATCCTCATCTGACATCTGCTTTTGCACACTGGGCTTCATTCAAATCTGCTTCAAAGGCGGCCACACATGTACACACACAAGCAAACACACACACACACACACACACACACACACACACACACACACACACACACACACACACACACACACACACACACACACACACACACACACACACACAACTACTTACTTAAAGCTGGAGCCTACGTTCCTGGGAATGGCAAAGACTTACAAAAAAAAAAAAAAAAGTATAAAGAGAAGTGTTACGGTGTTTGTTATTTAAGTGGCTGGCTGGTAAGAAGTGTGATTGATGGTAACCTGTCAGTGGCCCTGATACTTGACACCCCGCCTGCGTCACCGCCTGTCATGGCAACGTCAATCCCATCTGGGGAGCATTAAAATACAGGAGCTATGGGGCAGAGGGAGAGAGAGCCATAGAGCAAGAGCAAGATAGGCCTGTAAACCAGGGCAAGCTGTCATCTGAACCTTCATTCATCATTCCCAGGCCTTTGCGTGACACAGCCAGAGGTAGAATTAGTGACACCAGAGCCAACTTGCACCACCGGCTCAGCCATTTTTTCAAAAGACATTTAAACGAAGGTGGAGAGCATTACATGTAAGACAGATGTCATCTTAGTGACGCCTTGAACGATTTGAAAATTATTTCTATTACGTGACGATGAGTGAAACAAAAGAAGTAAAAGGGTGAAAGATAAACTTTTTATCTTCTTCTGTTGTGTTTAAGCATTATAATCAAGGCTGCATATATGATACATGAAAGATGTTCTGAACCAAACAAAGATTAGAATTGGCTTTATTGAGAACACAAAGTTCACACCAGCAGCTGAGAGTCCACACCCTGTAGCTCAACACTCAGAACAATGTAAAGAATGAACGGAGGAGGTAAATCTGACGACATTAGAAATCCACGGTGAGGAATTATTACATTGGACAGGAGTCACCCTGTGTTTTGGGAGAAATGTTGTGATGTTGTTTTTGTTCTGATAATGCTGTGGCCCTTCACACAGAGGCAGGACCACCCTGCTTGTTTGTCTTGCCCCCCCGTCTCTTTTCCTGTGACATCATATTATTGTATTTGGCCGCGCAGCAACCATATGCAGGTGGTATGTGTTTATGTGTAGACATTATACCTACAATAGTTCACAACTGCCTTATCCCCATCCCACACCGTATAAAATTCTCTTCGGCTGTAAATCCATTGCCTCGGGAACCTGGCAGCTTGCAGTCAATGATTCAACAACGAATTCGGCATCATAACAGAGAGTGTTTGAAGATAATGTGAGGAGATCTGTCCAACAGTTGAAGTTGAACCAGAAGTGACCCTTTCAACAGGATATTAATTCTAAACACACGAGCAAATCCACCGAAGAATGGCTCAAAAAGAAAAAAAGCACAGATTTCAGTCCCATTGAAATTTTGTGGAGGGACTTGAAACAGACAGTACGAAAAGAAAACCCTCAAACATCTTGCAACTGAAGGAATTTTGCATGGAAGAGTAGTCAAATATGTCAGCAAACTGATTTCAGAGACTGATGACAATTATGCAACACCTACAGGAAGGTTTTATTCTGATGACGGGAACAACATTAGCTTCTGAGGCCAAAGGTGTACTTTCTTTTTCTACAAGAATATTACGTCTTAATATTTGTTCGATGAATGATTACAAAATCGAGTTTCTCTTGTGATGTTCAAAAATGTCCTTTGTCTGTTGGCACCGTTTCAAAAAGGATCAAATGTTTAACATGTTTAAAATATGAAACTACGGGTACATAAGAGTTACCTTAGCTTAGCATTAAAAATGGAAACAAGCAAAACCTGTAGTGTTAAAACAACAATTTGCTGTTTAATGGGAGGCTATGTGCCAGAGTAATTATTGGCTAATAATAGAAGTTCTTTAGTGAAGTTTAGAGGTGCTAGGAGGCCGATTTTATAACCTTTAAACAAAGCATAGCGAGCTTTTCATCTAACTTGTAGCAAAAAAAGCAAGGAAGTATATTTCCCAAAATAATTAACTGTTATATTAAGGATTTCAGCAGTACAACTTTTGCAGAAATAAAAATGAAAACAATCAATTTAGCTCCCAGCCCTCACTGTTTCTGTGCCTGTGTTCGTACCTGACTTATT
Organism: Embiotoca jacksoni; assembly: GCF_022577435.1. Taxonomy (NCBI): domain Eukaryota; kingdom Metazoa; phylum Chordata; class Actinopteri; family Embiotocidae; genus Embiotoca; species Embiotoca jacksoni. Next base: position 342,983 of record NW_027185363.1, on the reverse strand, counting down.
ATCCTAAAAACATGAAGGAAACATCAAACCCTGCATACAGTCACTGTGGGCTATACATGCTGTCGATTCCTCTCCAAGCATTCAACACAAACAATAACCTTTCTGTTATTGTATCACCTCACGGCCAACAAAAACAGAACCAGTAAATCAGTCTCTTAGTGTCTAAATGAAAGCTAAGTATACACATGATGCAACTGCAAACAAATGTATGGCCATTGTTCAGAATCAGGCAGTGAAAACAGGTTTTAAAAGAAAAGGACCTGATGTATCTGACACAACAGAAAGGCAGGAACACAGAACCACTTCACTGACCTTTTTATACAGCAAATGAATGGAATTATGAGATTAAGTTTGTATAGAGCCAGTGATGTGAAAAAGACTGCATTGTTTCTTCTGTTGACACAGACATAGGATGATGAAAACCTATCATTTCCTCTATGAAGTAAGAGTTAGCTAGTTTAATGGACATAATGATTTTATTTCATAAAATAAGATGTAATGTGTTTTTTTAATTTTTTTTTATTAAATATAGTATTGATTTATATTAGTTTGTATTTGTTTTCTTTCAAAACTAGCAGCTGTTCTGTCAATTAAAATGTGTGTGGTCACAGTTGTACTGTACAGTTTCTCTTAAACTCAGAGCAGCAAAAGCAAGTGACAGAAAAAAAAATCTTAACTGTATATGTGTGTGTGTGTGTGTGTGTGTGTGTGTGTGTGTGTGTGTGTGTGTGTGTGTGTGTGTATGAAGCTACTATTATATGTATATGTACTCTTAGACTCTCCATGTTCCCCCTGCTACGGCTGTAATTACCGTCCCAGAATACAGCCCTCTTCCTCAGGTCTTTCTTTTGAGAAACAATACAACGCCGTCATGACGCCTGTACTTCTGGGTGCTGACCCCAGATACAGTTTACAGTGCGAAGTGGCTGCCTAAGATACTCGCTGACAATCATCAATCAATTGCTACAATATAAGCACTGGGGAGGAACAGTATCACGAACAGGAAGATGATCCGATCAGCTCCAGGGGATTATGGATCAATCAGTGGCAGAAAGCGAGAAGAAAAATGGATTTGTCCATGTTTTTCCTCTCTTTTCTAAAAATCTACAGTTCGTTTTTTAAATACAAAACCTGCTGCAACAATGCCAACATTTTCAGTGTGCTGAATTTGTTGAGAAATTCTTGCATTTTTTTGCCTTTTCTAAGAAATTGGACTTGGATGACTAATCTTACAGAGCAAATGCATTCCTTCGGTTCAAACACTGCTGTTTGTCTTTCCCTAAGTGAATTTTAAAACTGCAGAATAATGTGTGGATAGTTTAGGATATCCTTCATGTTGTACATACTGCACTCTTTTACTCTGTAGAGCATTGTTTAGACTGCAAGTGAACAGTGGGTCAGAGGTATACAATACACTATATCCTAAATAAATGTGCCAATGCATGGAAAAAATCCTCCATGTGTGCAATTACACAATTGTTTAAAAGACAACAGAGTGACCACCGTGGTGGTGGTGGGTTAGACACCAGAGGAGATTTAGAGTAAGTCACAGGAGAGTCTTCATCTATCTATAAACACACACACGTTCACACTAAGGACTCCAGTCTGTGTTATCCTCTAGGATCACATAGCGCACGATAGAAAACAGTGAAGTGAAAGCTGAGGAATTGGAGGGAAAAGGAAATGAGTGGTGGGTCTGAAGGTAAGAAGAGGCATGAAGAGAGCAAGCGAGGGGAGGAGGAGAGAAAAGGTTCAGAAAGGTTCCAGCAGCAGGTCTATAAAAACGCTGTAACATGATCAGGTATTCAGGTATTATTAGTCAAGGGTCCTGAAGAGAGATTAGACCAGAGAAACATCAGACATCATGTGGGGAAAAGAGACACATAATGACACTTGTTAAGGATTCTGGACCCTTAAATTAACTCAATATATAGAGCATAAATTAAGTGAGTCATAAGTAAACTTTTTACAGTTTCAATACGGATAATATTTAGACGCTTCTTTGTTCTCAAAGTAATCTTATATGACTTTTTTTTTTAATACCAATAATTAATTGGCATAGAATCGTCGGCAACATTTAGGCACTGCCACTGGGGAGGGATTAAAAAAAAAAAAAAAAAAAAAAAGCAGTTTTTTTTCATAGTTACTTTCACTTCTTTTTAATGTGTATGTTAGTTTTGATTCTTCTAACAAACAGCTGTGAAGCAGGTTCTACTTGAATGTTTAAAAAAAAAAACAATTTGGGACAGGGCTTTCATCAGGGTCATTTACAGACTGTGTAAAAACACAAGAGTACACTCTCCATGATGCCTGATGGCAAGACGATACAACTTTTAGTATCTCCCCACTCTCTCTGACGATGTAAAAACCTTGCCCTTGGATGTAAGATTCTGACACTGTAAATTCAGACAGGCTCTTTTTGCTTCCCAATGAAGTTCATATCACCTGAAACACTAATGGAGCTTCACGGTAGTTCAGGCAGGAACAGATACAGTTAACCCTCGTCTTGTCCTTGGGTCAAAATGACCCGCAGCTGTGTTCAACGAAGTTCTATTTTATTTCTATATTTTCATATTTTTTGGGATTATTGGTGACAAGGATGCTGTGAGGGTTTCTTTAAACCAAAAAAAAATCCCAAAAAAATATAAAAATATAGAAATAAAATAGAACTTGGTTGAACACAGCTGCGGGTCATTTTGACCCAAGGACAACACGAGGGTTAAGTCATGATCCCCCTTTTGTTCAATCATTCACGACTTTAGTTTGTTCCACCCAGTTAACGCCTGCTCTCCGCATCGCTCCACAATGACCTATTACAGATCTGCAACTTTTTTTTAAGGTGGACGGAAACTGTTGGCATGTCTACCTGAGTGTTTCCTCAGTGTCTACAGTTACAGTGCTGAGTAACATTTTGAAAAAATCTGAGACAGCATCAGGGCAAAACTAAAAGAATCAAGTTATTCAAATTGTTTTGAAAAACCCTGAATTTTCCTCATGCTGGCAGCTATTATGACGGAACAAAAACAAACTTTTTGAACTTTAAATGTGGATTTAAATTTACATATTACACAAAGTTTTATCGAATTTTCTTTTTACAAAGATGTTACCCAACAAGTACTAAAGTGATGTGAACACAAATTCAGTCAACTGAAATATGTAATATCTAAAATTTAACTAAAGTAATGCTTATTCTCTGTATTAAAAAAAAGATGAAAAACCCATTGTAATGAAGAGTGGACATACAGCCCACGTTTTGCTTCTTGACCCTGTCACAAGACAAAAGCCTTAACTTTTCTACCTTTGCATAGCACACAGAGTTGCACAAATCCACACAAGCACACCAATGCGCAGTCCATCTGTCAAAAAGTGATTCCTGTGTGGTCATGTCTGGGAAGCTCATCACTGGACAGTAACGTTGTGGGATTTTGGGGGGAGTATTCAATCTATAAAATGTATCACACTGCAAACCCTCAGACACGCTGAACATCACGAACCAACCCAACACCATAGATTGTATTTGAGTGCGTTCATGTCCACAGGTAAAAACCAAACATCACGGCCCATGTATGTGCAGTATCTGTGTGTGTGTGTGTGTGTGTGTGTGTGTGTGTGTGTGTGTGTGTGTGTGTGTGTGTGTGTGTGTGTGTGTGTGTGTGTGTGTGTGTGTGTGTCTGTGTGAAGCCAGCAACCCAACACCAGTGGACATGTTCCCCCTGTCTGTGAGCTGGATAAATAAAGTTCCATCACGCTCCCTGTGGCCCAGACCTTCATTAGAAGCCACTGATGGTTTTTTTAACAAATGCTTTGGAAACACTTTTAGACACATTTATTACAACAAAATGCCTTTTGGCTGAGACGCCTGCTCTGCTTTGCCAAGATGAGTGAGAGTTACGCTCTGTGGAGGGCACGGGATGACTTAATCATTTCTGCAAACAAGTACTTGGAGAACAAGAGCTTGGATATATTTATCATGACTGCACTGCAAATTTAGATAGTAGTTGACCTCTGGCACAAGTGTTGGGTACCTATCGCGCAGACAAAAGTTTAAGTGTTAAAATTATTTGTAACAAGAGAGAAAATAAAAGGACTTGACAGGAGTTGGAGTCCGAAGCATCCAAGTGGGTCCAACATTCACACTTGGAGATTTTGATAAATTATTCAGATGAAGATTTCTCTTTTCCCCTCCTCCCCTCCCAGGTTGAACTGACAGGAGAGAGTATTGGCTTGCTAAAAAATGTACTTTTAAAACTCAACTTTACCTCACTCACATGCAAACGGCCAAGACTGTCAGCTTTGTAAGACTCCTAATTCATATTAAATTGCTCTGTGCATAAATCACTTGCTCACTCAGAAACACCCAACAAGGGCCACACTTGTATTTGCTGTCAGTGGTTTATTTAGAAATAATCTTTAAGAGTTTTCCATCTCTTTCCTCACTGTCATAAGTGCATAATGCTCCGTGTCATTGCCGCTTCATTCTGAACTTGGCCAGCGGCAGACAGCGTTGAGGGAAATTAGATCAATAGCCTGTGGAGACATCGCAGGCTGTAAATGGTTTGGATAGCAGAGGAGAAAAGTAAAATGGCTCAAACTAATGGAGCATTTAATTTTTATTTAATTGAATTTTCAATCTGACATCCAGAAACAGTTTCTGTGATTTGTTGTGAAGCAAATAACAGCAATTTTAAACTAAGAGTTCTAATACACACTGATGTTTATTTAACAGGTAAAAAAATATAATACAAGCTGGGGTTGATTTGATTGAGATTAGTTTTGCAGGTATTGTATTTGTTGAACAATTGAAAATTTGACCTTATGGGGAGGGGGGGGTGTAGATGAAAAGGGAAGGAATCCCCAAAGTTAATACACAGCAAATTGCCACTTGAGGAAATGGTCAAGGGATCTCCAGTCATTAGGGTTCATTCACGGAGGACCATGCACGTCAAACTGTACAAAATGTGAAGGCAATCCAATCAATAGGAAAGTGGTGTACTGACTTGCCAATCAACATTGCCATTCCTAAAAGAATTCCGCCACTGTCACCACTTTTTTCAGGCCAAGAAGTTTGGGACTTACTGATACAGAGTATTGATAGAAGTACTTAAGAATAATGGAGTATTTCTACCATACTCTACAATGCAATGATAGCTGGCATAGTATGTGCAATCATTTTGAGGCCCACCTCACTATAGCTTGGCTGGTACGACTCGCTGGGGAGTAAAGTCCACACCATTTCACTGCGCAGTGAAGCTAATGAAAGACATAGGGCAGACTGCTGGTCCAAATATCAGTGGTGAAGCTGAAGACCAAAATGTCCTGCAACAGGCTGTTAACAAGATATTTTCAAAACGTAAAGCTCATACATGGGATCCAGCAAGATCCTGTTTCATCAAACAGTCATTAAGAACAATGTACTACAAAGTTGGTCGATGACGTTTCTCACATTAGCACGCTCCTTGCACTCTTCATTGTTGTTGGCTCTTTAGATATCTTACAAAATTCCTTGTGCTACAAAAACAGTTTCACACAACTTATCTAGACAAGTTAACAGCAGAACTTGCAATGTGCTCTACTTTTGTTATCCCTTATCTTAAAGTATCTACAATCTGTTGACAATTCTCTTTTTCCACCTACCCGCTCAGCCAACACGAGGTAAACATAATGTTGCTGTAAAATGGCCCTCGGTGCTTTGAACTGGAGAATTTTTATGAGTACAGATGCACGAATAACGCACCCGATACCCAATCATGGGATTGGTGCATTCCTATCCAAGATCATGGGGCTTTAAGCTGGCAAATGTAGTTAGATTAAATGTGTCTTCCAGGCTGCTTTCATAGCCTAAAGGCAATTTCATGTTCATACAATTTAAATCAAAGGATAAATACATCAAAGCCAAAAAGCTGCTATCATCACAGAGATTTAGAGGAAATATATCTGTCTTCTTTTCGGAAAAACAGGTGTTACCTTTACGGGCAAGAGAGAAACCAATAACCACCACTGGGCAAAATAAACTGTCACCACTCATCCTGAAATTAAAGTAGTATGGCATGCATTGAGAGGGGATGCATTCAACACATCAGCACTTTTAGCTGTTGTGATTACAGGCACGTAAAGTCATGCACAATCTTGGCACACATGCATCTGAAGTAGAAGGCCTACTTTTATCTGTCTGTTGTCTTCTGCAGTTAACTGAGATAATTGACCTTTAAATCAAGCACAGACAGCACCTGAGACACTCTATATTTGGTCTTTGATGTCAAAAGTTGCAGATTTAAATTATTTCTTCCCATACAGGTTAATCTTTTCAGCTTATCTCATGCCTACATGAGAATGCACTCATGCATGAGTACATTTTATAGAGAAATAGAGCTCTGGTTGACATGTTGGAGGGCCTACACTGGCTCTCTGTATGTCATTTTATACACAGAAATGTGCTCTACTTTATTTAGATCAGCAGATGCCTTGGACAGGGAGAAAACAAAAAAGTAAGAAGGTAAAAATAAGGTACAAAAAAGAAAGGTTATATACTTAAAATGGATATGCTTAAAAGGAGTGTCTCCTTGTTGACTATGTGATATTAATAGATTCCCAAAACGAGCATTGATAATCTCTACCCTCCTTACACTACTTATCACTGGTCTTTGAGAGAATAAAATGGTGGTAGAGACTCACATGGCTCATCCAAAGTCTGCTCTTCTATCAGCATCACTGGTGTAGTTCGGGAGATCAGTAAATCAACCAAATAAAACTCCCTGCCCAGTCTGTGACTCCTCTTCCTGGGCACACGAAAAGATCTTCTTCAACAAAGACCACAGGTCATAAAGTTGTGATGAAGCGGGCAGATCATTCACGGACTGCTTTTTAGCTCCACAGGAGGAAGTGATCTGAGCACTAGGATAGTGAGTAATTGTCTGACATTTATATACTTAAGCATCACCATTTAAAATTTTGGCTACGGAGGAGATTTCACTTGTTTAAGAGCAGAAGTTAATTACATTTCTTGGCATGGGTCTTGAGAGGCATTAAATTGAAAGGACAACTGCCCTTTAAAATCGCCAGTGCTCACAAATGTTCTGAATTACATGTGATAAACAAAGATCCCGTCTGAGAAACAAGGCACAGAAGACGATAATGTAAACAGGACTTTATCTCAGAGTTCTCCCTCAGAGCCTCCCTGCTGGCACTGAGGATTATGTGTGAAGCTGCAAAACTCATGCAGGACTTTTCCTGTGAGAATATTTGTGTAAAGGACAGCAGCATTAAAGCCACATCTCAGACCCATATACTTAATTGAGAGAAAAAAAAATCCTGTTTATTATGCAGTGAACAAAATGGATTTCTTAAAATGTGCAGGATGTATGCACAGCACCAAAGTCACACGCATGCTTTATTTGTCTCGTATGTGTGAATGACTCCTCACATATCATGAGAGATTATGAAGGAAAACGTTCAAAAGATGCTGTCATAGACTGGATAGAAATTACAAAGGCAAAAATCTGTAAATTAATTAAACCACCATGAAAAATCAATCTCTCTGAAATCACTGTTAACTGACTTATCCACAACAAAAGTAGCCCCATCGATGAAATTGAAAGTCAATAAAAAAAAATGTTTTAAAACAAAAACATTTTAAAAGGTTCATTTTAAGTGAATAACAAAAAACAACTACATGCTTAGCTTTAAAACTCTTTACCTTACTTAGATTTAAATACGTTCTGTAGCTAGTTTATAAAATGTCAAGTGCAAGCACTGTATCTCAGGTAATTTTATCTCCAACACATTTAAAAATACAGTTCGACTTCTGTACAGCTTGTTCCCATATTTCCCTGAGCTACATAAAATGACAAAAAGTTGATTCGGCTACCTGAAGGTGTTTGTTTTTTTTAACCCTCACATAATTCTAAATTCAAACAATCCAAAAGCCATGACTTTCATATCGTTCCCTTATGTGACCTGTTAACAGCTGCAACATGTCTTTAGCGTGAAAATTAATTTAGTGTGTTTTGAGAATTAATAATAAAAAAAAAAGAAATCTCCCCTGGAACAGTGTCCACTCTGACAAAACAGGAGACTACACTTGTGGTCAAAAGGAAATATGATTAAAAAAAAAAAAGTATTTTGGGAAATGCTGATATGGACCAAAACAACTGATAAGGACAAAATAATGTTTTTGTAAATATTGCAGCTGATACAAGACTGTATGCAGTCTAAAGTTTTCAGATGGTTATACAAGATGCTCACATTCTTTAAACTCAGTAGAGAACATCCGGTATACTGCAGCATGCTGTAGGATATTCATTTTTCTGTTACAACTAACAGAATATAAACATCCATCACGGATGCTCTGCAAGGGATTGTATATATTAGGTATTTGAAGTTAAAGCTATTTCCTGAAAAGAAATCAACTTTGACCTCAGTAAGAGCCCTTTTTCCCCTCAACTTCATACAACACACTGTAAATCTGTGCAGTGACACATGCACATGGGCATTTTAATGTGTGCGTGTTAGAGAGATGAAAGGAGACAGGAAACAAATAGTGAGACAAAAGGACTGAGAGTGAATGAGGTAGCTCTTAATTACCGCCTGCGTTTCTGTATGATGTCAATAGGTCTGTTGACAGCGCACGGCGATCCCCATATGTTCCCACTCCGCACAGTGATACTCCGCTCCACAGAGTAACAGAACCCACAGTTCGTCGGCACACTCATCCTTCTTTAGCCTACTCTCTTTAACTCGTCCTCACCCTCCTCTTCTCGGCGGCTCCGCTGTTCTCCCTCTCTTGGTTCTCCTCAGCTTGTGGCCACTCTCATCCCTGTAAAATCCGGCCCGCTTCCTCGTCTGTCTCGCTCTGTCGGGCTGTCCGGCTCTCCACGGCTTCCCAGGAGTTCTCATTACCTCTGGCAGGACTGGACACCAGCTCTAGGACCCGAGCAGAGCCAGGACGATGCAATCTATCGCTCCCGTATGCTGGTGAAAATCTGCTTTCTCTTGAATGATGTGTATAAATTTGGAGCGTGTTCCGTCCTGAGCACCTGAATTGTTCAGAGTTGCACTCTCCCGGCTGCAGAAAGAGGTTTTCATCACTCAGCAGAGCTCCATTAATCGGTCCCCCATGTACATCTTGTCTTTGCTCCGGGTCTAAATGCGGCGCAACGCTGTTGCCCTCTCCCCCCTCTCCCTTTCTGTCTGTCGGCTCCCTCTCCCTCTCCCTCTCTCGCTCTTCTTCTGTTTCTCTCTGCTTCTTCCTATCCCCTCTGGCTGCTATACCTTTAATCACAGAGCAAACAGAGACCTTTCCTTTCCCTAGGCAAACTTGCTCTCCTGCTCCGGTCTGTCACAGTAGCCTTGTCCTCTCAATGTGTGTTTCTTTTTTTTTTTTTGGCTGGGCGCCTCACAGAATGTGCACAGATCTGTACAAGCTGTGTGTCTGAGTAACCGAGCGTGTGCGTCAGTGAGCGAGCGTGTGTGTAGGCATGTGACCGAGCAAGTGTCTGTGTGTGTGTGTGTGTGTGTGTGTGTGTGTGTGTGTGTGTGTGTGTGTGTGTGCATCACACATAAAGGGGAACAAGTTTAAGAGTGAGGTCAGAGCTGAGAAAGGGGGCGGCGGGATCATAGCCAGCATGGTTCCTGCCTTCCCCAAATGTTTTAACCATTTTAACCCCTTCCTGCTCTCTCTCTCTCTCTCTCTCTCTCTCTCTCTCTCTCTCTCTCTCTCACTCTCTCACACACACACACACACACACACACACACACACACACACACACACACACACACACACACACACTGAATCCTGATACAATCACAGGATAGCATTCTCCCTTTGGGCACAGTACCATTATCCTTTCCAGATGGAGTGTGTATTAATGCGTGTGCGTGTGTGTGTGTGTGTGTGTGTGTGTGTGTGTGTGTGTGTGTGTGTGTGTGTGTGTGTGTGTGTGTGTGTGTGTGTGACAGGTAGGTCTTGTCTGTGTTAGGTAAAGAGATTGATGACAGGATGAGTATGATAAGGTATTACAGTAAGTAGCTCTTGGGACACAGCCTGCTGAGAACGAAGAACATGTACACACACAAACACACACACACGCACGTACTTGTATACATTATGTACTCACGCACAGGCTTAGGCACGAGCATGCAAGGTCACTCATGGCCAGGGGCAGTGTATTTTTGAAGAGCAGAAATGTGAAAAGTAAATATGAAACCTTAGCTGGTCGACCTTCTGTATGCTCCATAAGAAAACTTAAACAGGAAATATCTGACAAGAGATCAGCAAAATGAGACAGAAGCCACGAATCTACAGGCCATTTTCCCAGAGCGAGATTAAGCCTGGCTTTGGATTTTTAAACGAAAGAGGAAGAGTTTTGTGAGAGTTTATTAGACTGAGCCATGTGTGAGAAAATGCCACTCAGTGTTGGGGGAGGAGGGCTCTGACCACGCTGCGGGTGCTTTGGTGTAACCAAGGCCTGTAGCATTCCGTGTTGAAGACCAATTTTGGCTTATTAACCATCTGCCAAGACCCTCTCCAATGCAGCGATTGTCCAGCCACAGCTTGACAACCATACCCAAGCAGGCACGCCAAGCTCGAGATTTCTCCACATACTTAAGCTATGTGCAATTGAGATTGCCGTCAGAAAGATATGTGTGGTGTCATTTTTGGCTGGAGCACAACAGTGAGGCCAACACCATAAATGCGAATGTCTGTCTGAGTGAATGAGAGCTGGAGAGATAATGTTGCACCGCTGGTCGGCCAAACGCTGCACGACAGGGTGATGAAGTTACACAATTGATCAGCAAAAGCTGACCTATGTCCACACTCCTGTACCATTTCATACATGGTCCAGCCATGTACTAGCGTTAAATGTAGTCTTGTTTGGGGTTTTTCGAGAACCAAATGTACCTGCGTGAAGCTTAAAACACGCAGATCACACGCACCATGGAAAAAACAAAATGACGGGTAAGTTGCCTAATGTCCTTATGATAATGGGATTGTGGGTCACACAGGTTGGGATATTTCTCCACCTCCACTGCTAATCTCTCCTCATCCATTGTGAATTTACAACAAAAAGAGGTGAGCTGATCGAGCCGCCCGGCGCGGAGTGGAAGATCAGCTGCTACGGAAGCTGCAAAGTACAACAAAAGCTTTTTCTCTGTTGCCAAAAAAGGATTTCTTTTTTTTTATGCGCTTCGGTGCTGGAAATAGGACCGTGGCCTGAAGTGTGGCGCGGCGGCTGTTTGGGTTGTACATTTAAAATAACAGGAGCGGCCGTTTTAACGGGCGGCACGCATGAGTTTAAGCAATAATTAAAAACTGTTTTTATTGACAAAAGCTGCAATTGTTAGCCTATCTGGCCAACCGCGCTGTTTGTGCTTTTTCCAAAGCCATGGAGCACGTCATTAACTAACTACGTCAGTTTGTGGTGTTTCAGATTTCGGTCCTGGGAGCTGTTTATGCTAACGTTAGCAGCCTTGTCCCGATCCTTAACGCCTTTAGGGAATTTTACACTTTGGCGACCACAACCGGTGTTACCATAGACCGCACTCTGCTTTCTAAAGTCATCAGCTCGTCTTCCATCCTAAAAGGCTCCGCTTCGTGTTGCATCGAAAGTGAAAACGTATGATTTAAGAATGTCAGCTAAAAAGCCAATTGAGGCTGTACTGATGTGAAATAGAGGTTATTTAATGTTTTATTAACAATTCTTTGGATTCTATGGAAATGACTTACTTTAAAATATTCTTAGTCTCTTATTTTAGAAGATTCTCATTTTAAACAAAACAACATGACATTTAAAAGTCAGGAGAAACGGTATTTCTGACCAACTCATGGAGATAACATTAATTTACTCACTAAGTACAGCTGATAACATCTCCAAGCAACTTCAATTTTAGCAAAATCAACAGTTGCTGGCTAAAAATGAGAACCGCAATTGATACACTGTATCTCTGTATTTATGAAGAACCCATCATTACTTCTGCCAAAGAGGTTATATTTTTGGTGTGGTTTGTTTGTTTGTCAGCAGGATTACAGAAAAACTCGCAGGAATTGTGTAATACGGGCCGAGGAAGAACCCAGTACATTTTTAAGCAGAATCTAATTGCGCGGCAGATACAGAAATTATTTTTTTACTTTCCTTAATATTGCTAGATAAGACATTTGGCCTGCTACATCTTAAAGTCCAGTAGATGGTTGTAGAGTTCAATAGTGTCAAAACATAGATCATTTTAGAAATCCCAGTAATCCTCTGGGATACACGTGTACTTGGTCGAATTTAATACAACCAGCAGTCATTATGAAGCACTCAGGGGACAGTGGTTTTATGAAGGAGAAGCAGAACGGTTATTCATCACCACAGTTGTAAAAACAGTATATCCAAAAATATGTAATGGTCTCGGTTGGAGATTTCCATATCAAAGAAGAGTGTGCTATTGGCCTCGGTGGAGGTCTGCACACTCCAAGTGCCCTTCTAGCTTTAAAATCGAACAATTTTGAGCAGAAAAAAAAAAATCGCCACCGCTTTCACTGTTATGTGACCTGCAGGAATGGAAAGCTTGACAGGCATAGCAGGGCTTGACAAATGGTCAATTTCTATCCAGCTAGTTTCATACAAAACTCATTTCCATAAATGGACTTGCACTTCAAGCGACATTCTGCGGTATGATATGATCCAATTAATTGGCAAATCAGTCAATAGCATCACTTCATCACTATAGGATTTACAAATGTTGGGCAGAGGGACAATAGGTGAGAATGGAAAGCAAAAAGATAGAAAATTCGACTGGTAATACAACAGAGGCTCAATAGCTATCTTTAATATGAACCAGCTCCCTTTCAAGAGGCCAGGGAGTTTAAAATGCATCACAGGACCACTGTGGCATTACATACATTATTACTGCATATGTACAAAAATTTAAGTTGTTTCATTCTTTTTCATCTGGCATGGTTTTATTTTTCAACTTTACATTTACATCACTTGAGACTTAGAGCACAGACAAATTACACCTGCGGTCTTTGCTCACTCAAAATATTTAATATAACACTTTACTATAATACAAAGGTTCTGTGTCTGTGGCAGTCAAGAAAAACTTCCATTTATGGAAATCTGAAGAGGTGCACACTAAAAGGGCCAATCATAACCACAAACTGAACAGACGTACAATACTGCTGTATGTTATGAACAGGAATTAGGAACAGAAACAGTTTATAAATCCAATCACACTAGTACAATGAATTAATAGGGAAGGCGTGTGGGTTTAGCAGGAATGATTAAGCAGAAACTGAAACACAGTCATCATCAAAGACGCGAGAAAAACCTGACATATCAAATGCTTTGATTATAAAGTCCCTTAATTTGTTTAGTTCTTGGCTCTCTATTCACACTTACCTTTTGCGAATCTATTCTGTATAAATATTAACATGGAATCTGACTTAGGGCTTGTAAAACTGAAGAATTTATCCCCAGTGGGAGGAACCGTGTCCTGATGCAAACCGGATAAGGGAGTGTTATGAATAAAATTTTACAGCCATCTACTCTTTTGACACGTTTTCATGACAGGAAAATTGATCTCATGTGCAGTTAGAAGAATTGTAAGAGCTTAAACAACACGATTCAAGAGCATTATTCTTTGTTATCTAGAGTGGACATGCACACACATACACCAATACTCACACACACACTAACACAGTCACACACACACACTCATTGGTTGGCAGTATACCAGAGGATTTCACAGTGTTCCATGTATCTGCGTCACGGTGGTGGAAGAGAGTGGATGTTTGAAGAAAGACAGACGTTGAGTGTTTGGTTCTGCTGTGTCTCTTCACATCTCGTTTTGAGACAGTCGCACTCTGAAGTGCTGGACGACAAGGCCGTGACAATGTGACAAGGTAAGCACTAAAACTCATAAAACAGCGAGGCATCATAAATTCTGGCTGACCCCTCAGTTGTGGATTTAATAGTCCATTATTTGCAATGGGGCCTCATGTCATGACATCATGTGTTGGCTGCATGGAGGCATGGCAAGCATTCCTGGATAACGAGCTGTTTTGAAGTATCGAGGAGCGCCGTGTGTCAAAGGTGTTGGCTGTCAGTGAACATCTTGAATGTTTGTGGTTTGTTTGTAAAGCTAGCTGACACTGATTAAAAATCCACCGTCATGTTGTCCTCTGACAACCAATTACGTTCAAATAAGAATACCAGATAATACAACAAAATAATAATCTTGTAATGGCATAATCCAGAGGGACTGAAATTCTCACCGACATATTAAATGTGCACATGACGGTCAATAAATGCTGAATATTCACCAAACTAGTCTGCCTTCGTACGCCAAAGCAATGCCACATTTGGAAAGCAACAGCATGGAGAAGAAAGTGTTCTCTGCCATTGAAAATTAAGTATTAAGGACACCTGTGACATACAGAATTGTAGAAGTCCAATCGAGCGCTGTTTGGGAAGGCTATATAAGAAACAGCACTTAAATCAAGAAAAGTATGGTATGAGTTGAAGGAATATTGTCTTCAAAAAGATTTAGAAGCAGTTAATAAATACTCTCATTTCAATGTTGATGATGACTCATCACAATATATTAAAAAGAGTTGTCGTACATTTTACACCTGCATCTTCCCGACCTTGTATTATAGAAGCAATGGTCCTAAAAACGAATTTAATTCATCCAAACTTTCAGTTATTCGCAGTAGTGTGCTGCTAAATATGCCAGTAAAAAAACCTTTGTGTGGCCACATAATAAATATGAACAAAAATTGTTTGACTTGAGTAAATCTCAGAAAAGCATATTCTAGCCCAAAGTGTTGTGTTGCTACATCAAATGTAAATATTCTAAATGTACTGTGCAGCTTTAATACACTTTTTTTTGTGAATAAAGCATGTTTGCTTTGAGTGGACACTTCGGATTCTCCTCTAGAATTGAAAATCACTTTCTGTATGTATGAACCACACTCAGTCACACAATGTGAGTTTAAGAGGTTAATAAAGCAGCTGCAGAAGAATAGGGTACACAACCACACCAACATACACACAGGGCATAGTCACTTAAGCAGGGTTGTTCATTTTTACTTTAGTTTTCTACATCAGCAACAGGATCTCCAAGGAGGATTATTCACAAAGCTCACCGCTTCCTTTCAAAAGAAAAATGTTTCTCATTTTCGCAGTAACTTTATGTATCCAGAAATTACCCTGATATAGGAATACACGCTATCTACATTGGAGACACTGCAACGCAGCAGTTGTAGTGGGTATTTCAAACCAAAGGCAACTGCGGGGCACGAGAAGAAAAACAGAATACAACTAATTTCTTCATGGTACACATCACATCTAAAATACTGTGTATGTAACAAAGAAGCAGCACCTGTGGCTGCTGCTAGTGGCACATATTTAACTCTCGGTGCCTCTGTGATGTTAACGTCATGTTACACCATGTACTGTAGTAAAGGATAGTGTGTCGCCTCATGATTCATTAGGCTGCCATCTGCTAGCATGACGATAGGGTTTGGGGCTCGTCTGATTTGGGGATTGGGTGGATGACAGACTTGTACGCACACATCCAAATGCACACGCTCACAAACACAATTTACACACACACACACACGCACGCACGCACACGCACACACACACACACACACACACGCACGCACGCACGCACGCACGCACGCACGCACGCACACACGCACAGGAACCAGAAAGACCAGGACGTACACTTGCGTAAATTCACTAGTGCGCGAATTAGTCGATACTCAAACACTTTAAGCACATATATGCATACAGCAGGTAGCCACTCCTTCAGCAGGGATGTGTTAATCAGAAAGGAGTCACAGCAGCCACATCACAATCTCATCTCTGAAACTAAAAATACTATTTTGCAGTTGTCTGCTTCTGCCTACAGTCAGGTTGAAGTTTACAGCCATATGCATCTGGACACATTATAAATGTAGTGAGAGACTTTAAAGGAATTTAATAAAAGAGCCTTGCTTCTCTTGTTCAACTGTATGTCTACTGTATTCGTGTAAAAACAGAGGCACATGTTCACCGTCTTGGCCAATAAAGCTGTAGACAATGCTTTGAATGTGGATGTTGCTCCAAAGAAGCTCCAAATTCTAAAACGTGGATGCTTCACACTCATCCTCAACCCAACAGCACAGAAGATCTCTACAATCACCACAGTTTAAAGGTGGACACTCAAGATTAGTGACACTAACACATCATCAAATGTGAAATTTCAACACAATCTCCCCTTCTGTTCCTGAGTTATGGTCAGGAAAGTGTTTTTGCAGAACATTATGATGTCACAGTCAATTTGACCTTTTGAATATAAATTGTCTTCACTTCATCGGTTTATCGAATTATACATTTGTATTAAATTTCTGTCATAATTAGTGGCAGAATTCTTGAGTTATGGCCACAAACGTGAGGTCACAGTGACCTTTAAATTCGAATCAATTCATCCTTGAGTTTGGCCACGGCTGTCTTCAGCAAGGACGCACGCATAAAATCGAAGAGAAGCTGGATATAAACTCTGAGCTGCAATGTAGAGCACTAGAAATATATGCAAGTTTTTTATTTTTTATTTTAAATGGGTACTGTATACGCATTTATTATATTAATGTCCCATAAATAAATAAAAAATGTCAAGGGGTAGAAAACAACAACAACAAAAACAATAAAAAATAATGATCGATCCAGGCGTCATACAATAAAAAAAAATACTGGTGGGCCTGAAAGGAATTTTCTGTATGGGAAAGAAAATACATTTATAAGGTACCAAATTATTATTTGCAAGATACGATTAACCTAGTTTAAAAGTATGAATTAAGTGTCATTTGAATTGATTACTTTTCATAAAATCAATGTGACATGACTGAAATAAAATTTTTTTAGCAAGCATTAGTTTGAGTACATGTGTAACGTATAGAAGGATTTATTTTCCCTCAAGCGGCCAATGTACAAACTCTTCAGGTTAAATGAATAGATTGAGGAAAGTAGCAGTCCAGCAAAGACTCAGATCTCAGCATCACTGATTTACTTAAGAGGGCTTTAGCAACAATATATAACAGCCTGTGTAGTAAAATCTAGAAATCAAAAAAGGCGAAAAGGGATGTCCTTTAAGAGAAGCAGACAGGATAGATGTGTAATAAGGGCCATACATACAGATTATGCAGCGGTAAAGGTGGTAGAATTAAAATATAGTAAAAAAGACTGACAATATCTGGTGAATTTGGATTAGAAAACAGGAAGAGAATTATAGAATTAAAGAGTTACGAAGTAAAAGCATAATTATGAAGTTACTGTGCTTTTGAAAGAAAAAAAGGGGCAAATAACTGTTAATTCTGTCACATGTAACAACACAAATATTACATTTTACTTGATTACATTACTTCCACCATAACACTTTACATCATCCCAACACTCCACAACACAATAAAAGTCTAAAAAGTGAAACTTGACCATTTTCCATGAGCCTCAAAACAGAATTATGATCTACCAAACCACCGTATTGTATGTTTTCCGTTTTATCCAACTCCTGCTTAGTCTGCAGGAGGTCAGCACTCAAGCACTCAAGCACTCTAAGAGCATCTAAGCATAACTAAGTCAGTTTCCCCCTCTAGTGGTTACAATATATTCATTGTGATGCTGCTGTACTACAGTGCTGACACTCAGAACTCATGTCAGAAATAAAATGGACTTTTTTTTTTGGACTAATTAAACAACACTTTTGACCCTTTTACAGAGTTCACTTTTCCTAGTCAGACATGTCTCTATTTTTAACCAGATAGTTTTGTGAAGATCATATCCTGACTTCTACTGAGACTAATGATTGAAGTAGCAGCCCAACCAATCTGTTCATGATATAGAGCTGACACTAAACAATCCTTAAAAACTAGAATTTTCTTGGCGGTGATAATCTTTTACATTTTTTAACTGCTCCTTGCAGTCGCTCTCTTTTTGGATAAAGAAAAGGTGTCTTTTACATTCTCTCACACAGTGAATAGGAAATACAGTAGAGTCACTCGTTTTGAATTTCAGCAGTGTTAGTGCTGTCCCAGGCTGCTGCTCAGGAATCGATGAGGCTCTGGAGGCGATTGGGGAAATCAGTCATGCTTAAAATATGGAGTACAGCAGTGACGCACACAGCGGCCAGCCCACCACAGCCTCACACAGGCCCTATTGACTAATCTGGGTGTGTGTTTGGCAGGGGGGGACTGGCAGCTATATTGGGACCTCTGACATTGACACTGTTGCCCTTTGGTTGGGTGGCCTCACTTGACGCTTTTCTTTTTTGTTTCCCCATTATTCTTTTGGTTACTATCACTTCCTGCATCTCAATTGTTTGTGTCTGCAGAATATATTCATATTCTCTTTCACCCTCTAACCCCCCCAGTCTCTGAGTCTAACCCGTTACTTCTCGTTGTTATCTCTCTGCTAAAAGCAGCACTATCTCAACCCAAGTCCCCCCTATCACCACTTCACTGCCCTCTCGTCAGTGCCTCTCCACCATTTGTCCAAATTATCTCTTTTTCCCAGTCAGTAAGTCGTTGCCTCTGCCTCTCTCGCTCTCACCTCACTCCACCTCGTCCCCATCATTCTCTATTTCAGATAAATGGCATCTTCTCAAAACTGTGGCAGCAGCATCGACTATCTTCTCATGATACCGTCTGAGAGCTTTCTTCTCTGGCCATGCTGCTTAATGCAGAGGGACTGTGTTGTTTAAATGCACCGCACTGCCAGAGAGGCCATAAAAAAGTGTTGTGTATTGTTGAGAAGGTTACAAGGAGTGGAGGAAGGGGGGGTCAGTATGATAGGATGAATAGTGTCCTGGTACTGTTAGTACAAGTGAGGATAAGAGCTGTCACTATTGTGGTGGACACATTTGGATGACAGAGACTGCTTTGTCTCAGCGTACACCAATGCATGCGTGCGCGCGTGCGTGCGTGCGTGTACTGATATCGTTGTGTGGCCCAATTTTGTTTAAAAACTATATTCATGAGGACAAACAGACCTTATGAGGACATTTATGCTGGTCCTCACAACTTTAAATTGCAATTTGAGGATTAAGACTTGGTTTTAGGGTTAAGATTAGGGTTAGGGTTGAGGTTAGGCACTTAGTTGTGATGGTTAAGGTTAGGGTAAGGGGCTAGGGAATGCATTATGTCAGTGAGTGTCCTCATAAGTATAGAGAGACAAGCGTGTGTGTTTGTGCGTGTGCGTGTGCGTGTGTGTGTGTGTGTGTGTGTGTGTGTGTGTGTGTCTTGCATGAGGTCAAAGGAAATAATTTTTTTCCAAAGAATTGATCTACTAACTAAACTCATTTCATTATTTCCATTGCTATTGCAATGGCTCATGCATTATATTTAAAAAAAAATAAAGTATTGTCTTTGCTGAAATGAAAAACAAGATCTGAACAGTGACTCCACTTCACTGTACATATCAGGTAACAAAAAAATACAGACTTGTTCTGTTCCCATCTGCACTTCTGTATTTCTAGCTGTGGTCTAAAATCTCCTGCTTTAATCTCCTCATATGATCCAAACAGGCTCACGGCTGGAGAAGTTCGGATGACACTCGCGAGGCACATGCCTTATGCCCAGAGTTCAGAAAAGTTTGCCACACTGCACATTGTACAATTTTTTTTTTTCCACAACAGCCCTGAAATTAATTTCTTCCTCTTTCAATGCAGGGAAGAGGGTTATTTTTTATGAGTTTGAGCAGCATTTAGAGATTATTTTAAAGACGTGTCTTTAAGTGGGAGGTATTCCTGACATTGTAAATGGTGTTATGTTGGCCTCCGGGTTGCTTTGTGTGTATATTCATATGCTGGTACTTAATGCATTAAGTCTCTGTTTTTGGTGTCTGTAAACTTACATAACAACTTGTCCTGCAGGGTTCTCATGACAGCTGTAGTAGATTTTATGTTTTTCCTGCCTGGTGATTACACAGTTGCATCAAGTTACAACTACAATTAAATTAATCAGTCTAATCAGTGTGTAGACAAGAGACCATGTTACCATGATTTATCTGTTAGAGGAGAGTTCGTTTGACACATTCGTGTACAGCTCTGCTTTGTTTTGCAGCACAATATGAAAAACAGACATGAAACCTGTTACGTCTGCCGCTCTCGTATACAATTTTCCAGAGCACACCAATATTTCTTCAGTGCCCTTATGAAATGCAAAAGTGCTAGACCACACGATGGTCATACCATGCCTAACACAGACTACGCAGCTTGGCTCGAGTCCATGGACCCCAAGGAGGGACATCAGTGAACAGAGACATCGATCCAGCATGTCACCCGAGGCCTGCACTCCCAGCCACAATGCCCTGACAGCAACACTCGCCAGCTTCACCACAGCACACGTCCAATCATTTCTGTTATTTGTTTAGGGTGTTAGACGGGGTTAAAGTTAATCCAGAGTTTATAACAGCACACAGGTGCAGACTCACCATTAAATAGAGCATCTGTTTGCGTTGAGTTACAGATTTCTATTTAAAATAAATGTTTATACTTTAAGTAATCTGAATGCTATTCTAAGAGTGGAATTTGAAACATGACAAAAAACACATCTCCTGCAAATACTAAGAATGAAACCACCAAATAAACACCAACAAAATACCCGACAGAACAGGGAAGCAGTGTCAAATAATTCCCCATCAGCTCCTTATATTTCATGTACTCTAACAGATTAAAAAAACAAAAAAACAGCCAGTACTTGTCAGGTACAGAAACAGGTCAAATCAGCTTTCCAATACTTCTTGAAACATCTTGAAACACATGTATTATGTTGCCTTTGCTGTCCATCAGCAACAGTAATCACAAAACTGTTGACACAGCTGGATACATACCCAATGCATGAGTGTCTGCGGGTGGAGAAGTTGCCCTGCATCTTTCTTGAAAAGCGAGAGTCTTTGTTCATCATTTTATTGGCAGGTACAAAAAAGAGTTGGGATGAGTTCAGAGGATCGTCAAAAATGCAGCATTGGGTGGCGCGACCAAAACCCCCATGTTGTCATGAATCAAAAAAGTGAGGCTGTCCAAATTCCTTTATGTTGTCTGCAGTCACAAGTTATGGCATCGGGAGACAGGTTCCTTTGACAGGACGGGGCAGGAAAATTAGATCCAAGAATGACAAATGCAAAACAACAGGATGCAAAACAGCAAAACGCACAAGTTTCATTTGCTGCACCTGGTATGAGCAAGAACGGAAGTGAACGCAACAATAAATCAGGGCTCCTTCTGTGTTTATTAGATAAAACGTAACAGCTAAAAGTGAGTCAGTTCCAGCTCAGTGCAGAGTCAACGAACCATAGTGCATCAGACTGGAAGTTGAGTTGCGGTTCGGTTTTCGGTCCCGGCAGTGAAGATATGTCCATTTGTTTTTGTGGAAAAGCAGGAATCACAAAGGTTCAGCTCAGAGTGTGTGTGCATGCGTGGGTGTGAACAGCTTAAAAAGGCGAGGAGTCTTGGCTGTTAAAGACCCATCATGAAGTGAGTTAACACATCGTCTCACTGACAGGGAAAGTATGGGGCCGAATCGAATCAAGTGAAATTGAGGATGGTGTCAGCTGTCAGTGCTCATCTGGGACTAATTCCTCACTCGTTCTCCTTTCAGCTCGCCGCACACGAGCCAAGATAAACGCTTCTCTTGTGTTTTGTTTTTTTCCTCTCTCTGTACTGCTAAATAGTAAACAACAAGTTTAAATTCTTCCAAATGAGCTGCAAACTGACAAAACTGAATTCCTCAACAATGGACCTCAGGTATTCTCTGTTTTTAAAAGTCAGGTCCCACAACCGTGAAACAAAGCTGTCCATTTGAACATAGGTTTGCCTCTGTGATAGCACACCACCAAGAGACTGAGCAGAGTTATTCTTAGTGGGAAAAACTGAACTGGAAAGAGTGTTATAATCCCATCAGATGCTCCCTGGAGTGGGCTGTCCCATGTAGTCCCTGTCAGCAGGTCATAACAGACTTTTTGCTCTCTCTTCTCTTCTCTCCTGAGAGTGGTGGGACCAAACTCAGGCTTAAAACAACAAACAACAACACTATCTCCCCTGAGAATGAGAGACGTAGAGAGAGGGAGATTGTGGAGGGAGAAGGAAGGGGTGGGGTTCTGGGTGGCCGAGAGAGAGAGAGAGAGAGAGAGAGAGAGAGAGAGAGACAGAGAGAGAGAGACAGAGAGACAGAGAGAGAGAGAGAGAGAGAGAGAGAGAGAGAGACAGAGAGACAGAGAGACAGAGAGAGAGAGAGAGAGGGCAAATTGTACAAAGAGAGAGAACAGAGAAAGAGAGTCACAGCATGAGAAAGTAGACTGGTGTTATCAGCACTGAGTGGTAGAAAAAAAAAAAAAAAAAAACGGTTCACTGTTGTATATTAGAGTGTTACATGTATGACCTTTTCTCAATGAGAGTGCCCAGTTTCTCTTTTCGTGTAACCAACTTGCCTCCATGCCAGCAGTAACAATAGTGCTCTGGTCAATCAATACTTCAATATTGTGTGTGCGTGTGCTTTTTTTTAACGGTTTCATTTTCTTTTTTTTTTCATATTGAATTTTGTTCTCATGCTATGATATAATCCATCTGATTCGCCCAATATCCTCTGCAGTGTTAAACAAATATTTGGTATAATCAAATACATGACCGTGAAAATCCTTCAGAGAATAGACGATTGGTAAATGATAGAAACATCTTATTTTCCGTAATGTCAGGGAGGGAGCTGTTACGGTACACAGGCAGGCAATGACTGGTCAGAAATCTGGGCCTAAATAATGCTTATTTACTCTACTATGGAAAATACAGTGACTTTAACAATTAACAACAACTAAATTTGCCAGTTAGAGAAAGTCTAAAGATGAGGACAAACATTATAGACTATAAAGATCTACTGTAACAGTTGTTGTTTTTTTTATTTGTTTTTTTTACTCCAGCTGTATATTTGCTATCAGAGGATGCATGTAATATTTTTTCATGTTTGATAAATAGTGGAAACTTGTAATCCCATAGGGAATCTGACTCACAGACTTATAAACTATTGGGGTAAAATTCACAAATTACACAACCAGAGCTGTCAAACCTTCTTTAGAAATCTCAATGAAATGAGATTATTTTTGAAATTCTCATTTTGCAAGAGTTAATTCATTTTTACGACTATTTATCAGTCATGTTATCCGATGCAATTTATAAAAGGCTGATAGAAAACCAAATTCACTGATTAAGTAACAATATTTCTCACCAGCATTTGGTCAGAACAGCCTTTAAAACAATTCTAAGCCTTCAAAAATATTTGAGTCCCCATACGGTCAAACTCCAGTGAAAGGAAGAGTCTCTATCCTCAACTCTGACCCATGACAGAAACAGAAACAAATCCTCCTGAGAGACTCTGCCCAAATTTCACAACATCGCAACCTCTAGTGGAAGAGAAGAGGAAATGCATGTTAATCCTCACAAGGAGAATTTGGGAGCATCCTGAACAGTTTTTTTTTTGTTCTACAGCTTAAACCTACAGTATACCTGTGATCTGAGATCACTACTTCAGGCACATTATTACAGTGAAAGGAATAACACTACAGTATGAGTTAGTTTTATAACCCATATCACTGATTTAAACCTGGGAAATGTGATTTTCTAGAGAAAATAAATCTATAGATTGTATCTAGTAGAAGCCACTAGAGTTGCAAATGTTATCTTTGCTGTATTTATCTTAGAAAAAAATACTTCTGACTGACTACAGAGCCAAAGCAATGAAGGCATCCCTCAAAAGAAGCCATAATTATTGTTTGTTTGTGTTTTCTCAGCTCATTAGCCTGTTTTGTTTTCCTGATATCTTTATCAATGAAAGACATAATGTGAAACAAAACTGACTGTCATCCTAGAGCTTGTTTGCAAAAACTATTTTCTTGAAATGTTTTTTTCACCCCCCAAAAAAATCCATTGGATCACTTGACACAGTGTCTCTGAAGTGGAAAAAGAGGCTTAATCAACTTAGACACAAAAGTGAAAATAAATTCATGAGTATGTTCTATATTTGAGCTAACTACGACATTTATTTTCCACCGGACCCCCAGTTTGTTTAATTCTTCCTCCTTGCCAGTTATCCTGCAATAACTCATCCCCATCCATTTATTTCAGATCCGACATAATGGGACACTGCGCGTACCCTGCGGGGAGAAAACATCCTCGATGGCCTGACCTCAGAGCTGTGTAATATAAAAGTTGACATGTTGAATATCTATGCTATTCTTTGACTTTCCACAATGAGCCTTGAAATCCCTTCGACTCGACTCTTGCCCTCTAATATTTAGATTTTCAACAGACACTGTGAAATTGATGAAACAGTTTGGTTGAAGTGTTACAATAAACCATGGAAAAGAAATGTGTCCACCAATCTCAAATCTAAGACCCTTAAACACCGGTGTTTATAAAAGCGAATGAACTTGCAAACCCTTTTGGAGTTTTTCTAGTAGGCATTCGCTTCTTTAAGAATTTTTAACACTCATTCTATGCTCATAAAAGTAAGGCAGGATTTTTCAGCAGCATCTAGAGTTTCTCTCGGGTCTTTAGTTTTATTTCATTGAGCTGGACGTTGTCTAACATCACTGCAACAAGTTGGCGACACCTCGTAACCACCCAGCTTTGCATGGTGCCTACAACCAAGTGTGTATCTGTTGAGGGTAAACACTGATGAGGATATAGGGGACATGTGCGATTGGTTTTACAGTGCTGTACAATTTTTCACAACAGTACAACAGGCTCTTTTGAAGAATTCTATCACATCAGGAGAGAAATCCACCGTCCCCTCAGAGCAGAAAAGACAAATATCTGTCTGTTTGTATATCCATCTACACATATATCTGAGGCCCTGTTTATTCTTCCTCTCTCAAGACGTGAGGATCAAATATAGTTTTATTGATCATACGACTTTTACTTGACACGGTCAACCAAGTAAATGTTTAATTTGCATTGGAATCATGGCCTGGCATGATGCAATAACGGCTCATAAAACTCAAAGTATTAACAGGTACCAGAGCGGAGCTGGCTGACAGCAACACTGCTGTACTCTTTACAAACGAGAATTATGACCACTATAACGGAGGAATAAATTTATAGTGTTTGAACCTCGGCAGGAAATATCCCGTTGTGTGAGGTGTGTTTCACAGTTGTGTGGTTATAAAAAATAAAAAAAATATTTGCTGACAGATGAAAATGTTCGCTAAACAAATAGGTGGAACAACAAACTGCGGATCCAGTGACAAACAGGGATGTCACTAAGCTGTGTTTACTGAGATGATGCCACTCATCAAGGTGGAAAACAAAAGGTGGACAAAGCTTAGGAAAAACACTCACACCTGCAGGAAATGAAGCACTAAAACTGACAGCAGGTCTGAAATCCATTTCCAAACATTGACTTAATAGTACCTCAGTTAGTTAAAAGAACAAAAATAAATCAACTGTATTTTGTAGGCTTCAATAAATAAAAGCCAAAAATCCAGCAAAACACCAACAGGAAATGTTCTCAGTAAATATCTCCTGGTCCATTTAAGATGAAACCTTTCAAATTCTCCCGTTATTACAATAAAATTGAGCTGTATTTCCCCTAAAAGAAAAGCTGTTTTTTAAAAAATATTCTGGTAGAGTACCGTGTGCATGACTGAAATATAGCAGTACATGCGCATCTTGTGGTCCGTGTCAGTTTCATAACATAAGCTTAAGGGCAACCATTTTTGTAGTGTGACTGCTGCCTGCACAAAAATAAACCCAAAATACATGAACATCTGCAGCTGACTGGAGTATGCCTGGAGCACGAGATGTCTCCTACTTCAACAACACACGGATTAACTGAAACATTTTACAGCACCTACAGGTAAAGAATACATCATTTAGAGAAAAGATAAACGGTTGTGATTTATTGGTTTAAGTGTTTTACTGTCTAGATATGGCAAAATTAATACTGACATTGTCTCCCCGTCTGTTATCCCAAATCAGCGAAAGCAAGTTATTTATGACTTGTCAATAAATCTTATATGTACTGAGCAGTCCTCACACATCCTAATGTCAGCCCAATAACAATCTCTTTGCGTTTAAAAAATATGTTTAGTTAGTAATTGAGGTGATTTTGCAGCTCATCCACTCCCTCTGAAATATTCACCTAACAGTCGAGCACCGACTCAGATGCAAGTGACAATGACCTGTTTTGCCAAATCTGAACAAGACTAACGTGGTTCGTTCAGTGAAGCACAAAGCACACATCATCTTTACCACAGACTCTACCTGGGCGTGTGGGCCAGGGTGAAGCGGCGCCGCTGCAGGTTGAGGCTGCGGTTCATCATCAGCTTTCTGAAGAGCAGCGGGGAGTTTCGAGGAGACCCACGAGGAGACTCTTTAGGTGAGATCTTCGGGGATCCTCCTGTTGAACCCGCTCTGGACCTCGGCATGAGCTGAATGACGGGCGGCCGGGTCACCCTTCGCTCCTCTAGCGTCTCATCGACTTCAGACTGCTCTTCCTCAGAGCTCTCAGAGCACAGGCTGCTCATGGTGAAGAGAGGATGGTTACTGGTCAGGTAGTTACCCCTTTGCTCACTCTGCCTTCGGTATCTAGGAAAGAGTCTTTTCTCGGTTTGTCTTTAGTTTTAAAGACTTCCTTGCGGTCTGTCGTATATCGGTATTATGTCAGTTTCCGTGCCTGTCTGTCGTAATTTTCCAGGTCCAGGTGATGCAAGTGCCTGACATGCAGTCCTTGCTTCTTCATGTCACAAAATAAACCTGGGCCTGCTCGTGATTGCTCCAAAACTCTCTAACTAAAACTCTAAAAGAAACTGCTTTAAAAATTCTGAAACAAACCATCAGCACCCCTGAAGAAATGAACACAGCAACACTCCTATAAGACTTCCAATCTTCATTTGAAATCCATCAGCTCCATTCTTGTCTCATCCTAAAGATCATGCTGAGGGGCTCGCTGGGCAATAGACTCAAACATTTGTGTTGATGTACTCCCTCTCCCTCTCTTCCTCCCTTCCTCCCTGCCTCCCTCCGGCTTTGTTTACATTACTGCTAGGCCTTCCCTCTCTCCAACTAAATATGGACGTCTAATTTACAGGGAGGGAAAGCATGACAGATCACCTCCTTCTGCTTCTCTCTCCTTCTTTCCAACCCTCAGCCTTCCCCCCTTCCTTCACACGT
Source organism: Embiotoca jacksoni (assembly GCF_022577435.1). Lineage (NCBI taxonomy): Eukaryota > Metazoa > Chordata > Actinopteri > Embiotocidae > Embiotoca > Embiotoca jacksoni. The sequence continues at coordinate 315,805 of NW_027185363.1, read as the reverse complement.
AATCTTAAGGAACATATTGTTCATCAACTTCAAACTGTGCTCCATAATTACTTCCTTTCCATGTCCCTCCAGTAGATAAACATTAAGCTGTGGCCTGGCTAAGCCATCCAGCTCACCTTTCTTAACTCCCACTCCAGCTGCAACTTTCACCTTTCTTACGCTCACTCCAAGTTTGCACACTCAGGCTTTTCCTCTGCTCCCTGAGGCACTATTTGTTGTGAAGTTTCCTATTTCCTCAGAGACAGCCTTTTTGCCTTTCACATGCTCTGAGCACACCAGGAAGAGTCACATGAAGGTTCCTCTGACTATAAAAAGCAGAGGTAGATAAAAGCTATAGAGAGCATGGGTGCTGTCACGATGGCGCTCTCTATCTGTGACCAGAGGCAACATCATCTTCACCCCCACCCAGCTCTCTTTGTTTATCGCTGGAGAGTGAGAAAAGGTCCTCCTGTGATTAAGCACTCACAGCTAAAGACTGGTGGTGTCAAGAGTAACTGAAATAACCTAGGGAGCTGGAACATCTGACACCAGACTGAACCTATGACCAACAGCTGGTAGGGAGCACAGGAAAGAAAGATTATTTGGTTGGAAGCTTTTTATGGACGTTGCTGCTGAACATAGCGTAACATTCCTCATCTAAAGAGTAATGTTTTACTCGAGGGATGGTGGAAACCAAGTCAGAGCTAAAAGGCAATTTAACTTTGCATTTGCTCTGTGGACACAAATAACGCTGCTCACTATGTAAATAAACAGTCGGTTACCAAGCAGTTCAACTTGTGTCGGGCCGACTGAGTATTTTTCACGACTTTCATTTGATTTGAATGTCCAAGCAGTAAAGATGCTCTGCCTCAACCTCGACACATCTGAAGATAATCCTGGGCCCCAAACAAATCCTGGCCCTGAAGCCAATCATCATCCCAGTCATGTGAAGGACTGCATACATGAATCTGTAGTGGTTGCTAGGGGTATCACTAATGGACTGCTCAAAGCACATTTAAACAAGTAATAAAGATCTATTTTAGGTGCTGAAGTCTGTACATTCCATCCCTCCTTGCTCAACATACGTTCCCCCATACTACAAGGCCCCTGGGTGAGGGCTGCCCAGTTCCCAGTTTGATTCGGGGAGACCAGAACTGTGGCGGCACTTCCGCAGGTCTCGGATGGAGGTTGCTTAAGTTTATCAATATACAGTTCTAATGCCATTGTGACACGGCATCCATTGTTATAAGATATTCCTATTTGCACAGAACAAGACACCGATACAGCACTATACTCTGCTCTGTCAACTGTCTACTAAAAGTCGACCTTTTTGTGGACTTATGCGGCATTCAAATGAGACTCGCGAGCTCGTGGTTACAACATAGGAAGTTGTGTGCACCGTGTGCTTGACGTAAGTGGTTAGGTCATAAAAACACCATTGCTATGCAACGGCAACGTGGATGGCGTCTAGCCACAGAGGCTAACAATTTAACAAAACAGGGTAATAACGTAATGCATAAAACTACAAAGGCACAGAGGGAAAAGATGAGGCTGTTGGAAAGATCAACATTTTCCTCAGACGTAGGCTATTATCTAAGTTATGAGGACAAACTCTACATGACTAAAACTACAATATATTAGCTTTAACATCCAACGAAAAATGTACTTCCATGGCCAAGCAAACACGTCACAACTCGTGAACTCGAGGCTTACAGGACGTTCCAACGTTGTGAATACCACGAGGGGGCTGTTAATGTGGACTCTTCCGGTGTACACAATTAATAGGACGCAATGATGAAGAACGCAGCGTGAATTACAAAGCTACCTCCCTCTAATAAGTACTCCTGTCAACCTAGAGAGAGTTTACAAGTTTTCAAAAGTGACATATTTCATGGCTTTCGTCAAAGTAACGTTGAGACTCCGATTCAACCATTTCTGTGATGACTGACATTGAATCGTGTCTCCAAAGTCTTTTATGTGATGACTCTAGCCATACAGAGAACAAACCAGTACTGATAGACAGCATCATGCTGACTCACTGCCTCTGACCAATCCATCTGGAGTTCCCATCTGGTGTGAGCATAATAAACTCACAACCGTTGTCCTCCACTAAAGACACTGTAATCCCAGGTTTTCAAACCCAAGCTGTTCTCTGATCTGTCAGACACCCACAGAAAAGCTCACACCGGATACATTTTTAAAGCATCCACTCTGTTCCAGGCAGAAAATGGTTTGCTTTTTGGAAACGTAGAAGTGTTATTTGAAAGCAACTGGACTTGCTTGAGGTTATTGAAGACATTTCACCTCTCATTCAAAAGATTTCCTCGGTTCTGACTGAAAATATTCCTTTTTTTCGATGGGAGGTAAGAGGCCTCTTGTTTTATGACTCTCATTAGCTGTCATTATATTATATGTGTAAGGAGGTATGAGGTGCTCATTCTTCGTGACAGTGTCATCGGGGGAGTTAGGGATCATCAACATCAGGGAGTTAAAGCACTTGTCTGTTGACCAAATTCTCAAAAACCTGTCCTCAGATAAGGGGTAGCACAATGCTAATCCTGTCAGGGCCACTGAGGCACACCCTGTCTTCATTAATTGAGCCATATAAAAACCACTGACTGTATAAAAAAGTGGACATAGCTTTCGGACTGAAAAATGAGGCCAGTGCAGAAGTGCATTAAACTACAAGACCACCAAAAGCCGCGAGCGGTTGGCTCCAAAAAGCCTCTGGCTTCATGGACAACTTGTCTAATGAAATATGAAGTACACACATTTTGTTTCTTCCACTAGTCATTTTGGTGTTGTTAGCTAAAGCCCAGCTTTCTTATTAGTTTACTGGCAGTCCATCTGAAAATAATCCCATCATTAATGAACTAATAAGCCCCAAAGAGACGTGTTTTTGGGGTCAGGCATCCTGTGGCTTTAAATGCTTCTCCATCAAAACAGACTACCACCTTGTAAACAGGAGAGCACACGGGCCTCTTCTCACAGAAGGAATATAATAAAAGGCTTTTCAGTCCTTCAACATCACAGAAATCATGTCTGTAGCAGTGTCGCTTTAAACCTGATATATAAATATTTATGGGATAAATAAAACCTAATCATCGCAGTACATGAACATGTTTTCCATCTGTTGCATTTTGATTATGGCCCATTAAATATGATGAATCTGTATTCCAGTGTGTTTGCCTTATATAGATACGGAGTATTTTCATACTCTGGCACTATGTGTCACCAACTCTGTATCTGACCATTATGAAATACGGTCACAGTCTCCCCTTCTGTTCCTGAGTTATGCGGTTAAATAATGGACAGAAAAATGCTTTTGTCACAGTGAAGTAGACCTTTGACCTTTTGGATATTAAATGTCATCACCTCATCATTTCATCCTATTAGGCATTTGTGTGAAATGTTGTCATAACTAGCCCGAATTATAAAAATGTATGGCCAAAAACCTCAGTGACCTTTGACCATCAAAATCTAATCAGTTAATCCAGTTTTGTAATTTGAAGAAAGTCCCTCAGGTCGTGTTGTAGAGAATGTGACAGATTTAAGGTCACGGAGATCCACAGACAACCCAGAAACACGATGTCTACGGCCACGGCTCTCACTGGCGCAAATCCATAATAAAAAAAAAATATGAAGGTGGGTTTCTACAAATAAAGAAACCACCAATGATACGACTTTGCAGCCACCTGATCACCCGTGACGTGCACCACAACTACCAACCTAAACAAACAGGTCTATCCGCATTCTTTCAACTAGTGGAAAAAAAAAAAAAAAAAGAATTGTAATGTGTGCACACGCACACACATGCAAACACAGTGTAGACAGGCAAAAAGAAAGCTCCAGATGTATTTGCAGCGGCAGCAGCTTGACTGCTGTGGTGGACACAATCATAAGAGTCTTGTTTGTTTGATCTTTTATGGTGATAATTGTTCAGCAGTGTGACGGAGGGGAAAGCAACGCCTTAAGCAGGAGACTTTGTTGAATCATATGCTCAAGAAGCAAATCAACTTTTTCTATCGAAATTAAACAGACAAAAAAGGGGTCACGATGTCCTGTGAAATATTAAACATTTTACACACAAATAAGTTGGAGGAAGGTCCTGCAACGTTTAACTTTAAATATGTGTTGATTTACAAGACCACAACCTGGCTGACACTCAAGGGTTGGTTATTGATTAAGTACATTAACTAATTTTAATCACTAATATCTAAAGGAGGGCCAACTGTTTGGGAACTAGGAAAAAAATTAACCCGTTTTTGCAGAGCCCGCATGTTTTATGAATATTTTTCGGAGACAGAAAATGTGTTTACTTACTGAACGGAGATTTCAAATTTGAAAAATGTCGTGTAAAACTTTTAGTTTAAATGTGTAAATAAAGTGGGAAAAACCTGGTCACTATACTTTTTAAATTATATGACAAAAAAAAGAGTAAAAGAAGTATCATATATATTGTCATACGCTCCCTTAAAGTGGGACGTGCTATTATGTAGATTTAATTACATTTGGTAATAAAAATGAAAAATAAAGATTATTTCACCAAAAGGATCGACTGAAAACAAGTGTATCACTGACTCACAAGGTTCTGGAGCTGCAGCTCGTAGGAGTCCCCAGTCTCCTGCAGGGTTTGATGAAGAGGGCTGATAGCGGGCCAAACTTGGGGCCATCCTCTGGTCTGTCCTGCGTGGAAAGTGCGCAGGAAAGCCTGAGAAGAGCCTCTTCACATCACATCTGACGCCTGAGTTCTGGGGAAACTTGATGCAAGAGGCCTGCTCCGAAGAGGCCCGTTGTCTCTGTAGGAAACCCTCCCAGGTTCTTAGAACAGTGAAATAGTTCCTCCGGTCCGGAAGCCCCTCTTGATTTCTGACCCCGTGACCCTCTCTCTCTATCTGCTTGGGTGTTTGACCTTTTTTTTTTTTTATAAATAACTATCGACACACTCAAGCTTTAATGTTGACCATTTCTGATCAAACTGCCCAACATGGAGACCGCTGAGTTGTTTGACCGTATCATGAGTTTAATTAATCAGGAGAAATGTACGATAAAACACATGTAATAACTGATTTCTCCATTCATGACACAATAACATATTCTATTACTACTACTTATTTTAAAGCACAAGGCTCAATTAATGTTCTCTACAACTGCTTGGTAATGCTGAAAATCACAGAACAATACATGAGAGTGTAATTACCAAATCTAAATCACACAAGTAACTCGCCATTCTATTTTTGAGTTCAAGGAAAAGAAAAGAAATAAAAAACATAAATCCTAAGCCACAAATGGAATTTTTTTTTTTTTTAAATCTTTTAAAGCTAAACTAATTATGCTTACCGCCGTGAAGTTGAACAATTTTGATGAGTTATTTCTCCTCATACTTTCAGCTACTATATCATCACTACAAGAAAACTGCGAAGGAAATCCGTGAGAGGAGAATGCAGGAACCACATTTAAGGTCAGATATGAAGTAGTCTGTGGCATCAATACTTCCTTGGGCTGTCACTCAGTAAAGAATAACTACGTCTCGCCTCTTCAGAGCCCTCAGCTGTCATTAGTTCAGTGATAACTTTCATAGCACTGTTTCTGGTTCGGATCTTAACTGTCTACTGGCAACTGTAACTTCATTAGATCCAAATATATATATATATATATATATATATAATATACACGGAGCCTGCAGAGGTTTGAGGTGATAGAGCTGCCTGCATGACAGGCCATTATTCATGTGAGTCTATCCGACTGTAGAATCTACAGACCTCACGCATCCAGACCTTCTGGTTCGGCCGGCCAGACCAAGTTTGGTCAAGCTGCTGCCTACAATGTCTCTATGTAACTTTTTTTTTTACAACATCAACACAGCTTTGGATCTCTACTTCTAATACTCAGGAGATGTGTTGAACTTTAATGCCCTTCCTGATGTACACTGAGATATAAAAAAACAAAACAAATACAAAACATAAACTCAAACATCAGTTGTGGCTCATGACTTGTTCATTTGCTTTCATGGGGTTTAAGTTATCATCTTTAGCTTGCTTTTTTTTATTTGTACTTTAAGTATCGTGCCTTATTTCATCATTACTTTTTGATTAACATATATACTGAACATTAAGTGAACTGAGGATGATCTGGCAGACTATAGTGGTTTCAAAATAAAGGAATCTGGCAAATAGGGTCAAAATAACCATAAAAAAAAACTAGTATGACGTGATTCAGAGTTTTTTCATTAACCTTCATAAATCAGAATGTTTGTCTGTTTTACTACTTTCAAAAGCTGGAAGATGAAGATGATTTATGTGATATGGCGCCATCTAAAGGACAGTAAGGACACGGACCAATCTTTGCAAAGATCCTTTCAAGTAGTGCAAATACCAAAACCTTTTTATTGATTCAAAATGCTACAAAAACCATATATTATTTTATGGTTTCAGTAGATAACAGTTCTTTAGAAAGTAAACTGTATTTATATTCTGTGAATTATTTAAAAACACGATAGAATTGTTCCCTTTTCAGAAAAATAGTGTAAAATCCCAGATAAAAAAAATAATATTTGATGCCATTCCTCAGTGTTCCTTGTTTAGTGCAGTGCTGCTCCTTCACTCATTGTAGCTGTAACTTTTGAAGTGTCTCTGGCCCCCTCCACAGGCCTCAGGCTTGGAGCCCTGAAAAAGTGAAAGGCTCGTTAGAGGCCGAAGACCAAGTCGAAGCACAAGTTTTGAACACTGAAATTGATTTGATTGATATAAATTGTACCTTGTACATGTTGCAGACCAGCATGAAGAGAGAAGACATGGCTTTTTCCTGCAAGTCCTCTGTGTGCTTCTGCAAATTTAGAAAAAAAAAATTTGTGTTCCAAAAGAAGAAAAGGGGTAGCATTTCAAATGAGAGATCAAATTATTGGTACAGGACTTTCAGTTTTCACTGGTCACAACAACTGCACATAATGTAAGTAAGACAGGCTTGAAAAACAGTAGCGGCAAACACGGAAACTGCGGAGGCTAAGAGGACCAATGGTTGCAAGTAGAAGCTTACTAAGGGAGCCGGGTGAATGCAAAAGGTTGGTTCCTTATCATCACCAAGTCTGACACCTCTATGAAAGAAATTAACTTTGAGTGAACTTTGCAGCCATTTAACACAGAGCACACTCAAGTAGTAGAAGTCTATACTGCTGTATGTGTGTTGAAAATTTTAACATTTTTCAGTTATGCCTGATCTATATAGGATGAGGTGTGTTTTTTTTTTTTTTTTTTTTTTTACTTGCTACGGAGCAAACTCCCCTTTTAAGTTATCATTAAAATTGGGTCAAGCTGTCTGGCAGAGAGACAGCAGAATATTGCGTGAAGCTCTGGAGTCGCATCAAGCTGTAATTTCATACACATCAATAGCGACTCTCTTTCACTTCCAGATTTCGGCTTTGGAGCAGATCAAATGATCTTGAACTAAAACCCTGTAAATGGAGCGTCACTTGTTTTAAAAAGGACAGAGTCAACAGTTAGTCATTCATTGTTATGTTCTCAGTTTCTAACCGTCTCGTTATGTTTACAGGGTGGTCTGCAAATTGAAAAGAAGCCTTACCCCATCGACGGTGATCCAGGGCACGTATTGGTGTGCAGGGTCCAGAGCTTTGGTCTTCAAGGCATTCTGGTGCATCAGGCCGTTTCCCACATCCCCGTTCACGCAGCTCATGACGGAGTCCCAGCTCAGTTCAGGGCTGTAGAGTTCCAGACACTACAAACAACAGCGGTGGGAAATAAACACACTTCAACTTTAGTAGTGAAACAGAAGGAAGTAGACAACAGACAAAATGACGACAGAAATGCGCGCACACACACACACACACACTCAGACTTCCTTACACTCTTCGCTGACTTGATGACGTTGTTGGAGGATTCCATACAGAAGATGACCGGGAAAGCCATCTGGGTCATATTCAGTAAACAAGTCTGAGAAGAACAGACACTATTATACTACAACACCAACTCAGTTTATACGTACTACATTTATAAAAAAAAAAAAGAAAAAAAAAAAAAAGAATGTAAGCTTTCTGAAGACATTTTAAGACATGCATAGTCATTTCACAGCAACAATCTCTGAAATCCAAGTATTATTTCTTTCACCAAACTAAGGCAGACTGCATGGCTCCTAATTTTAGTTACAGCATTATTGAGCAATATCAGCAGTCTCCGTGCGTTGGGGGTGTAACGTTACCTCAATCATGTTGCCCAGACATTCATCTTCTCCATGCTGGCACTCAAAAACATACTTCTGCCCATCAGGCTTCTCCTGGGATGGGGTAAATAAATAAAACAGATTTAAAACTTAACAAAATAGGAATGTAATTTCTTAGTTTTACTTAACCTTATAGTCTAATAAAAAACTTTTGGTCAAACAAATCATTAACCATTACCCCCCCCCTTGAAGTTTTAGTAGAATCACAACCCTGGTGTATATCGAAGGTGCTCGGTTCACTGCTTACCTGCGCATTGCCGTACGGCACCAGAGTAACAGACATGATGTCATTCAGCAGGACCCAGGTAGGGAAGAGCACGCTGGTGAGAAAAAGTCTGCAGCCGGGACACAGACTCTCATAGTAAAGCCCAACCTGGACTAAATCTGCAGTCTCACGGGACCTGGTGAAGTTGGACTCAAGGCACTGCTTCAAAACCTACAGGAGGGGGACAAAGTAGGGAGGTCAACGTCCATGTGATCAATTGTTCCTGTTGAAATATCTGACCCCCCCCTTTTTTTTTTCCCCATTTGCGACCCGGCAAGTGTCCAGCAAAAGCACAGGTGGAAACACACTCCGGAAGTATTGAGCTCACATCAAGAGATCAAACAATGCACCACATTTCCCATCGAAATGAAAGTATAAAGTAGTTTAAGTACCAACATATAGTACTCAAGTACACTACTTACCACCAACTCTGGAGGTATTCATTGAACTGTATTTAACAACTAGTTAGTTAGGTAAGAAAACTTTTAACATTTTTTTTTTTTAACTTTATCTGACGTCCCCTATCACAACTTATGTATTTTAAAAAAAAAAAAATAAAAAAAATAACAAGCCCCGCGTGGAGTTTAGTACGGTTTTGTGTGAAAAGGCGTTTCTTCCGGCGGCTCTGTGGACTCAAGTCGTGTCCAAACGGAACACGTGTGTTTAGAAGTACGTAGTTAGTAAAGTTAGGCTAGCGCTGTTAGCTGGCCGACTGTTGCTATGGTTTCCAGCAGTTTGCGCACCGTTTTAAAACTGGCGTCAACGCACCGGAAATAGCTTTTTATCCGAGGTGTCCTGTGGTTTTCATCGACACGGCTCACTCAGAGAACTTTTTTTTTTTTTCTCCCCGTCTCCACGTCCCCCCCCCCCCCCCCGCGGTCTTAATGTAAGTTAATGTCTAATAACATCTCCCGGTCATCTTACCCCGCACTGAATGGCTGAGTCCAGAGATGAACACCACTTTGACGGAGGGTAGGAGCACGAAGAGGAGACGTGGCAGCTGCCATACTGCGCGTTCAAACAAACAGCCAAAGTAAGCAGCAGCAGCAGCAGCGAGGTCTTCATCTTCAGGGAAGTCTTTAATTTGACACTCAAACAAACCAGCCTCGCCACAAAACTGACCTGCCGACAACTGCAGCGGGCGACTTTAACTGGAGCGCATCGTGCAGGCTATCTGTTATCTGATTGGCTGTCGACGAATAAATCCCGACAGCGTCACTTGTTACCGGCAGAGATGCGAGACGAGCGCGAACTTCCTGCTGGTGTTTTCAGGGAAACCTAATTCCACAGAAATGAGTCGAAATGTCACAAGACATGAGGTTGGCAGCTATGGAAGTTTTTATATCCTGAACATAATTTAGTTTGCAATGATTTTAGTAGTTTTTTTGGATATGTCATGTCTCTCAATAGGACATAATGTGGTCCACGAGGAATACAACAAGCACATAATGGGATGCAACTGGGAAATAAACTTTAAACGTCTATTATTGTATCATAAAAGATGAAAATGCAATAATTTCACAGCATTCATTAATTGTTTGATATGAATTGTATTTCCTAATTTTGTGAGGGAAAGCATATTTTATAATGAGTATTCAACAGAGGAGGTTAGTTTGAGTTAAACTACAACTCGTAACCTGTCACATACTACAGTGGGTACGGAAAGTATTCAGACCCCTTTAAATTTTTCACTCTTTGTTTCATTGCAGCCATTTGCTAAAATCAAAAAAGTTCATTTTATTTCTCATTAATGTACACTCAGCACCCCATCTTGACAGAAAAAAACTGAAATGTAGAAATGTGTGCAAATTTATTAAAAAAGAAAAACTGAAATATCACATGGTCATAAGTATTCAGACCCTTTGCTCAGTATTGAGTAGAAGCACCCTTTTGAGCTAGTACAGCCATGAGTCTTCTTGGGAATGATGCAACAAGCTTTTCACACCTGGATTTGGGGATCCTCTGCCATTCTTCCTTGCAGATCCTCTCCAGTTCCGTCAGGTTGGATGGTGAACGTTGGTGGACAGCCATTTTCAGGTCTCTCCAGAGATGCTCAATTGGGTTTAGGTCAGGGCTCTGGCTGGGCCAGTCAAGAATGGTCACAGAGTTGTTCCGAAGCCACTCCTTTGTTATTTTAGCTGTGTGTTTAGGGTCATTGTCTTGTTGGAAGGTGAACCTTCGGCCCAGTCTGAGGTCCAGAGCACTCTGGAAGAGGTTTTCTTCCAGGATATCTCTGTACTTGGCCGCATTCATCTTTCCTTCAATTGCAACCAGTCGTCCTGTCCCTGCAGCTGAAAAACACCCCCATAGCATGATGCTGCCACCACCATGTTTCACTGTTGGGATTGTATTGGGCAGGTGATGAGCAGTGCCTGGTTTTCTCCACACATACCGCTTAGAATTAACGCCAAAAAGTTCAATCTTGGTCTCATCAGACCAGAGAATCTTATTTCTCATAGTCTGGGAGTCCTTCATGTGTTTTTTGGCAAACTCTATGCGGGCTTTCATATGTCTTGCACTGAGGAGAGGCTTCCGTCGGGCCACTCTGCCATAAAGCCCCGACTGGTGGAGGGCTGCAGTGATAGTTGACTTTGTGGAACTTTCTCCCATCTCCCTACTGCATCTCTGGAGCTCAGCCACAGTGATCTTTGGGTTCTTCTTTACCTCTCTCACCAAGGCTCTTCTCCCACGATTGCTCAGTTTGGCTGGACGGCCAGGTCTAGGAAGAGTTCTGGTCGTCCCAAACTTCTTCCATTTAAGGATTATGGAGGCCACTGTGCTCTTAGGAACCTTGAGTGCAGCAGAAATTATTTTGTAACCTTGGCCAGATCTGTGCCTTGCCACAATTCTGTCTCTGAGCTCCTTGGACAGTTCCTTCAACCTCATGATTCTCATTTGCTCTGACATGCACTGAGCTGTAAGGTCTTATATAGACAGGTGTGTGCCTTTCCTAATCAAGTCCAATCAGTTTAATTAAACACAGCTGGACTCCAATGAAGGAGTAGAACCATCTCAAGGAGGATCAGAAGAAATGGACAGCATGCGAGTTAAATATGAGTGTCACAGCAAAGGGTCTGAATACTTATGACCATGTGATATTTCAGTTTTTCTTTTTTTAATAAATTTGCACACATTTCTACATTTCAGTTTTTTTCTGTCAAGATGGGGTGCTGAGTGTACATTAATGAGAAATAAAATGAACTTTTTTGATTTTAGCAAATGGCTGCAATGAAACAAAGAGTGAAAAATTTAAAGGAGTCTGAATACTTTCCGTACCCACTGTATATGCAGGCAGGAAAAGGTTCCTTTCTCAGATCTGCTTTTGCACAGATAAAAAAAAAAGTATGAGGAAACTGAAAATGTGTAGTTGCAGTCTTGTGATCAGTTCACCCATGTGTGTCACTCTTCCTGTTCATTGGGGATAGTCTTCTTGACATGACTTAGACACACAGCATCTGGTTAATTATAAAACAGTCATATGTCTCGGCACAGTTCCTCAGTCCATAGGTCTTGCTTAAGGTTAGCCATGAGAAGCACTCATGCAGTAAAACATCACAAACCCTTTAGATTATGAAAGGTTTTACCTGGTGATTCTCACATGATCTCTCCCAACTTTGCTATAAAACCAGAGCAGAGACAACAAAGCAGACAGGACAGAACATGACCGTATGATTCACCCAGGTTCCTGTCTGCTTCTCTGTGTTTAACTACTGAAAAATCCTGAAGTATTGCAGTATTAAAAAGTAATGAAAGTGTTTTATTTCACGCTTTCCAATTTTGTGCATATTATTATGCACAAAATTAAAAGTAAATATGGACACATGTCCATATTTACTTCCCAACAGTTTTCTTTGTCACCGCCTTTATTGGTGCAGTTTTGGTGCACGTGCATGAAAAAATAGGAACATACTCCTCAGTATTTTTACATTGTTGTATTGGTACTTTTACCTAAGGATCAGAATACTTCTCCCACCACTGCTCTTAATGAGACCAAAGACTCTACAGGCCATCTTTCATTTGAGAGAACCAATCTCCCCCCCCCAAAAAAAGTTGAGACCTACAATGTAAATAACAGAATTTTGCTACAAATGAAGGATGCCATCATGTTTTAGGCCTATATAGAAAAAAAAAAAATCAACCAGTACAACTAGGTCATAAATATACAGTATGGAATAGCGATGTTGTGACAAGGTAACGATTAGCTCGTCTTTTGGGACAGAACAACACAGCCGGCAAGAAAAAAAAAAATCAGGGCAGCACGCTGTATTTTATATATCTTTTATTGTCTTTTAAAATCATTGCATCAGCCTAAAGAAAGAACCGTACAGATCAAAGAGTACCTGTCTGAGGACAAACACAACTCTGAAGCAAGCTGTACATGAGAGAGAGAGAGAGAGAGAGAGAGAGAGAAAGAACTGTCGCATCCGGAGTTAAGACAAACCAACGGAGGAAGGATCACACAAGAGAAGAAGAAGAACCATCGTTTCGTGCATCGGGGTCGGGCACACAACAACCAGTGAGGCTTTACTGGCTGAAACAACAGTGCTCCCTCCGCGTTCAATTGCACTTTGGTGTAGAGTAGCTTTATCTGACTGCCCATCCATTTCCATCCACCAATTTTGAAAGAAAGAGAAGACCACATCATCATTAACTGTAATTATTGGCCTACGTCTGTTGTCGCTGCCGAGGCTGGTGATACACGAAGCAACTTGTTGGGCAACACCGTCGGGCAGTGGGTTTTGTTGCGACTGCTGTCAAATGAGGAGCAGTGTTTTAAATTGTTGTTGCTCTGTGGTGTTGCCCTGGGCGTTGCAAAAATGTACCACAGCCCAACTTGCACCCGACGTACTGTTGAATAGGAACTACCGTACACCAGTGAAAAACACGACAACATTCACATCAGATTCATCGAACAAATGGCAACCTTTCAGGTGAAATTCCAGAATGAGAAGTGGTGATGTGAGAAGATTGAACTTAAGACAGAAAAAGGGGAAATGAAAGTGCAGTTGTTAATGTCATATTTTACATGGAAGTCACACACACAAGCTGAGATTACATTGGCAAAATTTTGGTCTTCAAAAGTAGTGAAGCGACCAATAGAGCGACTGATTCAGCTGTTCCTTTTGAATAGTGTCTGCTGTGTAGTGCAAAATCAAGAATAAGGAGGCCTCCTGATAGGTATTCCTGAATTTCCACGTCTGGTTAAAAACTATACTCAAGCATGTTCACCAAGTGGCGTGTTTTTACTGTTAATTCACAACATGTGGGCATCACTCCCCTATAAATTCTTTGAACTGAGTCCTTAGCAGAGACACACCAGGCAGAGACGTAAAGGAATCTACCACACTGTGCATAATATAAACAGTAAAAGATGCAACGGGGTCTCAAGTTAGGATTCAGCACACACACAAGGCTCAGTGTAAGGTGAAGTAGTCAGCAGGTAAAGAATGACTGGTAAATACTATGTATGATGGATAAATGAATCCCGTGGAACTATATTGTTGAGCTATTATTTTGAAATCGAGGGAGCACTGTTCTCACAAGTAAAAAATAAAGAAATGAAAAGAGGAACGAACTGAAACAGGAAAATAACAGAACAAGCAGTCATAACATTTTCAAGTTTAAAATGACAGAGGAAATCAAGAAATATAAATCAATCTATCACAGCCACTTTGAGGGACAGACAGATTGATTCTCAAACGCATATTTACTATTTGGTTAATTACATATTGTAAACATTTGTATTTGTTTTTTCTGTATGGAGGAAAAAAAAAAATTCAAGCTAGCTTATTTTTTCTTTATAGGCTCTGTAAGGTTATCATTAACATATAAACAAAAAGAAAATAACCAACACTTGGACAGACAACTCTATCAGCTTTTTTAAAAAGCCAAATAAAAAAAATATATATATACTCAGGCACCATAAAAGATCACTTTCTAATGCCATCATTGTTCCATGTACAAAGATCTGCGTAGAGGAGTGATCGTGTACCTTTTACTCTGCTCTTTTGATTTCCTGCCCGTGAGTCTAAGTCCAGGCCAAAAAAAAAAAAACCCACCTTCATCCACTCCAAAGGTCTACCAAAGTAAGATACAGTGGGAAGATGGTTCACTTTGTTGCAGCATCAGAGTCCAATCTGTGGCGACATCAAAGTGTATCTTTTGTGGTGCAACTTTTAACACTGCCTCTACTCACAAAAAAAAAAACACACAAAAAAAAACTGAACGTTCCAAATGACAAAACAGATTCTCACTTTCAAGAAAAAAAAAAAAAAGAAAGAAAAAAAAAACAACAAAAAAAACTCTTCTCTAATATTTAATAAATGCAAAGCAGCCAAGACTGCATTTAACATATAGACTCAGCTCTGGAAATATTAACACATGTACACGAGCTTGCTTCATCATCTAAATCCTGATAATCATGCTTAATACATTACATATTTGTGAATCAGCTGTAACCCCAAAAGTTTGTCGGCGATCACAATGAAGCTCACTGCAGCGGATTAGTAAAAATGCCTGCGTTTCAGGAGCTGCTCGAACATGAAAGCAGCCGCGGAGCAAGTCTTAAAGATCATGTTCACATCAAAGCCTCTTTCTGATTTGTTCCAAGCACAATCCAAATCAGAATGAAATCATCCAAAAATATAGATATTTGAGTATATATTTGAAAATATTTATTCTCTAGTATGTCTCTCATTCTTCAAACCTTAATAGACACCAAATATATGTTTCTTTAAAGTCAGTGAAAGATGTGCTTTGTGTATGAGGCCATTTCAAGAAATACCATTTACAGTGTACCAAAGAAGGATGAAAAAAATATTTAATTCCTTGAATGATCGTTTTTGTCTCAGAAAAAGATGCTTTTCGAGACGCTCCAAAATGCATATCTGATATATGGGCAGGATGAAAGCTTTGAGCTTCAGAGTTTCAAAGTCAAAGCGCAATAAAGTCTTCCATCTTCTGCCCTTTACACGCCCATCTCACTGTGTGACCAGGTTTCATTGCTACTAGCTATTAAACATCTGTGCATTAAACATGGCATATATGGCAGATGAAAGTACGCTGCAAAAAAATGTTTATCTTAACATGTAACGCAGGAAGCTGGTCAGTTCTACGTTTCTATTTTTCTCTGAGATGAGCAAACTGCTTAAATCGAGGCAGAAGCACCTGTTCACGGTTTTCACTCAGTCAATGTGGTATCTAAACTTGAATGTAGTTTCACTTTCATGTGCTGAGGTTTTGAGATATCCCTCTTTTAAACTTGTGTCAACCCAAGCACAATGGAGATGAATGGAATTTAATTTGTGCTGGTCAATAATTCATCAAAAGCATAATGAAACAATGTCCAAGTTAATCTGGATAATACACAACCTCACTGTGTTCCCGTTCTTATCAGGGACTATTTAAAAAAAAAAAAATTTTAACTGAAAAGACTTGACATTTCAAAATCACAACTCTCTCCATGTTTAGATACCACCAGGAGTAAATAAAATAAAAAATGTCTTTCTGTGATTTGGATGAACTGACCCTTCAGGAAAATCAATGTTTCATCATGTTAAGTTGTACAATTTTGCCGTTTTTACAAGAATTGCATAACGAGCCAGCAGCTCTCCTTAAAATTGGTTTGAAAAGTATCACAAAGTTCATACAGCCCACATAGTAAAACTAACTCTATCATGAAAACATTGCAATCGGTCAAAAGCATCAGCTGTTTGACTGCAGAACAACAAAAGCATATACTGTACACTGTATACTCCAATACCATAAAGAAAACGTCGATCACTCCTGATATACTGTTTGAAAAACTATCGACTAAAAACACTATTGACAACTGAGCGTCACCGCCGTCTGTTAGTTTATGGTTGTTGGGCGACACTGGTTTGAGTGTGTGGAACAGCAAAAAAAAAATAAAAGTGCAGTCACAGAAGTGTTGGTCCAATAAACTGGATAATGAATGTGTCAGCAGTGGTGGATGACTCAACCAGATCGCCTGTTCACAAAGGAACTAACTTAATACAAAACGTTGAGAAATGCTGCGTGCATTAATTGTCGAATGAGCTTTAAACAACTGGGCAACGGATGTGTACTGTTCACATTTCTATCTGAGTTCTATTGAAAAAAAAATGTATCAGACAAACAACAACAACAACAACAAAATCACCAATAAAAGCTAGCTTGGGTGCACAGTGTGAGAGCACCAAGCTACTGTACAGCCCCACCCATAGAAAGAAGGAATATGTAACAACTATAAATGTAACAACAAAGAGGCACAGCTAAAATCTGTCACTCTCCTATCTATACCATGCTGAGTTGCTCTAACACACACACACACACACACACACACACACACACACACACACACACAAAACAACTATGCTCACTTGACTTTTGTTTTTTGATAAATGGCAAATGTGTGAGCCATGGGGCACAACATGTGGTGGTGGTGGTGGTGGTGGTGGCACCATCTTATGGAGAAACGCTCCAATGACAATGAGGAGAGCTCATCACAATGACTTAAGGCACGTCTAATCTTTCTCACTCATGTTTGGATAGCCCTCGAATCAGAAGCACCGCTGTCACCTCCGGTTTAATTCTCGGGATCGTCTATTTGCCAAGAACTGTGCAAAATACAGTACAATTGATTCATCCTGACAGAAATCAAAATGATGACTTAAAACTTTTTTAGGTCAAGTTACTGTAAGGTTCATGAGAAGACGGGATCGGTCTGAATGGAAAAATTTGCGGCTCCCCATTTAAGTAATAGAAATGATGCCAGAAAGCGCTGTGTTCGTTGGAAGCTTGGGTCTTCAGTTGAAATTAACTCTCGAAGGACTTTTATGACCAGAAGAAATGGAGAATATCTCATTCAAGAACATAATGTAAATGTTTAACGCTCAATAAAAAAATTAAAAAAAATAGACAAAAATTTTAAGAAATCCAAATTACCAACATTGAAAAACTTTACTGTTATGAAAAACGTTATCTCGTCAATGATTTGTGACTTCTCTATACCCTTCTACAAAAATAGTTTTTTTTTTTCCTTTTTGGCATTCTCAGTCAACTATATGTAAGAAATTTGAAAGATTATTTATATTGGTTCATCTCAAGAAATCCTCTTTGTAAATCAAGTTTAAAAGCAGCATCAGGCGACGCATCTTTTCATCGCAACGTTTCCATCGACCCACATAATAACAACTGAATAACCCTGCATCTACGAGACTGTGCTTTGAATGTGACGTTGAATAGAGGTGGTACAATATTTACCTCAACCCAAATGAACACTGAGAAAAAAAACACACACAGAACAGAGGGAACTGATCTTAAAACTCTGTCTGTAAATCTAAAACTTATTACACACATACAACTGTGTTGTGCATAGTAAGACCACACACACACACACACACACCATATGCACCACAAAAAGCACAATTTTCAACCACTAGCCCAAGTAAAAAAACGATAAACAACAACCCAAATGAAGGACTCCATGCATACTGTACTGGATAGTCTCTCAGACCACAGAGGCCACCCTATATGGCACCAGGACTGGTTCTTTTTTTTTTTTTTTTTCTTTCTTTCTTGCTACATGAAAAGACATCCTTCATTTGGCTCACATTAGGCGGATACTTTGCATCCTCAAACGGAATCTAAAAGCATAGCAAATATTCTGAAAACATAAAGAAACACAGCAATGAAACTGTATAAAGTCACATACACTGCGTCTGAAATATACTGTACACGAGTTATATTACTGCTTTCTTTTTCTTTTCTTTTTTTGCACATCGATGCTCTACAGCTCTGTGAGTCAAGCTTGTGATGAAATGAACAGTCAAGCGCAAGGGAGAAGAAGTACCGCGAGTAAAAATCTGCATCAAATAAACAACAATAAACATCTGCAAGGACACTGTACCACGAAAACAGTCTACTCTAACAAGAGATGAAGCAAATACAGTACCCAAGATACAATAATCACGTAGTTTTATGCTCTGCAAGTGTCTTTTAGCATATAGAAACAAGACACATAAGAGGAGCACTAACAGTGCCTTAAGTCAATGGCTACAGGTGCTACAGTATTAAAGAGGATGAAAAAAGAAGGAAGAAGTCTGAAACAAAGAGACGTCCGATGCAGGAGTTTTTCCACAATTTCAATTTCAGAAGGAAACCTGAATCATGTGCAACTGCATTTATCGATGTACCTTTACATCTGGTGTATTGTGATTAGTTCTATATTCACAATATACCAAATATGTACCATGCATTTTTTTTTTTTCCTGTTATACAGCATTTACTGTATTTTGTACCTCGTCAGTTCAAAAGGAGACCCACTGAGAGAAAGAGAGAGAGAGAGAGAGAGAGCAACAAGCCAAAGCAGTTGGAAATAAAGATCATTTCATAAAAAATATACCTATATATAGATATTTTTTAAAGCTGTAGCTTCGTCTATGTCGACAGCCATTCATTTCCTCCTTCTTTCAACCTCGACGTGCCCCTTTATTCTAGTTACACAGGCTTGTGGTCATTCAAAGCTATTACTATGGCACTTAAGCAAACTTTCATTTTGAATCCATCTTTTTAAAACCCTCCCATCCCACAGTCTCCAGTGACTACACCCCCCACCCCCATCCCGCCGGTCCACTGGTTTCTCAGACGCTTTTAAGGTGTGAAGCAAGCAGCCTGCTTTAGCCAAGCCAGTCCTTTCAGCGGATAACAGCTCAGGCTTTTGTCTACGGAGAGTTTGCAGGCAGTCTGGGGATGACAGATCGGGCCTTTGTCTGTGGACTGTTATCTTGTGTTCAAGGCAACACAACAAAAGTGCCTCCTGTATAAATTTTTCCTATCATCCCACCATCTGGTCTCCACACTCTTGAAAAAAAAAATGTGTGTGCTTATTTTGTCTTCCTTTGACACATCTAGTCTGTTTTTTTCTTTTCTTCTCTGTATCAAATATATTGTCTTGTGAATCTCTCACACTTTTTTCATAACTGACACTGTACAGTCTTTGCTGGCTAATGCAACACTTTTTTTTTTTTTATCAAGTTGAACCTCTCTGCATCAGCCAGGCTAACTGTACAGTGCTTCGTTATCAGTAGTAGTGTGCTTATTATGAAGCCATGCTGTTAATAAGACTCTGCTGGACTGGGGTTAGTGTGGGAAACTAGCACCAGCCTCCAGCAAAAAAAAAAAACACGTGCCTTTTTATTGAACCCTGGCTTTTAAGTCTATTTTACCTGCCACTTCATACACATGAACAAAAATCGTCCAAGGGTTGATTTTGTCTCAATGCATACGAGTGAAAGTTTTGTTTCCCACCCTGCTTGGCGTCCTACACTGCTGGTGGATAATTCATCTGGGGTGCTGGTTCTGGTTCTGGTTCTGAGAGCGGGCCAGGACTGGGTAGGCCAGATTTACATTCAGATGGTCGTTGTGTTGGACCAAGGAGACGTTTTTGTAGTGGAGCACCAGGTCTTTGAGGGACGAGTACAGATTGTAGGGCTCGGCGAATCCATAACCTGTGGCCGTCTTGTAGATGACGCAGTGCTTGGTGTCCCCCTCCACACTGAAAGAGAGGACAGGGATCATGTTTATAGATGTTGTACTGTCCTGTGTTGTCATTGCTTACTATATACAGTAAATATAAATGTACATATCTACTTAAATCAATGATTTCCTACATTCCCCAGGATGAATATTGACAACCCAACAATAATTACCTTTGATTATGATTTAGCCTCCTCCACCACCACTAAGTAGCTTTTACACTGTGGTTTGAGTACAAACAATATACTGTACAATGTGTAATTATGTCATCTTTAGAGGTGCTGCTAAGCCTATTTTGCTACCTTTGGTCTGAGCTAGGCTGGCTGTTTGGCCCATTTCCAGTCTGTATGATAGTCTAAGCTAACTGGCTAATGGCTAAATCCTTTTATTTACTGCACAGACAAAAGAGCTCTTCTCATATAATTCTCCACCAAAGAGTAAATAAGGATATTTCCCAAAATGTTGAACTATTCCTTTAATATATGACTCAAAAAATAATGTAAATAATCTGTTTTATACAGCTTTTTTGAACACTCATCTGTGTAATTAAAGAAATAAAATATCATATCACTAAAGGGAGATCACATCACTAAAGTGACTTTTTGTATGAATCTTCTAACTTTAAATTGAAAGAGAAACACAAACTCACACTACAGAACAGGCGTAGGAGCCCTTCTGTGATTGGCTCTCACGGATGAGAAATGTTCCGTCACATTTGCCTCTCAGCATTTCCTCGGCCTGGGTGCGCTTAATATCACCCACATACCAGGTACACTCATCATGGTGGGGTGAGCCCTCATCCTCCTCCAGCGAGTAGGAGCTGAAGACACAGAAATAATGCAGCACACGCTAAAGCACACGCCTCGTCACGCACAAAACTCTGAGCTCAACCGCTGCAGCATCCAGTCATCACGGCACATCTTGATGAACTGTCACTTGATGTTAAACACTCACTCATCAGCATCATTCTTTATGCCCAGCCATTCATTGATCCTCTTCTGCCTTGTCCCCTTCTGTGTCAACCATCTGAAAGCCAGAAACACAACAGATTTAATGCTGACAAAGTTCACGGCTTTATATGAATATTTAACTGAAGTATAAAGCAGTTGTATTTTCAATGAATGACGGAATCTGGAATTCGTTGTCCTTACATCAGGTACTGGTCTCTGATCTTGCGGAGCTGCATGAGATCCGGCTTGAGGCTGTTCATCTTCTTGTCAATCTCTCTGTTATCAGACACCTGCTGTCTCAGGTCCTGCTCCAGTTTACACTTGCTGTCATGGATCTCCTTCACACGAGACTTCAAACGCTCAGAGTTGCTCTGGATCCTGATTAGAGAGAATTACAAATTATGATTACAAATGTTTTCAAATGACAAGATGCTGCTCCAAATTAGCAGCTTGGTTCAGTTTTATGGGATAAGTAATCAAAAAAAAACAACCAAAAAAACCCCCCGATATTCGTCCACTGCATCTGTTTGCTTTAAATTAATGTTTTATTTTGGGATTATTTAGAATGCTGTGCACGTATACGTACTTCTGAATTTCCTTTTCGTTGCCCTCGCGTTGGAATCGCTCCAAGGACTCTCTGCTGTATCGCTCCTGAGTCTCACACTGCTCTTCAAAGATCTTGATGGTCTCATTGAAGGCTTCAATGGCTGTGCGCTTCATCTGCAGCTCCTGTGGAAAAGAGGGAGAAACGCCATTCATTTGATGTTTTACTGTGTTTCATTCAGTCTGGAGCTGCTGAATCACACATGGCATGCCTTTTTCCTGCCTACTTTAATCCACATCTATGCAACATTACACTGGTACATATAAATTAAACTTCATAAAAACTCACATCTTTAATCTTAATACGCATAGTCATTTAATGTGTTATTCTTTGTACTACATGTATCAGTATTTCTATCTATAACTTTATCTGTTAATGTTGATAAAGATTAAGTGGTGTTATCTACTGCACACATGTATAATGTGATCGGTTGTTTTAAATTGGTATTTTTCATGAATTCATATATTCTTTTTAACACATTTTAATAGTTTTGGCTGTAACTGGATGATTTTGGATCAACAATTTTGGAAAATTATTGTTAAGGACATACTGTACATATTTTTTTTGTATAATAAGTCAACAAGGCTCATACAAATAAGGATTCATCACACTGTGAAGCCCATCCCCTGTGTGTGTGTGTGTGTGTGTGTGTGTGTGTGTGTGTGTGTGTGTGTGTGTGTGTGTGTGTGTGTGTGTGTGTTTATGGATCAGTGTGTGTGTTTATGGATCAGTGTGTGTGTGTGTGTGTGTGTATGTGTGTGTGAGAGTGTGTGTATGTGTGTAGAAGTCATACCTGCGAGGTGCGTGTGTATTCCTCGTACAGAGAGTCGTACTCGCGGCTCTTCTCCTGGTACTGCTCATGATAGACCTTCAGCTGTTCTCCCACCTCCTCTATGCTGTTCTCCTTCACCAGCTGAGCCACGCGAAGAAAAGATGTTTGTCATAAAAACATTCAACTTTCGCATGATTTCAGAAAGCCAGGTGGCTTGCAGAGGGTTTGTGATGTGAATTTCAAAACTCAACGATCAACAAATGCATGGTGATCTTCAGCATCACCCACCTGCTGGTATTTGGAGATGGGGTACAGAAGCTTGGTGTCCAGCTTGGGGTTGTACTGGGCCAGGGACTCGTGTCGGTAGTGATTGATGAGCTCCACAACAGACAGGAAGGTCAGAGGCTCTGAGAAACCGTAGTGTCCGTCTCTGTGGTAAATCTTTATCAACTTGTTGTTCCCCCCTTTCCTGCAGGGGGAGACAAGAGCCAAGTGAGGATGACAGGATATAAAGGGACTCGTGAGCTAAAATGTTGATTGTCTGTTAACAAAGGTCTGGTTTGTTTCAGCTGAATATCAAAAAACAAATATATTCCTGTAGTAAATCTGCAGTACTGTAGTATGTCAGTATTGCAGGTGTTCAACACGTGGCTTTACCTGAGGGTGAGCGTGTACTCGCCCTCCAGTTTACTCGAGGCATCTCGGACCAGAAAGGTGCCGTCTGGAGTGTCTCGCAGTTTCTCATTCACCTCCTCTCTGCAAATATAGCAACATTTTTACATGATTAACACAAAAGGCATATTCAGCATTTCCATGTCCACTTATCTGCGTGGTGTAAGATAAGATAAAGACTTTATTAATCCCACAGTGGGGAAATTTAGTAATTTTGTTGTCGTCCTAAAGACTTTGTGGGTCCCTTAGTGGATGTTCACAAGTAGCCTAAAAATGTGCGATAATGCAGTCTGTGTGAACTGCAAGGGCGCCAACTGCGCATACAACAGTGTAACAAAATTTATATTTTGAAGAGAGGCTATGTGAGGAAATTCACTGTTCCACAACTTATTATTCATCATTTAAAAATCACACAAATGGCGTGCGTCCTTTAAATGGGCGGCAGTACCACCCTCACTTTGATTTGTGCATGCTTTCCTCCAGAAATCCAGTGCTATGTCCGCTCACTGTGCTTGGGATGAGAAGGCAACAAACTAAATTTGTTGGAAAAGGCAGACTAACCCTAGGAACCCAGACCCTAACATTTTAGTACAAATGGAAATACATGAACGTCTGCTGTCCACGTTGAAAGACCACATTCGTCAGCAGATGCAGAAACCATCAATTGGCCTTAACAGTGATTAGTTCTACTTACACAACAAAATGAGAACATAAATTCAATAATGTTAAGAAGGTACGGGAAGGTACAAATATGTCTGGAGGTGTTTCATGTATACTTTCAAGCAGTCCCACCATTTAGCAAAACTATCTACATATCCACGCTAACTTTAAGGCTGCACTTTTATACAATACTTCAAATAAATGGACATCAGAATTGACTGTGATAAATTTCATCCAGATCTGTTTTAATTATTTACCTGGAAATTTCTCCCCAGTACCACTCAGCATCATTCAGCAGGCTGCTCGTCTCTGTCATGGCTGATGGTGTCATTTTTGACTTGAGTGGCTTCGCTGGGAGAACTGGAAACAGACAATCACAGATAAAGCGCCCAGAGATCACCATAAAAAAAACATTTTACACAGATCTGAACAGTCTTAAAAACAATGAAACTTACCTGGAGGAGTGAGGTCTTGCTCCGCAGTTCTCTCTATCAGCAGCCTCTCCACCACCAAAGCAGGGAACTCCTCATCTGATGTCAACCTGCCAATCAATAAATCAATCAATCGACAAATAAAGATTACAATAGCTGACACTGACACACATTCAAAACACTCTAGATTAAAAAAAAACTTTTAATTTTACCTAGTGCCCCAGCAAAATGACAAATCCAACATGGCAATTTTTCATCACCTTTTAAACTTTATTCATATTTATTTCAGTCTAAGAGAAAGAAAAATCGCTTACCATGGAGTAGAGCGAGCTGTCCATATCAGCAGCGGTCCAAAGATCTTCCCCAGTGTGTGTGTGTCCAGGCCGTTGCTGGCCTGAGCCTGGGTGACCTTGGCCAGATGTGTGAGGAGGTACTGCAGGGTGAGACGGTGATGGAGAGGGACGGTGGTGGAGTTCTCAAGGACCAGGCTTACCTCTCTGTCATGGCTGCCAGCTACTGCTCCATCTGGAAGAGAGATCCCAACAACTGTGAAGATGATATCCAGTGTGTATAGACACAGTTAAAGCACTGTGAAAAACTGAACAGTTGTTTGTACACTTTTAAGAGAGAATCTGAGCATCTTTGATCCTGAAGTCGATCACACTGTTTGGTATTTTTCACGTGGTTAAAATGCACGGGGTCAACGCATGTCTCTGTAAATAGCTCTAATATATATCTGAAATGAAATCACCCTATTCTTCGTGAGGAGATGAATCAGCTGAAGGATTTCCAACATGCCTCAGGGAGCTCATCCTCTCCCGACACTTGACTCTATTCTCTTAACGCTGACATGAGACTGACCTCGATCAGAAGCCTCCAAGGCTGAGTTTAGTCCTCGTGCAATTCTTTTCCTTAAATTACAGTCATTGAAGCACTAAAAGGTGCTTTTCTATCCACTAAAACAACATCAGCAGCTCATTTTAGGACTTGTGCTGTTCTGTAACACTGCACTGCCATTTTGTCTACACTGTATAAAGTCTCCATCTCAGTCTGTCAGTCAGTTAGTGCACTGTTAAGTTCAAAAACATTTCCATAAAACAAGCAAAATCTACGACCACGAGTGAGACTATTTCACCTGTTTAGACACAAATCAACTTCTTTCAAGAATTCTTAAAAACTGATTTCATTAATGCTAGATCTTAGGCAGTCAGGAAACCTAAGAGATTTAAAACAATACAGTCTTTTAAAAAGGACCATACCAGTAGTTTTGCATGTTAAAGCCTATCATCTGCGAGTTATTTGCGCTTCATCGCTGTAGATCACTTTCCAAAGCACACAACTGCTTTTTACCTCCAAATTTTAAGGCACCATTAATTTCAGTTCACGTTAGAAAATGTAGGAGCATCAACTTGAATTTCTCTTAAGACACATAATTAATCTCAGACATGATGTAGAGAGCTAAACGTTCACTCTCATAAACTGCCCATTTCAAACAAGTTTCAGGTCCTGATGTTGCTTTTCATACAATAAAGTGAAACCCCGCTGGGACACAGCAATGTAAAAAGTAAAGTTGTGTTTTGGGAAATGACCAGCAGTGATGTACAAAGCCTGATTTGTATCATCTAAAAAAAATTCCATTACAAGATGCATAGAAGATGACATCCTTTTCTTGGTGTAAAACTCGTGTCATGCAGCTTTAAGCAGTTCCACACGAGCTTTGACTACCTGTCGACTGCTGGAGGACCTGCTGCTTCATGACAGCACTTTGTAGGTGAGGGTAGATAGACGCAGGGATGACAGGAGATGGGAGGTCTCTCAGGTAGTGCAGGACACTCTCAGTCAGGTAACCTACATCCCTCTGACACATGTCACCCTCTGGAGCACAAAGACAAAACCCGAAGACAAAAACATTTAGGGGCAAATTAATACACGGAAAAATTCCACAAAAGTTAAAAACAAACAATCGACCACTGAAAAATCTGAATGTCATATGGGACTGACGCTCAGGGCCTGATTTACTAAAGGTTTGCGTGTGTAAAATCACGTGTAAACTCCACACCACCAAAAAAAATGTCCAAGCTGATCTACTAACGACGTGCAGTGAGGATTGCGTCTTTCAAATGTGCAATTTAACACACGCTGTCATTTTTGCATGTTTGCCTGAATGCATATGTAATATTGGGCGTTTTGAGTTGAGCGTGCAAAATACTGGGAGGGGAAATGCAAAAAGATCATTTTAGCACCCACAATGATATTTACAAACCTGAAAGTAGAAATAGGAGAAGTGACTGCATGTGTATTTTAGTATGACTGAAAGGCGCGTATTAATCAGATGCGCACAATATGAGAGACAGCTGCTGTTATTGTGGTGAGAAGGAGAACAGAGGAAACCAAAGAATACGTAGAGAACGTGGTTTTACACCCGTGGAGGAATAAATTATTCAGACATATCGTCTGTCCAGTGATGATATTTCAGAATGAACTCAATGATGATTTAAAGCCAATAACGAGGAGGAGCCACGCAATACCAGCATTAAAAAAAAAAAAACTTCTTACAACTCAGCATTTTCTTGCCTCTGGATCATTATACTATACATTATATAGAAACCATAATTCTCACCCGGTGAGATTTACCAAAGAGAAAGGCACCGAACTGGACCTGCTGAATTGTGTGCTGTAAAGATGTATTATAGACTACATACTATATACAATACTGCTCATGTTGGTGTTACCTTGATGGGAATATAGAAATTAAACATGAACCATAGTATGACTGAAGAAAATAACATGCGGGCTGACAAAAAGAAAACACTGAACTTTCTGGAATCCAATTTAGTGTGTGATATGAACACAAATGCAGATTAATCTTTACACAATGGAAAAACAACTAACTAAAGTGAACTCACCAGAGCTGAGGCTGTACACTGGGCTGTCTGAACCTGAGGAACTGGCTGTCCGATACAACGTTGTGCAGTCCAGACCTGAGAAAGACAGAAGGAGCAAATGAGTAAAGTCCAGCAAAATCTCGTCGAGTAGAAAAAATAGAACACGGTTAGACAAAGTAGTGAGCTGAAGTAGCAACAGCACTATTTCACCCATAGATAATACGTTTCACAAGATTAAATGCACATTTGACCACAACACTGCAGCCAGGAGCTCAGTCAACTCTGTGGCTGCATGACTTAAGACGAGAGGATCCCAGTTTCTGACGGCTGTCGACGACCTGAACAGGCATGGCTTCTGCTGAGTGACGCAATGTAAAGACAAACAATGGCGGCAGCGAGAGCGCCTTACTTCTAGAGTGATGAAGAAGCAGAGTTTTGTCTTTCAGTGATCGAAGAACAAATAAAATCATCTGTTTAGCTGAGAAAAGCCTTGAAATTTTGACCTATTTAAGTCTGTAGCGTGCAAACTACCGGGCGACATCAGTCACGTCTGTGTGTCTTTATCCTCTCTTCCCTTTTCTTTAAGTGAGGGATGTTTAATATCTTGTTATTCTCAATGAGATAAACAATCTGAATCCTCAACGGGATGTTGACATTAAATAGCGCTAAACCCTCTATAAACCAAAGTGGTGTCATTTCCACAGTCAAGTCTGATTTACATTCTCAGAATTGTCTATGTTGTAAACATTACAGGTGCTTGAGTAAACATGCAATAATTAGTGATAGTCATTGACCAGGATACTAGAGTTTCTGATGTATACGGGAATATGAATAACCAAATTTCTCTGTGTGGCTCTCTGAATAAAATTTAAAACCAGGATAAGCCTCATAACCGTGATGCTCAAGTCCATTTAACCTGTAATTGAGGACAAAATTTCAAATTTCAGTCTTATGTTGTTTTCATTCCAGTCTCACGTCCAACATCAGAGAAGGTAATCTATCAGTTGTGAGGGAGCAGGTCCTTCAAATGTTCAAAAACCAAGAAATATTCCCGTGCTTCACTTTTGTTTGTTCTTTACTCGGTGGAAAATATGTAATTTATTTAGAGACTCCGAAGAACAGAGAATTGAAAATTAAGACTCTAAAATAAACCCTACATCATCACGTTACTTCAAGCAGATTGTTCAGTCAATTTACTGATAAAAGAAACCCAAAGAAAAAACACTATGGCGATGAAAAACCCTTTTAGAAATTCTGAGTCTAGACAGAAGCAATTCCTCGAGACAAGCCAGTCTCTCAGGTAGTTGTGAAAACCACACTGTGCAGTCAGAGTGTGAAAGCATCCAACACTGACAAGTAACTCAATATTCCTGCGACATTATATTTACATTTAGAGACAGACCTTCTGCCGCCCCTGTGGCAGAGATCAATATTTAAATATGTACACGGATAAAAATACTTTTAAGGGATCGCGCTTACATCGGTAGCCTTTTTTTTGGTAAGTAAAATTAGAGTAATGGTAAGAGCATCTACAAGCAGCATGTAGCATATAACGTGAGTATACTTATTATTCTCACAGTCCAAGCAACAGTCAAATTTACATCTCATTGACATATTTTAAGACTTCTCTCCATAACTCATCTCAGATTTCCTTAGTGACAAATAACGTAATGAAAAGATGAACGCTCTATCTCAACTACAAACTACATACAAATGCTAAGCGAGGTTTGATTATGTGTTCACATTAAAAAAAAAAAAGAGACAAATCATGTGCGCCTAAAACTGTTGTGCTTAGTTTTCGATCCTTTTGATGATTTTTTTTTTACATTTGTATGTTGTTGAAGTGCCTATTGTCTCAATGCAATGCGCAAATGCAAAAAAAAAAGTTTAATCAGCAGTGTCATTCTGAAGTCAGTACAGGTTTTGTATTTTTTCCTGTACAAATTTATATTATATTACATTATGTGTATTATATTGTGTAATAATTACAAAACCACTACATTATAAATATCAGTCTTGAGACATGGGAAGAATTCAAATATTTCATAGACTGAATGTAGCTGTACAACTATAACAATGACTCAGTTAATCAACTGGTCAATCTGCAGAAAATTGACCAGAAACTCTTTTGATAATTCATAATTTGGCTCGATCAAAACTTTCAAGGGTTCTTATTTGATGTTTTTCTTCATAAACTGATTATCTTAAATAACAATAAGAAGTTTGAAGTAAGTCTAGTCTGCGAAATTTTTGAATGTTGTAGAAATGTTTTGACTTTTTGTACATTAAAGAGTTTATGAATGAGAAACAAGAGAGAAAGTAGAAATGAAGACAGAAAAAAAAAAAAAAAAAAAAGGCAAAACTGTGAATGGAGTCCCGCTGAGCTCTATTTGTTAATAACATGGTGTGAATCTAACCCACAGTGCAGAACGCTCAGCGAGACCAGTGACAACTCCTCTGACCGAAAACACATTAAACTTCAATGTAGAAACTCGATATAAGTCACTAGTGAACTGGGGAGGTGCCGTGACTGCTGGTGACCTTGCGAGGACATTTCTGCAGCTGTGTGACTGTCTATACGTCTACACTTGTGTGAATGCAGGCACAAGAGCGAGGGGGCGGGAGACTCTTGCATGAAGACAGCCAGACCGACTACACATGAATACACTGGCCGAGTGACATGGATATACCTCTCTTCTCTATGGCTTGGATCAAGCTGACGAGGGCAGGGGGAGCCGTCTCTGGTGGGGTGAACTGCTCGCTCAGGTCCGGCACAGAAACAGCTGAAACAACAACACAAATCTCGGTTACGCCGCTGCACTGACAAGCCCACTGTTAACTAGGAGCAGTTGGAGATATAGAGCGTGTATAATGTCGAGAGCATGAATAACACCTGTGAGGAACACCAGAAAACATGTCCATTTTGAGTTTAGTATCTAATTCACAAGCACAACCATTTTGCAAAAACGGACTTCATTTAAACCTACTTGTTTGCACGGTATCAAATAAAACTCCTCAACTTAAATAAAACACAGACTCATGTCACTCGGGCAGCTTGTGGTCTGCAAGTCTGGATGATGGCATGTATAGCATATGATAATAAAACCAGAACAATTTAGTAAGTGTACAAAAGAAAGAAAGGAGGTTTTATTCAGGACAGAAAATAAAAGAACCACAAAAGAAAAAGAAATAGACTGTGGATGGCGAGAAAAACTTTATCTACTTTACAACTCCCCGTAGACTAAATCAAACATCTTTTCAGTAGGAGAGAAAGAGGAAAGGAGAAAGCAAGAGGGGGGGGAAAAAAGAGATCCCATTTCCCTCCCTCCCTTTTTTTCCCTTTTCTTTTCTCCCCTCTTGCTTTGCTTTCTCTCCTCCCCTCCACTCCGTCCCGCTCGCTCGGTGTTTCGCCTTAGCTCTTTGCGTGAGTGGAGCACAATAAAGGATTTAATCAAAACTCCTGAACAAGCAAATGCCCTGTGGCAGTGTGCCAGGCCCAGCCCGGCCAGGACAGGCAGGCAGCGCCTCCTATTCGGCCCCAGAACAGGGCTGGGAGCTAGGGAGAGGGCGGAGGGGGGGGGGGGGGAGGGGGGGGGGTAACACTGGGAGTAGGGAGGGCCTGGCCTGGCCTGGCCAGGGCTTGGCAGTAGGCTCCTGTTCCTGGCACAGCTCGGCTAAACCGCTGCTGATTATTAATTTGGGGAGTTCAGACAAGAAACTCAGAGTCAGCACATTCCGTCCCCTCTCTCCCGCTCAGTCTCTCTGGATGTCTCTCAGCCTCGCTCTCTCCCTCTCCTTTGCTCTCTTGCATCCTTGCTCTCAGTGGACTTTCTCTCTTATTCCTCCTCTTTTCTTGAACCCCCCTTCAGGCCTCTTTTATTTAAGTTTTTATTTGATTTCTTTTTCCCTTCTTTGTGCCCTTCTCTCTCTCTCTCTCTCTCTCTCTCTCTCTCTCTCTCTGTCTCTCTCTCTGTCTCTCTCCATGTGTCTCTCTGTCTCTCTCTCTCTCTCTCTCTCTCTCTCTCTCTCTCTCGATCTCCATGTTTGCAAATTAAATGTGGAAGGTTTGCCTGGAAGTGTGTCCAGCTTTCTGGCAGGCACACAGAAGGACCTCTGCCTCTCTTTGTACATGTTGGCCATTTTGGCCTGCAGGCCCGTCCCTCTCCTCCTCACAGTATCTGTTTCTTCAGGTGTGGGAAGCAGGTTTTACATACATGTTAAACCCAAATTAAAAGACCATTAAAACACAAATCACGACAGCGTTTTCTGATCTGGCTGTCCAGGATTTGTGTTGTTGTTTTCCGATCTGACACCATTACATTTTCTAAGGAACAGATTGTGCTCGTGATTAAATGAAACAAGTTTTGGTATTGACTGTTGGCAAGAAATAGGATGCAAACAGCGGTCTCTTGTGTTTTCTCCCTGACCTCCTGTTAAGACCATGAACAGCTCATGCAGGAGGCTGCAATGGTGAGAGCATGAGGACATAAAACATAATCCAGAAAGACCCGTTTGAGTAATGGGTCCATTTTTAATACTAAAAAGTGATAATGACCCTTTCAATTTACAGAGATATCCATGAAAGTGAGCTCAACTCTCACTTGACTTATGAATACCACTTTTGCACTGTTCCCAATTGCGTACTGACACTCACTATTTTCACACGGTCGAGTACAGAGACATGCAGTCCACTACAAGTACACCGGATGATGCACACAAAATGGTCCAAAAGAGAAGTGTGAAATGCTCGAAACGATTGCCATCCTGGCTCAGAGGAAGGGGCGGAACCACCCACGTTAAAGCATTTGAGGAAGCTGTACCCGTTTCTGAATATTGCACAAAAGTGTTTACCAACATACTGTTGCTGGATTGAAGAACTAAGGCCACGAAAATACGTTAATATCTGGTTTAAAATAATTAAAGCTGCAGATACGTTGGCGGGTAATGTGTTCACATGCTGACGTTATTTCCGGTCAGTGCAAAACGGCAGTGTGCAGTTTGAGATAACACTACCCTGTCAAAATTCCAGTACTACACGGGTAAGAGTCCTAACATGTATAAGCACTATTTAGTTAGTGTACTATGGGAAGTACACCATTTGAAACGCAGCAATTGTGATGTAGAATTCGAGCTAGACTCAAAAAGTATTTTGCTGCAGCACCTCTGATCCACATGTTGCCATGATGTCTAATTGAAACAAATGTGGGTTTGTGGCAGCGTAAGAAGTGTTTGCCGTTGCTCCCGACAGACTAGAGTTATAACTCACAATTCCACTGGAGGTCTGAGTCTGGTAAATTCAGATACAGATTAGTTTTTTGTTGTTGTTTGTAATTGACTCTTCATGCATCATAAAATGCCTTTAGGTAAGCCTGTGAAAAATTGCATAAACTTTACCAATTGAATTTGTATATTCTGCCATTTCCATACCCGAGCTGAGGTGACCGCAAGGCAATAAAACAGGGAAATAAATTAAAATACAGGCTATAAAATCACAAATGAATGTATTCCAAATGATTGGGAGGGGAGAGGAAAGAACTGAAACTTGACTTTTATGTGAAGGAGTCTATTTATTTTTTTTTTTCTTTCCTGCAAAGGCAGCTGCAGCCCTGAAGTCTTCTCCAGGTTTTGAAAAAGTACGGGGAAAAAAATACATAAACAGAGATATAAACAAAAGACATAAACAACATAACAGCAACTCGTTAGTCTATTAGAGTCACTGGTGACAGAACAGTGCATTCTGGGAGAAAGACATCTGACTTGACACAAGACTAGTTAATGAGTGGATTGTTTTTACAGAAAAACTATTATGAAGCTCTGAATGTGTATAGATTGCACAGGATGTATGTGAAGGTCAGATGAATGTTGAAAATCCTTTATGTGTAGATGTGCACTGACGCTCTCGCTCAGTCCAATGCAAGCAGCAGACAAGCAAAAGTAGACTGAATGAAGCAGAGCTATGCGAGCAAAAATATTTGCTCTGTATCTTCTCCATCAATGTGCTTATGTAACATGTAGCTGGCTCTGCTGCATTCTCCCTCTCATTGGCCTGTGTCGGAGACTGAATCTTCTCCAAGTGCAGAGATACAGCACGAATTCATAAACAGGATTTCACTGGCCAAATTAAACCTCTGGAATTTCCTCACTTCACCTCCAACACTCGAAGCCTTTGTGCTGATTTCATGTGAACGTCTCATTGAACGGCACTCGAATGCAGGGCGTGGCGTTCAAGTACCACTACAACAAATTATAATCTACAAATGTAAGAGGTCATCCTTTTTTGACTAAACATTAAAAAATATTCTACTGTAACCAACGTGATCATGATCAAGTGTGCTTCTGAAAATATGAATAAAATACAGATATAAAATATTAGGTTCAACATTAAGTTTGACTTTTCACAGGCCTCAGACAAACTAATTTAATGGTTTTCATGTTTTTATTCATGTTTTACAATAGTAAAAAAAAGTTTGATTAAGTGCTTTCAACTCCCTCTCATGGTCTTTGATGGAGTAAATGAATCGTGAGATACAATTACAATGCCAAACTGCTATTTCCAAAGTCAAAAATAAACTTTCACAATAACAAGTAGAAGAAAAATGAATTTTGACAGCAGCTTTTCTGCTTTAGTGTAATTTATCATCCCACAGCAGTGTAGAATTATTGGTTTATCATCTGTACAAACACAAACTCTAAACCCGAGTGTGCCAACGTCAGTAAAGGCCCGACTCCCAAATAAACACTCCCCTTTGTGTATTTAAGTTCAACTTAAATATTTCCATTTCCACTAAAATGTTCTTCCATTCTTCTTCAATATTTCACCAGATGTAACTCAAGATGTTCTCTAGGTCCTTCAGATGCACTTAAATATTTACGGCTAACTAGAAAATTAATTTTATCGATCAACAAATGAGGCCGAGTTCTGCCAAACATTTCAAAGCATGCCAATGACTCCGTGGT
Organism: Embiotoca jacksoni; assembly: GCF_022577435.1. Taxonomy (NCBI): domain Eukaryota; kingdom Metazoa; phylum Chordata; class Actinopteri; family Embiotocidae; genus Embiotoca; species Embiotoca jacksoni. Next base: position 281,860 of record NW_027185363.1, on the reverse strand, counting down.
GACAAGGCCAGTTGGTGTCGGGCTCACGGCTGGTGTGTAACACTGTGTATGTTGCTGGTCAGGTTTCACTGCTACATGTCTTCGCTGCATCCCAGCTATGTAGACAGGCAATGCATCATGACCGAGCACACCGTCCATTCCTCTGTCACAACACACTTCAAAGCTACATGTGTGCGAGCGAGACCCTGCAACTGTGTCAAACTACGGTGAACTCCGCACAGCGCTCGATCTGGTTTTACAGTCCTGCGGGCACCGCTGAGAAGAAACATAATGAGACATGTTTCAGGCAACTGACTAGAGATATTAAACGTGGTCACATGAGCAATGTCAACAGTAAGAAATTATAATTACAAGTTCTAATGTCAATAGAAGCACAAACCAAAGTTTGGTTGCTTGCAGGTAGCTGAACAGAAAATGGTCACATTCATGTTTTGATGGTTTTTTTTTTCAGTGGGCTGTCATCTATAACTTTTTGCATAGCAGCAAAACATTGCGTGTATGGGATCAAATTAGGGTCATAAAGATATCGGCCTTCCACACCTTTCCGATGTCAGAGGGGAACAATTTCTTCTGTAACTTTCCAAACATTTATACCCACTTTGTGCAACGACAGGCCTGTTGAGCAGAAGAAGAGTATGTAGGGTAGCAGAAACATGACTGCACCACAGGCATGTCAATCAAACAGACACACCCCCAAAAACATGTATATTTGAGTCGTATTTTCTTCTTAAAGATGGGATTATTTTTCAAAAATATGTAATATTGTAATAAACAAAAATGTAACATTAACGAGCGACTTTAGCCGGCAACGTCGAAATAACTTGTGGAAAGATAGATTGACTTTGTATTTTATGAGAGAAGCTGAATATTATGGAGCCGGAGGCGTTTTGGAGCCAACCTCTTGCGGCCTTTGTTCGTATTGCAGTTTAAGGCACTTCTGCATTGGCCTCATTTGTCAGACCCGGAAGCTACGTCCATATATACAGTCTATTATATACAGTCTATGGCCCTGCCCTAGTCTTAAATACATGAATCAACATTTGATTCCATTTTCATTTCTATTAATATCAATATTAGCAGTAAAAAACTTCTTATAGTGGATAGTTTTGTGAGATGATTCTGTAAAGCAGGGACAAGCAGGGATGGATGAAGATATTATTTCACTCCTGCTATAGTTAGCAACTTTCTGGTTTGCTAAAGCCATCAATCTTTCAGGAACACAATTTCATACCTAAATGAGTTCCCATTTACTGCTCTGGCACCAAAGAAATTCTCCGGAAAATACAATTGTCTATAGCTCTGCAAACTGTAACATACTAAATTTACTAAACACCAGGAGACTACTACAAGAGTCAGCAGAGAAAGCAAATACAGCTGGTTCCTATATCTGCAGTTGGATAGGGTGGCCTTGGCTTACACTGTAGCCCTTGTCTCCCTCCCTCTGCAGCCTCTCCATAACTTTCCCATTCTCTTTCTCTACTGTCTCAGCCCCCTCCCACCCTTCTCCATGGGTTCTTTGAAAGTGTTTTCCTGGTAAGGCACAGGGAGAGTGAGCGGAGGCCTCTCCTTTCTGAGAACTGGCTTCGCTAACATAGTTTATAGCTGCCCAGAGACAGTATCAGACGTGTATGTGAATCAGGGAGAGAGGCTGCAGAAAGGGAGGGAGAATGGGCGAGAAGGAGGACGAAGGGAGGAGTTTGTAAAAATGCCAAGCCATGGTTCACTTCAGCAGGCAGTTAAAGTGAGGCCGGGGAGAGGAGAGAGAGAAAGGAGGGAAAGAGGGGGGAAAAAAAACAACAACTCTCTTTGGGTTTCCAGCCTTAATTCTGCTGCAACTTGAGAAAATGTTTTGCATTCATATCTGCAGACTCAAACAGATTTTTAGCAAAAACTTTTCTCGAAAAGTGTACTTAAATCTATTACTCCAAGTTGTACTGACGTTACATGCACCACGTACCAGAGAGCCAAGTGGAAAATATCATTCTGAATTACTTTGATGCAGAATCTCTTTTTCCATTTCATTTCTATAAACACAACAATTAAATAGACTAAACATTTGTAGGCACATATCAGTAGAACAGCTCTATTGCAGTCCTTATTCTTTCTTAAATGCAAACGAGAAACCTGGTTTCAGAAAAACTTCTAATAAAAGAAACGTGATTTTTATGAAAAATGTTACACTTGGTTTTAACGAGTTTTACAAGCATTTGCATGAGAAAGATTAAATATTAATTGTAGCCCTATTTAAAAAAAAATATATATATACACAAAACAACAAACACACAAAAAAATAAATAGATATACACAAAAGATATTTCAGATTTTAAAGGCTGAAATTATTTTTCAAGTATGACTGATTGATTGATTGTCCTGGAAGAACATTTAATAACTGGCCAGCTGCATGTAAAGGTGGGTCAGATTAGGGCAATTTTCACTTGCACCAGCTTTCCTATGAAAGTAAATAAACAGCTGAGAAAGTCATGTTTTAATAAATTCGTTTAAATGAATTCAAGCTAAACTGCCGTCAGTTTTCTTAAACGTCTAGCAACATGTTTTAAAGATGCATGCTGGGATTAAACCTGTAACCTGGTGAACCGTCCTATCCACCAGGCCCTTGATGCCAAATGTTACAATCTCTGCAAACAGTAAAACAGGCCACAGCAACAACGGCTCTACTCACACAACCACCAGGGCCCTCGTTCCTGCCGGGATATGAAGATGATATTAGTTTGGACAAGACCATTTCTAATCCACAATGCACTTTTGGAGCTACGCCAAGATATCGTTCCTTCAGCCACTGCCCTGCCTCCCTCTCACCAGCACCTCCCCTCTCCCTCCTCTCAGGGTTTCTCTCGGCTCTCCTGGCCCTGTCTCTCCACATCACAGACACAAACGCCTGCTGCCCAACTGGTTTGTCTCACTGTCCGTCAAACCACAAGGATACCGTTGTCCTCCTCACCTGCCTCTGCTGGAGAAAGGCCCGTGCTTTTTCACTATACCCACCTCCTTCACACTCAAGTTTTAATTATTTGCATGGGAAAAAAAAAAAAAAAAAAAGATCTGATAAGAATTGTCCAGACAATTGTGCTGCTGCCATGATATTCTCTTTTTTAAGGACTTTTCAGGAGAAAAATTCAGAGAAATCAAGTCCAGCTAATGAATTTGAAAGAGGCCCAGTGTATTTTGTTGGACACAATGAATAGCCAATTGGCTAAAGCAGAGGTAATTCAGAGTTCACAGCCTACGTGCTCAGAGTGGTACTTAGCCCATCTGTCATAAAAAAGCAAAAGGGAATGACAGAGAATAAGGCTTTTTACAGGAGAGGAATGTTTGGTTTTATGTGGAGAGTGATATAAAAACTTTTATTTATCTATTTTGGCTCTATGCACCTTTTTCTCTGGCATCCCATGCAAGGAAGCAATAAATTAACCAGCTCAAGCCAAAAGCAAGGGAGTGCAAATGAGGAGAAAATGATGGAAATCTTGTGAGTGTGGAGGAACTTTTGAAACAAATCAAAGTCTTACTTGAAGCTGCGCTTGCGAAGGTGGACCAGTCCATGCCAAGTGTAAGTTTGAGTTGGACGCTGTTACAGCTGAAAGCAGATTCTTACCATTATGAATAAATATCAGTATTTTAATGAAAGTCATGGGAGTGAAGAGGAGTTTGACAGAACAGAGCAGTAACCTCAGATCCCAAAAATGACATTAAACCGTTTAATAACTTTTAATTTGCACAAAATACGAACAACCACTTAAAAAGATCAGTCCTTCTCAAAATGCCAGGGAACAAATTTTTGTTTCGAGCGTCATGAACGCTCCCGATATCTCGAACCCCCACAGCATTGCCAGTTGAAAGCAGCACTCCAGCCGGTGCGATCCTTCAGCCATGCCCGACTAGGGCTCCACGGCACGTCACAGCAAAAGGAGGCATTTTTGCGCAGATAAGGCTAGATGTACGCCAAAGACATGTTCATGTTGAACGTGAAGGGGCCACACTGACAGACAGAATCAGTGCCAGACCTGTAGAGTCTGGGAGAGTCCGTCAAGAAGATGGATTAGCCCTTTATTATTCGGCACAGTTTGGTTGGCCGTGCTTCCAAACAGGTGAGGCTTATGATCTGTTTTAAGTAAAGATTAAAGGGTCAACTCAAGGTCACTGCAAAAACTGAGAGCCTTAGCAAAACTAACTCCCAACGTGGTTGACGGCAAAACAACAACCACATCGACTAACCACAGATAACACCGGGCCACACAGAAATTTGTGTTTTTGCACTAGTCTGTGGTCGGGTCATGTACATAAAACTGGACGAGAAAATAAAAAGAAATTAAAAAAAAGAAATGCATTTTGATTGGAAAAAAAATAAAATAAATTCATAAATATTCAATCAAGGTTCAATCATCTCACTACTTTGTGAATAGATATTTTCTGCACAACTCGGGCTTACTAACAAAATAAAATTGAATGTCAGTATGTACAAATCTTAATCATAATGAAAAATAAAAAAGATGTGTAGATCTTATGAAAAGTGTCAGCCACAATAACATTTACAGACACAATGATGATTCACAATGTAAAAACAAAATTGACCATTATAAATAAACTGTTGCGCTCTCATCAGTCAAATTTAAGTCAAACCTTATTTATATGATATTGTGAAAACTAATATTGCAACTTAAAAAGGTATAAAGTGCAAGAACACCTTTAAATTTGCAACAGTGATGTGCTACGTGCAAATCATTAACCTCTACAACACTTTACAAATATGATGGCGCTACCGTACTAATGCACTGCTAAAAAAAAAAACTAAAAAAAAAACATGTTAAAGAAAGATATGTGAATGAAGTGGACCCTACCTTGAGATGACTCCAGTCTGGGAGCAGCAGGGAGGGGGCGCTGGGACCTCGGATGACTCGACGGGAGCGACATCTTGACGCAGCCCACATACTCTACATACGTCCCTGGGAAGTCGCCTCTCTGCTTGGTGCGTTCGTTGTAACCGAGGAGCCAGCCCAGCCGCTCGGGCCGCTCCACACAGCCCTCCTGGTAGTTCTCCATGGACACCAGAGAGGCCTTGCTGACCGTCAGGAGGTCTCCGGGCTGCAGATCCAAGTCCTCTTCCTGGTCCTTGGTAAATGTGTAGAGAGCACGGTACTGGAAACCTTCCGTCGCCATTTTGTTACAGAGGCAGAAATTAAAATGGCCACTGAATAGAGAATGAGCTGTTGCAGCCCCGCTGTAACAACAGGGTTCGGGTATACAGAAATCCTTCTCAGAAACCAAAACGGTTGTTGAGTCACTGAAGTCTGGTGTTGGTACAGTGGCTTTAGAGGGTCGGGGGGATGAGGGGAGGAGGGGAAGTCACCCGAAGCTTAGAAGCATTTTTAAAAGTTGATAAGGTCACGTTTTGCCGCTGTTGTGACTGCGTCGGCAGCAGCGGTTTCAGACCTGACCGGTGTTGGTGGACTGGTGCACTTTCCTCAGCTTGATACCCCGGTTGAGCCAGATGATGGAGCAGAGGGAGAGCGTTGGCAACATGCTCTTTCAAGCAGCAAAAACCTGCTGGCTGGGTGCTACTGGAGCCGTCTGGTAAAAGATTTGGCCAGTCGAGGGCCCGGCGTCGTCCGCTAGCCACGATCAAATCAAGTGGTCTGATTGGAGGGCGAGTGGCAAAGTGAGCAGGTCTATAATCCTCTCCGGCTCTCTCACGTCTCCCACATGTTCCGGGCAGGAATTATTGACCAACCTGCACGACATAAAACCCACAAAAAACAAGAAATTATAATGTAATAATAATAAAAAAAATAAAAAATAAAACTGTTGGAAAGAAAACAAGAATTACTCGTCAGTAAAAGTCCATTATTTTCGATAAATAGACGCAAGTAAAGCGGCACAGATCTATGTGAAACGAAGCTTAAAGCGGTGCATGAAAATGGCGAACTGCGACAGCTCCATGTATTTGTGCAGTCTTTGGTTAAGACAGAGAGATCGGATGATGCTGCTGCGTCATAACCAACAGCAGACTGGGTCCCTGGACAGGAGCCTCCATTCCCTCCACTCCACATTCACACACTCACAGCCTGAACTGACGCATCACAGTTTCCACAGGAACGAGAAGTTTCACTGTCAAAAAAAAAACAAACAAAAAAAACATCCCTTCAACTCGCACAACAGCATGTGCGATTAAACAGCATGCGAAGAAAGGGTTTCTGCAGGGAGAGCTGCACCTCGGCTGTAGGGCAACCCGAATTTTCGGGAAACATGCAGGACCCTTTGCAACAGTTCCCTTTGCCGTAGGAGGAAAAAAGAGGCTGTGTTGCCTCAGAAATATTTCTGACTTCACTCTGTCAAAATAGCTAAATCACACAGTTCCAGATGACAATACAGAGTGGAGAGTCAACTGAGCAACCAGAGACGGGCACAATATCATAAACCACCATTTAGAAACAAATAAAGACCATAATCCTTCCAGTCACACATATCATAGCATCTATATACAGCAAAAAGGTCAAACCATGGACATGGAACGAATATTTTCTGATAAAGATAATTGCAGGGCCTGATAAAATGCCGAACACAACTGCACAATTTGCACCGTATAACATCGACTAAACAGTTTCAAAAGGCTACATTTCATCAGGCTGGTAGGTTTTATTAAATACAATTAATTAAATGCATCATTTACGTAATTTAAAATAATCCAGATTTGTGGGGTTGAAAAACGCTAGGTTGTAATATCTGCAGAAAAATACAAAATCATGCATCTTTTGGGCCTTCTCAAAGTGAAACGGGGCAAAAAAATTCAAAATGCTGCTAAATTGGAATTTAAAATGGCAACTATGCTGAGAGATGAGAACGAGGAAGAGGGAGATTATGTTTTCCAGATTAAGTACGACATCTGTGGTCTGTGGACCAACCAAGGACAACGGTCCTCCTAACCTCTCTGGACAGGATGTCAGTGAAGAAAAGAAGAAGGTAGAGAGGGAAGGTGAAAGAGGCAGAGAGGTGGATGGAAGTTTTATTCTGGTATGTCAGTAGGAAGATATTTGGAGCAATTTCCCAAAACGTGCAAATCCAAATAACCATAGGCCTGGTTTTGCGAGGCCCGATGTTGTGCCATCATTTAAAGGTTCATAAATGGACAATGTTTTAAGCGATGCATTGCAGACGCTTGAATATATTTAGGTGAAAGCATAAAATATAAATGTAAACCTCCAATTAGCATCTTTGAATACCAAAGTAGCATGCTTTTGAACCTTAGTCTAGATTACCCCCCCCCCCCGACAAGCCGAAAACGAACGCACATTCACTGCAAACCTTCGTAAATAAGAATGTAATCTCTCTCTTTTTTTTTTTTAAACGGTTTAAGAGTTACTGTGATAACGGGATGCTGCAGAGTGCAAAACTCACCCCACTTTTGGTTCAGAGAGAAGCCGGACAGGCTCAGCCAGACTCTCCGTCCAACATCCTTCGAGTGGAGAAGCAAGAGGTGCCAGGCTAGACACGTGGCACTGGCATACCCAACCACAGCCTGCAATCCTCACACCACCATTACCACCCACCCCCCACCACCCCCCCATTCCCCAACCCGAAACTCCCCTCCCTCCTCTCTCCACCTGCTCTCCACCCCCCCAAACACATACAGAGTCCTGCCTCCAACTGACCCCCTCCTCCCTCCTCCCTCCATCCCTCCCTCCCGCCATCCTCAGCCAGCGAAAAAGTCCAGCGGTATTCCCAGTTGCCGTGTTTTATTTGTTTACAGTCAGAGCGCCGCTGCAGTAAAAAAAAAAAGGCAAAAACAAGATGAAAACGAGGTAAACGCAGCACGCAGAGAGCGCTCTCATTCTGTCGTCCTCGTCCACTATTTAGTTCCAGAGTAGAAAAAAGTCGTACGAGGTGATAAAGGAGTCTTCTCCGTTACAGTCCTGGTCTGACAGTGTTGTAGTAGCTCACAGTTCAGCACAGCAGCAGCAGCAGCAGCTGGCAAACTCAGCATCAGAAGATCCATTCCTCTTTTAAGACTTTGTATTCAGTCTGCGCAGAGAGCGACAGAAAGCCGTGAAAAAAACACACAGAGTGAGACTGAGAGACGGAGCACTTTGCTATCAGCAGAGTCCAAACGGCTGAGGGAGACCACAGGAAAATAATTAATGAATAGGCAGCAAGTAACTCACTGTTGCTAGAGAGAGGGAAAGATAATCCCGCGCTCTGATTGGCTGCCGCTTTGGCCATGTGCTCCCCAGTCACCAGAGAAGCCGGGCAAATCAAGGAAATGTTCTAATATTAGAAAATGTATCTAGGCAGTGATCAAACATCTGACCCAAACAACTCCACCTTTCCCAGCATACTTCACTTTTCTCATGCGTGCAGCCTTGACGATTGCTGCTCATATTTGATCAAATGATGATTCAAATTAAATGAAACTACCCCAGGGTAAAGATGTAAAACATAACATGGAAAAACTGAAAGTCAGCGTGTGATTGGAGAGAACTCCATGAGTCATGTTGATGTCGTGCAATGGGACGAAAGCAGCTGATGTTTGTTTTTTTTCCGAGTTGATAGGGCGAAAAACGCAGCAATCGCATGCAAAAAAGAAGAAAATACGATCAAAATCGTATCAAATAAGAACATTACGACAAACTATGACCTCCTTCACTCGAATATGACGTTACGCCGGTAAAGTAATGCATATATCTGTTCAGTGTGACATAAATTGAAAAACATGTCAAATGCGACTCCACTTCTGACGTCACTATAAACCGTGAGGCTTTCACATTTCTTCTTTCGCAGACGTGGACGTTGTGTCTATTTCATTTGTGGGGGAAAGCAAGTCCTAGACTGAACTCAAAAAGGCATCTAGATTGTACTGTGCTGTCTGCAGACATCAAATGACTGTTGATGTGTTTAGTCAGCCAGTGAAGCTCTGACCTGCTCATGATACACCACAGTGCATAATGTAAAATGCCAAAGAAGCTATTCAGAGCATCACTAACGTACTCAACTGATGCAAGAGCTACTGACAACACTTGAGGATTAAAATAAAAACACACAGGCATCTTTACATTGCTTTTTATGTGTAAATTGAATTTGTGTGACTGACTGTATTTAAAACAGATTTGCGTTGAAGAGCAGGTCTTCTAATGTTTATGTAGAAATGATGGGTGTTTAACAGAAGACAAAGACGGGCACTATGTGAGAGCTGAATCAACTAGTTTAGCAGAAAATGAGGCAACTATTTTTTTTTAAAAATCGATTAATCGTATAAGATGCTTTTGATCAAAAATGCCAAATATTTGATGGTTTTAGTTTCTAAAATGTGACAATATGCTGCATTTCTCTGAATATTGGAAACGATTGGGTATTGCACTATTGTCCAAAAAAAACAACTATTTGAGGATATCACTTGTGCTGGGAATTGTTATGTATGGCAGCCCCTGAGGACAAAGCCTACGGAGCAGAAGAAGCACAAACGTTCAGGGAAATGTGCTCCAAATACTGAAACACATCCAAATGTGTGAAACAGAAAAACTAAAGCAAAGGACATGTCACGCTTCAGGATGCCTGGACGAGCAGCTACATTGCAGATACTTTTGCTCGCTCGGGTCGAGTCGCTCGTTGTTACTCTGTGTAGCTTCTTTTTAGGATTTGGAGCGAGTTTCCCTGAATGTTTGTCTTTCTCTCTCGTTGTCCTTACGGGGACGCTGTAGTTTTGGGGATTTTTCAATACTGTCTGGCATTATAAGCAAAAGAATCAACATAAATAAAATAATCATTCAGTTATTATTAAAAAAAATATATTAGCTAAGTATTTTGATTGCTACATATAGACCAGCGTATTAGGAGCGGGGGATTCACATTATATGTAATTTTATAGACCGACACCAATATGACGATACGTGTTGTTACAGTATATTTACAAGGTGTCTGTAGTAATGACGACGCTCTAAAGGTATATTGACCAACCCTATATGAATCAGGGTTTTCCCGACCATTATAAGGCTTAAGTACAGTACCCAAGCTGCTTTGGGCACCACCTGACCTGAATGAGTACAAAATCACTGTGAATAGTACCAAAACTAACTAAATGACGCAATGTTTATTTTTTTAACTGCTCTGGCTTTTACTCGCTTTTGGGCAATTTTGCAGAGATATGGTAATAATAATAATAATAATAATAATAATAATAATAATAATAATTCTCAGCGGACTCGACCCAGCTGGGTATTGGAAAGAACCCGGCGATGCAATACGCGTCATGATACAAGGGTTACAATTCAATATACTGCAATATATTATGATACTGTAGGTAAGGCTATAAGTTGTAATATCATATAAGGAACACCACCATGTGCATAAAATAGTCATTAAAAAAACCTTGTGAGCGGAACAGTTGGATCGGCATTTGTATTTATTTATTATTATTTATTTTGTGATACTCAAGTATATCAATATTTTCCTGCACACCAACTTGGCAAACGATGATTCTTCAAAAGCTGGCATGTTGACAAGTTTAGGAGCAACAGCCTCAGCTCGTGCATTTTTTTTAATTTTTTTTTATAGAAGACTAACATTGACAAAACGCAACATTACAGATTGTTTTACGTCTTAAAGAGACATGAAAAAAAAAGAGGAAAGGCCGCTGTTTGCTGTTGTCCTTAAGAGACTTTAATTAAGACTCTAGGATTGCGCAAATTTCAGACATTTACGCAGACACGCAGTCATTTCTAAGTTTGTGTGCATGTTGGCGCTCAGCGTACGGCCCTGCTGGAGAAGAACCGACTACAGAGCCACCGTGAATGCAGCCTGGCTTCGGGCCATCTGTCCACATGGATCTGAAAAACCTGCTGCGCCACAGGCAGGGAGGACGGGCCAACAACACCGGAGCCTGAGAGGACTTACTTTTCAGCCTAAAATGGGGGCTTAGCCATTTTATGATTTAAGTTGTGTTCACCTGAATTGTAACTGTCCTTAATGAAGCTGAAAAGCTCCCTTTGCTAAACAGAAACATCTGCTGGATTATTTAGCACTGAGACGGCACTGTTCTGAAAAGTCAACTCAGCCACAAGGCTCCACAGTTAAAGAGCTCTTTCTGTATTTATCAGATGATATAAAACGCCTAGTTCAAAATACGACCTTAAATCCACGTGACTGTGCTGCTGATTTTAAAACATTTTCACTGAAACTGAAGAAAGAAAATCCGTTATATTTAAAATAAAGTCTGAACCGCTTAAAAACACCACAAGCCTTTTTGCAGTTACATGCGCTTAATGGCGCATACTTTTTTTCACTGATTATAGAAGAGAATTCCTATTTACAATAAAATAAATACATAAAACGAACCTAAACATGTTGATATGAAGGCAGCATACAGTTTCCACTACAACACAGCAAAATAAAAATAAAAAATCTAATCAAACACAAATCCCACTGTGACACAGATTAATAGGGAACTGGTTTTACTTGGTTGGTGAGGCAGTAATTCAAATTAAATGGCACCTTCAGCAAAGGAATTTAACTTGTCAGTGAAGGGGGCACTTGCCTGGCTGTCTATCACTTTTAAGTCGGACACTAAGTTTTTTTTAATGATATGCACGTTAGTCCTGGATCGTAGCAAAAAAAAACAGTCAGTAGGTGAGACATGTTACCAACTGGTGAACCAGGACGAGGACTGTGTGTATTTGCAAAAATCGGGTTACAATTCAACATATTGGGGTGTTTTGTTTTGGGTTTTCAGGTATTTAGGTATGAATCACAGCTAAGAGTAAGCAGCATTTGCAGTGGATCATTGGCTAAAACTGTCCCTATAGCTGCTATTTTTTTTTTAATCAAATAACATAATTTCAGCTTGACTTAAGGATGTAAAACCAAACTAACCACAGCTACCCTGCGTCTTGTGTAACTTGAAGTGATCTGACAGTTTCCTTTAGCCGCTCTGAGAAGTGACACTTGGCATTTTGAGAAGCTTCCCTTCTTTTGGGGCGTTCAAACAAAACAAGCGCAGCGAGTCCCTCAGAGCATTTATGAGACATTTCAAACAGGAATGAAGGCTCTACCACAAGTCATGCTTCACACTAATAGAGCAGTATAATGGAGGATTGACATTTGGTTGCATAATGCTGGATTCAGTAATTACAAGCCAGAGAGAGAGTCCCTCCACACAGTTGAGTGGCTTGTCTTATTATGCAAGTGGCACAATTTCTATTAACTCCTTGGTGGATTCCCAAATCCTCAAACCAGGGACACACACACACACACACACACACACACCTTGTCAGGCCTTCAGCTATGTGAGGCCTCCACACTGCATGTCCTCCTATAGTCTGCAGTCAAAGTGAAGGCACTTACAGCGTAACATGAACTAACACAGGGAGTGCACGTATCTTTTTCAGCCTTAATAACGCGTAAAACATTTCACCGTAAGCATTAAGCCAACTAAACAACTCTGAAAATGTTTGACAACCAACTTTACAACTTCACTGGCGAGCTAGTTTAAAAGTCATCTTTACCATGTACTTCGGGCACAACATAAATACACGAAAAAGTTAAAAAAAAAAAAAAAAGTTAAAAAAAAAAAAAAAAAAAAAAAAAAAAAAAAAAAGATAATAATAATAATTTAACTCCGGAAGCAGCTTTAAAAACCACATACATGCGAGTGTCACGGTAAGTTAACGGGCTCGGATACACGTCGACATACGCGAGCACCGAGCAACACGCTGCAATAATAAATAAAAGATTTTTACCGCAATGAGAACTGCACAAAAAAAAAAAAAAAAAAAAAAAATACACTAATATGAAAAGACTCGTGTCTCAACTTTAAAAGTAATGAGATACAAGTAAGCGTGCCCAGAGCACACTTGCAGCGCTTCCACCATTTTCCAGTACAGTGGCTGTCGCCTTGCTGTACTGGAAATGTGCAATAACTTGGGGGGGAAAAAACAAAAAAAACTCACCCGCGGATTATTTCTTGACTCTTCTCACTTCTGGTTCCGCAGCTCTACTAAAAGTAGCAGACAAGGAGTCCGCGTGGCGTCCTCTCCGCGGACGACCGCTCCTCGGTGCGCATTCAACTTCAAGCAAACCTTTGGTGCACTTCTTACTCGTCCGTCTTTCTCTCGCGCTTTCTTTCTTTTCCCGTTCATAACTCCCTGCTCCTCCACACAGCCATTTTCCAGCTCAGCACGGCGCAGGGGAAGGAGAGTGCGTGGGAACTTAATATGAGGAGCGCGGAAAGTGACGAAGCCGAGCGGAAAAGTCCGAACGATTGGTGAGGGGGTCACCGAATGGCCTCGGCCCGTCATGGAAATTTGAACCTGACGATTTTAAACTGTACTGCTGCTTAGTTCTTACTCAGTTCTTCTTGTACTTTAAGCAGTCTTTTATTGTGAAGGATCCTGTTCGTATGAAAAAGGAAAAGTGCTGAATGACATGTTAAATCCGGGTCTGATCCCACATTAAATAGGGATATCTTGAGACATCATTGAGATCCAGTCCTTTTATTGTACAATCCACATCTCACTTCTCTCAAAGCCCCAATTCATTTTAAACTCACTGGCCTCCTTAGACATTTTTTTTCTTTGTGATTATTTAATAATGAATGCTGGCAGTGGTGAAAAGTACATTTACTTAAGTACTGTATGGAGGTACTTGTACTTTACTTGGGTACTTTAATACCTACACCCAAGTACATTTCAGAGACAAATATTGTTCCTTCTACTCCACCACACCTATTTGACAATTTAAGTTCCTTTTTAGATGATTTGACACAAAGGAGGAGTCTGAGTATTTAACAGCTTCACCAAATAAGGATTTTTCCCTCTGAACTTAATGCATGTTTCATGTCAATAAATGTTAAAATAATCCAATATCCAGCCAAAAACTGAAAATTTAGATCTTTCTTCTGCCAGTAATCATCTGACGACCCCTCAAATGTATCTGCTGCCCCTGGATATAAATCTAAAATATGAAGTAGTTCAAACTAGCTCCACCTGCAGCAGCTACAACAATAACATGCTGCTTACCACACTGATGCTTCTGTATTTTTAATCCAATGACATCCCATATAATAATAAATAATTTCGAGGGAACAAACCAGTATTTTCTCTCTAATATTTTAACTACATTTTGCTGCGAATACATTAAGCAGGATTTTTCATGCAGAACTTTTACTTGTCATGGAGTATTATTACATCGCTGTATTTCTACATTTACTTAAGTAAAGGGTCTGAATAGCTCTTCCACCACTGTTTATTAATGTACTTTGGGCAAAGTACATCTAATATGCATCATGTCATGTGTATTATTACTGCACGAAGTACTAATTATTGTCATGCTGACACGTGGTGATCAATGTACAGTGTCATACAGCTACACCCAAGAAACAATATAACAGTTCATGGTACCGCAAACTTGCAAATACTGTTGAATGAATAGACGAGAAACATTTTGTAGTCCTGGACTTTCCAGTCCTCTGCAACTCATTTATTTCAAGCACTGTTAAGACAAGAGGAAAACAGACAAAGTCACACCAGTCTGCACCAAATACCCACTTACACTGGGACTTACACAAAGGCCAGTTGGTAATTTGGGGACGAGAAGTCGATTAAATTCAATACACAAACACGCATATGGAAAATATGGAGGATGGCAGATGTGAGTTCCTCATGATGATTCATTAGAGGTGAGATGACAAACAGCCTGACCGCTGCTGAAATCTCCACAAAATAAACTCCTGATTTTAAAAAGTGTGGATTGTAAAGTCAAGAGATGATGCTTTTGTGGGGGCTGTCAAATAAAAAGATTAAATCCAATGAACATATCAGAATGTATATTGCATCAGAAATGTGATAAATTCCTCCCCTACACTTTTTCTCCCCAAATTACAGTGAAAAATGGTAAAACTTTTAATTTCTTATACAAGGTTCACTGTGCGCTTAACTTCCATTATACATCCCATATTCAATTCTCCCTTAATGCTGCAAAACAGAAATTGTGAGCCTTCATGAATATAAAGGTGACGACAGGACAAATTCTTCTTCTCTGTGTAACCATTTAATCTGAAATAAGACGGGAAGCATTTTAAATTGCTAATCTGAAACCGTTCCTGATTGAAAACATTTTTTTTTTTTAAAAAGCTTAAAAATATGAACAAAAATACATGTAACAGAATACATAAGTGAAAAACAAACCCCATTTGTTAATATCTCATCACCAAACTCATTTTAAAGCTTAATTCAATGATCCAAACTCAAGAATTCTAGGTATATCCGATAAGATCAATAACTTCCAACATCTTCTCGTGTAATAAAACTGCAGAGGAAATATAATGCTCTGATGTGAAATCCTTTGAAGTTGATTGCAACTGGGGATTAAAACCGTGCCACTGAAGTGACATTTCATCTGAGTCCATCTAACCTCACAAGGTCACTTTCAAAAAACACCACTGACAGCTGTTATAAGGTCCACCATTGTTTATACAATATACGTCAACAGCATAGGTTATTAGTACTGCAACAAGACTGTTTCCATATCAAAATATACAAAAGGAGACCACCTTTTACTCGTTTCCTTCATCCGCTCAGGGTTTTGTGTTGAATTCTACCACTACCTGTCATTCTTTTTTTCTTTTTTTTTTTTTTAATCATAATAATTTAACATGACACGCACGCACTCGCATATTTGCACTAAAATGTAAACATTCATTCATGTTACACATGGAAAAAAAAGAAACACCCAAGTGAGCCAGGCTTGTTTGTTGCATCCACTGTACAAGTTTTCAATCCCACAGACATAGAGATCATCCTGAAATATAAATGTACTCGAACTGTTACACGGCTACGACGACTTGTGCAAACACCTCAGCTAGACTATGTGTGCGAGGAGCTGGACGGAGGCTTGATTCAACAAGAGGACAGACACGACAGCCTGGTTTCAGAAAGGTAATCACGAAGCTTCTATCTACACACCTGCGTGTTGAGATCAGGTTATTAAAAAGACTGCTAGAGGAGTGTCAGCACTGACAGACGGCGAGTGGCGGCAGAGCCCATGCATACGTGAAGCTTCTTATGTACAACTACAGTACCTCTTTTTGAAATGGGTCCTATGGCTAAACTATGCTTTGGCACCACAGCCGGGCTTCCAAGTGTTGTGATGTTGATGTTTTTAAGAGCTTTATACACACACCCTGTATTTAGCAGCATTGAGTCACAATCTGGATTTCTTCGGAGAGGCAGCAGAGTTTGCTTCAAAGACTCAATCTGAACACGACGACACCCAGTTACACACCTACACACGCACTCACGCACACTCCGCGGTATAAAAAAAAAAAAGAAACATGTTACGATAACGCTTCCTCTCCTTTTCAGCACCGACTATAAGACCACACTGACAAAGTGTTGCCTGGCTTTTCTCTTGTGCAATTCCTGAACTAAGAACAGCTGAAGCATCCAAGGCATTTTCAGCAACCAAGAAAACAAGATGAGCATAAAAAGTCATAAATAAGTTTCTTCATTTAAAACAAAAAAAATATTTACAAAATACATCAGTTACAGGTGCCACAGTGATTCGAGAACCCAAGAGAGAAAACAAGCAACTTGGAAGTAAACATAGTTTGGCAGTCAATATTCTGTTAACAGTGTTGCAGGATGCACGTGTTACTGAGGAACATTGCTTTTACTTTGTTCTTCTGCCTTCAAGCAGATGGTTGGGATGATTTGGGACTTGGTCACAGTTTTCTGGACACATGCAAGGCCTTCATATGCAAGTACAGTAGCAGGTCATCGGCTTCACTTTGTTGACCTTTTGTCCCTGGCAAACAGAAAGACTAAAACCCTTCTTTGTCTTTTGACTTGGATTTCTGCTGCGTGGCATCCTGCGATCCTCTTCCTCCGAGCTTCACACTGGATTCTGATTGGGACGAGTTGAGCCAGGACGCCTTGAACGCCTTTGGCTGCGTGACGGGAAACGAGGAACTCAGTGTCGCCTCCCTCTCCTCCAAGTCGTCGAAGCTCACCTCCTGCACGGCCTCCTGTTTCTTGAAGGAGTCCCTGCGCTCTGACAGAGCCAGCTTCCTCATCACCACCACCTCTTTTGAATGGTGGTTGCCGCCGCGGTGTTGCGGGGAGGCGGTCGAGCGGTGCAGATCGCCGCCGGCTGCGTCGTGGTGGCCTCTCTGCCCTCCGATGTACAGCCCCTGGCGACCGTGCTCGCCGACACAGACGAACCCGGTGGCGGTGTCCCCGTCCATGTCCTCCAGCCCCTCCCCCTCGGACAGAGGCACCTCCATGGTGTGGCGGCGGGTGCTGTAAGCCTTCCTATCTCCGTGGTAACCCCCCGTTGTCTTGTCTCCTGTCAGCTTCTCCGCTGACTGAACTCTCTTGAGCAGCGGTGAGCGGGGCGGTTCTGCGCTGCGGGGACGCACAGAATGACGGGAAATCGTTGGAGGAGACAACGTCTTGCCGTGGAAACCCTGCAGGGACTTGGGGTGATTGGAGAGGCAGGATGGAGAGCACTGAGGAGAGAGAGGCTGAGGTGGTGGGATACAGGCCAGAGGCGAAGGGGGGATACTGCTGGTGGACTTGCAGCGACCAGCTTTCGTGTAGCGACCCAAGACGTGAAGGGAACTGGGACGAGCCTGTGGTACAGGAGAGTTCGGGGAGCTGGAGCACGGTGAGGAACTTGAGTCTATAAAGAGGGAAAATAAGATAAAAACACTGCAGATTTAAAAGAAAAGGACAACCGCAGCTCAACAAACCCTCTACAAGGGGTGCAACGCGCGGTCACTCACCTCCAGAGTGGTCAGGGGCAGGGGAGCGACAGGGCGTAGAAGGCCCAGGAGAGAGACTCTGTGTGGGGGAACCGGAGAGGCTGTCGCTGGACGATTGGTGGAACCCTGAAGAGAAGCTGCGACTGCTCTGCATGGGCGGAGGCGGCGAATGCTTGGACAACTTCTTCAAGATGCTACGTCGCTTGCTGCAAATGGAAAAGTTGTGTTTAGTAACGCTTAAAGAGCAAAAATCTGGATTATAGACATCGATGATTTTGGTTTTGTAAAATAAATGTCTTCAGGATTTTTAGGCTATAAAATGATGTGATTTTAGTCCCAATACAGTTTTAAAACAAAATGTAAGAAACAGACTTGTAGAATCAAAACGTCTGACTGAAATGTAACACTATGCCTCAGACAGGAGTAAGAAATGTCCAACTCAATGCCGTCCTCATGTACCTGTCCTGTCCATCCTTCCTCTTGCTCTTTTTGCTGCGCCGGGCCATCTTAGCCTTGTAGCTCGACTTTCTGGCAGGGCCCATCTTGATAGAAGTGTTCTCCAGTGCAGTCGTTTGCAGCGTCACCCTGTTGCCACTCTGTTTAAAACAGATCACTAAAATAAACATCTATCTACAGGGCGTGATGATGATGTTGTAATTTTCATTTGTGAAAAGCTCTGCAGTACATTTAGACTTTTCCATATTTGAAGCACACTGCAATCCTTTCGATCATCAAAATATGCAATATATGAGCAGAAAAATAATATAAACATTTCTAAAACTTCTTGTCTTACCTTGATCAGGAGCTCTACCACCTCGGTGTGTACTAGTCCCTGGACCGACTCCCCGTTGACGTGAGTGATGAGGCCACCTGCCCTCAATCCTGCCTCGTGTGCCGGACTGCCCTCCTCAACACACTAAACAGACAACCTCAAAATTACTGCTCACGCAACCATATAGTCAGCTGTTACATGACAGGCAATGTTTCAACTGTGCAGTTAGTACAATCCATAATTTTGGTTTACTTATTTAGTTAAAAAAAGGGAAAAAAAAGTTACAAATGAAAGAACACACCTATACACAGCATTAGATATGTCAAAATACCTATAAACTATGAAATACAGAAATTATTTGGCAGTGAGTCTCATTGGTCTTTTCCTGATATTGAATGCTGACCGGGCTGATTGCTGCATATTGTGTCATGCATCATTTTACTGAATTTTACAACAATAAATCTGAAGACCATGAAAGTTGTTTTAATTTGTCCTTTAAAAAAGTAAATCTGTCTGATTCATAATTATAATCTGTATCTGTTCAATATCCAGGTTTTCTTGACACGTGATAAACAGCATCAGCTGCATTTAAGAAGAGGACACTAACCCAGACCATGTGATGCACAGTGTAGATGTCACTGTCTCCCATGTAGACTCTGATTGCTCGCAGCGCAAAACCAAACCTCTTCCCAGAGCTGTGGATGACCACCGGAGGCCTGAGGCAGCTGATGCTGACGGACAGGTCGCGGCTGGGGGACGAGTCTCTGGATGACGGGTTGGACGACAAGGACAAAGACGATTTGGGGCTCGTAGGAGGACCAGCTGAGTCGTCTGTATAGGAGAAAAAGACGATCAAAGAGGAAATCAGTCGAGTCTCTACGAATCATCTGTGCTGCTTACTGCTACTTTTAAAATGCTGCATCTATAACGTTTGTTGAATCCATCAAAATTTCTTGGATAAAAAAAATGAAATGTAAAAAACATAAGTGACAATGTTCTAATCTTGACGACATTATACAGTAAGTGCTGCATTTATGGTTCATGTGTCTGTTGTGCAAATTACACCAGAGCAGTCAGTAGAGGGCACTGTAAACACATGAATATAGAACGACTGCAGTCCAGCCTCTAAAACACTTCATTAATAACATGATGATAAAATGGAGTTTAAGTAAACAACTGAACCCAGACCAGCCTCGATGTGAACAAGACTAAGAAACAAAGACATTTACCTGCGCCCTTATTTTATTTAGTTATCTTTTCTCGTCATGACAGAGTTGTTTTGTTTACCTTTAGAACAAAGCATTCTCTTTACCTGGAGTAATGATGAGCGAAAGGCCAGAGACCGACGCAGACTTGGGGACTTTCCCAGCGGAGGATCTGGGTTTCTCTGGGGTCTCCAGCTGGTGCGCGATCCGTCGAGAGGCTCCTCTCCGGAAGGACGGCCTGGTGCCCGTGCTGTTGCTCCGCAGACGGATGCGCCGCAGGTTGGAAACCATCCCATCTACGATTGTGGGGTACAGAGCGTGAGCACTGGTGTTTCACAACTGCAAAATAAACTAAAGAAGCCAGTTTCTGCATTCATTGGTCTTACCCTCCTCCTCGGCAGAGATGGCAAAGCGAGGCATGATGTCGAGGCTCTGGGTGCTGTTCATTACCAGCGGGCTGGCGCTGCGCTCGGACTGTGAGGAACTGGACGAAGCACGTGGACGCAGACTGCAGAGAACACGCAAAACACATACAACACGGGATTTCAGTAATATCTGGGGTGAGATTCTATTTTAGAAATAAGACAATACATTTATTGATGTAGAACTATTAGTAAGCAACACTTCCCTTCTTCTGCGTGAAATAAACAACTATGAACAATAAAACAACAACAGGCAAAAATATTTATTTCAATTTCTGTATTATAATTCAATGAATGAAGATAAAAGAATTCTGGTATTTGATCTTTTTTCTTTTCTTTTCTTTCTTTCCTTTCTTTCTTTTTTTTTTTTTTTTTAAGTGATCTCGGCAAAAGCATCAGAACTACATTAGTGAGTTGAAGTAAGTCTCTGGTGCCTTAACAGCTAACTGTATTCAGGGTCATAGAGGGTCCTGGATCCGATCCCAGTGTGCACTAAATGGAAAGCAGGGAATCTGACACTTAACATTCACAATTATGGTCAATAAAAAAGCCTCCACCTGACATGCAGGAAGTAAGTGCACACTAAAAAAACTCTCTTGCACACAAATAAACGCCATATAGAAACGATCAATCCTGGGTGAAGTTTAATATAACTTACCTTTGTATAATTATGAAAACACAACTTTTTAAATATAAAAATAATAATAATATTTGCACTCAATGTGCTTCACATCTACTGAGAGATTATTCCACTTCCATCTTACACTTTTCATAAAAGGGTGATGAGGTTGGGTGGATTTGTTTTCGTTCCAATAATAAGGACATCACTCGGTCTGTTTCCAGCTCTCACCTCCCCCTGTGTCCATCTGTCCTCTTGTCTCCACCAGCCAAGTGTTTGTGTCCGTCACCAGGGGAAAGGACTCCCCTGCCCTCCCAGCGCTCCTCCTTCTCCTCGCTGTGGCTTCTCTCGGATGACGACAGGCTCTGGTTGGATGGCGTGGAGGTGGACAGGTGCTCTGTGCTGCTGTACACCTGGAGTTTTGAGCGGAAAAAGGTGAGGTGAATTAGAGGTGAATATTTATGCATTTTTATTTGTTAACATTAAATCTGTCTCGTATAGCAGAGCGGCAATGAGTACCTTGCTGAAGCGGTGGGCTACAGAGGAGAACTGTCGCAGCTCCAGAGATGATTCATCATCGTTGGTTTCATCATCGTCATCGGAGCCCAGATGGCAGTAGCGCTCTGATCGGGCTGCAGGGAGCACAGTGGCAGTGCATTAAATAATGAAAACTGCTGACACCGTTTTCACCCAAATTAAAACTGGCACCATGTATTACTGTAAAATGAGGTCTTTGCCCCAGAAAAACATCACAGGTTCTCAGAGTCCTGTCTCCTCCTCTGCCTCTAACAAAGGTATGTCTCGGTTCGTCTGTGCACGCAGGCAGAGATACATGTTTGTATTACAGTTAAGTGAGTCTATCCTACCACACGAAAGGCCCTTCATGTTTGTCTGTCACTAAATCCACATACTGTCAAAGTAACTGGTGTCCTCCTCCGTCTCTAGTTGAGGTATGAATTCGGCTTTCTGCCTCAGGAGGCCGTTCCAGTCCAGGCCCAGGAAGAACATGTGCATCTTCACCTCAGTGGTTCCACCTGGAAAAGAAAGTAGTCAAAATTCAACTTGGTTTCTTGTTGTTGTTGTTGGTTTGGTCCACAGCTACCCCAGTATCACATTTTGGTGTGTGGAGTAAAATGATAAGTATGCTTTCCCATGTGAGGTTTGACATATTCCAAGCGATTGTTTCTGGAGATCTCACCAGTCATTGTGATCCAGTCTACCTCTCTGTCTCTGGGAAACAACTTTACTGAATCTGGTTGACAATGGCTCTGCCTAATTAGCACTGTAACAGCAACAGTCACAGCTTTGATGTCAACATTAAATTGTGTATTTGTGGGATAATTTATATTAAATAAAGCCACAACAGGCCTCAAACTGCCAGAACCAAAGGAGATATGTGGCCTTTATTACTATGGAGAAAATGTAAATGTCCTCAAAGCTTTACATTTGACTTGTACCGACTCTCACCTAGTTGGAAACTTGAAGTCATGGCTGGCCTCAACAATAAACAAATAACGATGAAAAAAAAAAATCAGTTTGTACATGTTGGCTATTACAAGGTCACAGCGCTGTGTAAGCTGGAGCCCAGCAGGCAAGCCTCGTCCACCCAGCCATCCACCCTTCCATCATCAATCACATTGCCACCAACCTGTTCCCAGGCGATCCAAAGGGCTCTGTCTCAGAAGTCTGGTGATAAAGTCCTGGGCATCAGCTGGCAGAGCGTCCTCCCCTTCTGGCCAGATGATGTCATCTGAAAAAACAGAAGCACACACCAGTGAAGGAGTTTAAATGTATCTACAAAGCCCACAAAGGGACTGAAGGGCAAAATCACAGAAAAAAAAGCATACATGTGATAATGAAAATCTAAGGACTTGAAATAAACAAAAAAAGTAAATAAATAAACCTGCATAATGAAGATTTATGTGTAGAAAAAAGTATTTAATGCATTGAATTTAAGGATTTCTTACCATTGACTACTTGACCAAAGAGCTGCTCTGGTGTGTCTCCAAAGAACGGAACACAGCCCACCAGGAACTCATAAAGGATGATGCCCATGGCCCACCAGTCCACAGGCTTCCCATAGCCCTGCCTCAAGATCACCTCTGGAGCAATGTACTCTGGAGTACCACACACCTGTCAAGAGGAGAGGGCAGGAAAGGCTGATGTTACTTAAGGTCATGAACACAAGAGACAAGAAGACGACAAGACAGGATGAGAAGAAACAAACCTGTTTGTCGATGAATTCTCTGGTATCCTTCTCAATGTGTCCTTCATACAAGTTGGTTGTCATGTTCATCAGACCAATCTTTGACAGCCCAAAGTCTGTCAGCTTAATGTGTCCCAAGGAGGTTATTAACAAACTACAAAAGAAGGAAACAGAGAATTGTTTCACGTTACATTAACTGCTCACCTGAAGGCATTTGAATTTCAGAATCAGAAAATAAACAATCAAAGGCTGAAAGTTTCAAAAAATTCTGCTCTAACTTCAGAGACTGCCAGTCTTTGACAGATGATCGAGAGTCTAACAATGATGAAAGTTTTAAAATAATTAGGTGCTGCCTGAAGGAAGAGATGGGGAAAATGGAAAAATAGTAAAATATTGAGGAATATTTTCTTTGTTTAACTGGTTGGGAACTCACTTGTCAGGTTTGAGGTCTCTGTGCACGATGCCGTAGTTGTGAAGGTACTCTAAGGCCAAGACAGTCTCTGCGAAATACATCCTGGCCATGTCCACAGGCAGAGGACCAATGTTCTTCAATAGGTTGGCACAGTCCCCACCTTAAAACACATGAGGCCGTTATGACTGTTTATGTTTTGAGACATAACCCATTACTGTGATTGTATCCAGAATCCAAATCAAACCTACCTTCCACATACTCCATGACCATGCAGAGGTGCCTCCGGGTCTCGAAAGAGCAGAACATCGAAACCACAAATGGGTTTTCAGCAAAGGTGAGGATGTCTCTCTCTACAAACACCTGCTGGATTTGGTTCCTAAGAATCAGGTTCTGACGGTTGATCTTTTTCATGGCAAAACGCTGACGGGTGTCCTTGTGGCGCACCAGAAACACAGCCCTGGCATGGCAGGAAAGAGGGGAAAGAACAGAGGGACAGGAAAAATAAAGAAAAGAATGAGAGAAAATTACAGATTGGAGAAATTATGTAGAAAATGACAGAGATGGGGAGTTAAATAGGGATTTTACAAGGAGATGAAGGCAGGAAAAACCCTGAGCAAGCACAAGCATCACTTACTAATAAACGTCAGTTGAGACTTGAAGTGAAAATATCCAGACTAATGCTCAGTGTAAACTCAGAAGCACCACAACACATCCTCATTTTAGTTTCCTTCCCGCTTTTATTTGTTTCTCTGTGGTGTCCACAAAGTGACTGAGTCAGTCGAACGCAAACAAAGAAGTCTGTCTTACTCACCCATAGGCGCCGTTGCTAATGAGCTTTATAGTCTCAAAGTCGCTCTCCAGTGGTTTCCTGCGGGGAGGGGTGCAGGCTGCTCGGCTCTGAATCACACGCATCCCAAAAAGAGAGGGGCAAATAAAAAGAAGGCAGCTGCTGCAGCTTTACTTGTGTAAAGCACTCGTACATTGTGATCATTTGAAGGACAAGTGCTATACTCTCCAATTAAAGCTATCCAAGAAACCCCTCAGTGTTGTTTTAGCTCTGCTCAATGAAATGTTATATTCCTTTAAAACAACTGCAACTGACTGCCTTAAACACTCCTTCGCCAACAAATGTATATTCTGTCACACAGTCACGATACAGTTCATCATATCTACTTTATAACAGTTTAATGTTAGTATGTACCTGTACAGATGTTGTGTCTCCAGTGTCATCAGACTCTCTGCTGCTTGCTCTGTGACTTGGACTTGTCTGCTCCAGATGAACCATCTCTGAAACAGCAGCGGACACACCAGATCAAACTCCACTCAGCTTAAATAAACAACAATGAGGACAGCGAGTACTTGAGCTGCTAATGTTATCAGACATCTGTAACCGTATATAACTGTAGCTGTTTGTTGTGATTAGTTTATAATCAACTTGACCAATTAATGGCCATCCAGTTCTGCTGAACTATTGTGCACTGTGCCAGTTATCATCATGGAAAGCAATGCAATACTCAGCATACAGAAGAACGTTACTTCAGTTCATCAGTGTACACGATACAAACACATGCAATAAAAACAGAGGACAAATACAGGGACAGTAAAGCAGTCTTAAGTTGATATCAACAAAATGTAAGGACCATCACACGTACAACCATAGACATAGATACGTATATATGTCTATGAGTAAAAGGATGTGCTTTGTTTCTATTAAAGACAGAACAATCTACAAAAAAGTATTACAAATTTCTGCAACAATAAGACACAAAAAGGCATCAAGCATTATTAGCATTAGCATTATTGTTTTTAAGTTAAGAAAACTGATTTTTGAAAATGATTCATGTTTATGTAAAACAGTGAACATGCAATATTGGAATTGACAGAATATTTAGTCCTTACATGATTTGCAAAACTTAAATAATGCAATTATTGTAACATACTGAGGGAGATAATGCTCTTAAACAAATGGCATTAATTATGCTGTCCATATTGTGCACTTGAACTGCAAGTAAGCATCTAAAAGAAAACATTTTAAGATGCTTAAACACAAAAATGAAGCAGATAATGTAAGAAATAATTGTGCACCTTCCAGGGGATCTCTGGTGAGGCCCAGCTGGCTGATGATGTATTTAGGGATATCAGTCTTAATTCTCTGGCCCCCCTTGGCTTGACCTTCTGCAGCCTCCAGACGTAGGTAAAACTCCTCTGGATCAAACTCCTGGATAAAAAAAAGGACAGACATGATGAGGTTTAACCCAATTCCACGTATCGCTTGGTTGGAATGACACAATGTGTAAAAAAAAAAAAAAAAAGCAACGTCGTACATGCCGGGGGAAAAGGAAAGACACATTGCAATGTCCAGGACGTTTGATTAAAAAAAAAAAGCAAACAAAATGACATTCAGTTTTCATGACCGAGGGGGTAAGAAAGAAGGATAAAAAATGTTTTACTTTTTTTTTTTTCTTCTTAGCTTGTAGACTAATATTTGGGCTAATTGTTGGGACCTATAAAACTGGGGCATCAGCGACATACCTACTACCAATACTGAAGCACTCTTACATGACTACATTTCAAATGCTGTTGGCTTATTCTTACAGGTAGCTGGGCTATTATTACTGCACAAACTCTTCATTACTACAGCATATCATCAGTATATGTGAGTCACCACCACCTGCATGTGTAGCAACAGATATTTTGTTCAAGGCTCTCAGCTGATGTCCATGACATTGATATTGCGTCATTTGTGTACCTTTGATTATCACAGAGTCTCTCAGTGAGTCTTACCAGACACTCCAGCAGCCTGGCCGGCCTGGAGATGATAATGAGGATCTTCTTGACCAGTTTGGTGATGACGGTCACCGCCTCGCTTTCTGAACGCTCATACGCCTGATCAGGAGAGGACAGAGGATGATGGATTATTACTGCGATTTAATCCAATTGGCACAAGTCAGGAGGCAGCAGAGCTCATCCACGGAGGCTTTAATCTGGCTCATATTTTTAGCATCCATTTCATCTTCTTTCATTATCTGTTCACCGGATCATGGCTGGTATTTCAACATCTTGCATCAATACTCACTTCTTTTCCCTGCACTGCCAGTTCTATAAATATTTAAGAAAACACTTTCAAACTTACTTTTATTACCACTCATTGTCTCCATATCTTAGACTAACAATGCCTTGCCTTGCCTTGATCAACCAGCAGGTTCAGAAAGTGTGTTGCAGTGGTGAGAGAGTGATGTCAGTCAGAGTTCAATTTAATCCGTTGTTACTTTGAAACTCTGACTTACCCTGTTCAACCTGCTTCAAGGTTTGTCTTTAAAGGTGTATTCTTAAAAACAGCAACTATAATTCAACTACATTAACAAGCACAGAGACAAATTCATACATGAAATTTTAGAATGTGACAGAAGGAACCATTTGCTTGAAATAAGCTCTTTACTAAGATGGAAAATATTTTCGTGGCGAAGAACGTACAACAATTTAAAAACTATGTTTTTACAGGAAAGTATAGACAGTTTAAAGACTATCTCTATTGTACTGTAGGATAAACAATGCTACGGCTAGAAAGCACTCTAATAACGGCAGCATTATTATAAATGAACAGAAAGTTCAAACAAAAAGGAAAACAATTTGGGGTCTGAGTCTCCGGCAGAAGCTGTAATCTATTTTTCAGAAGGCAGCATTTTCTGCAGCAAAATTATTGCAGGCTAGGTTATGTAATAAATCTTTACATAATCAAATATTTGACCACTGCAAAGATCTATGTAATAACACAAAATGACTGCACCATAACTGGCCAAAGAACTGGAAACAGCCCCAATGAGAGAAAATCAAATGGGCAATTTCAATTCAATGTTCCCAGTGCAGCTACAGAGGCGGATGTGATGTCCCAGAGGCCCGAATAATGCACAAAATGAGAGCAAAACAATATGTATTTCCTGGAATCAGATAGAGAAATCATTTCTTGAACAAGAGAAACACCCACCTCATGCAGCAGCTTCTCCAGTTTATCCTGCAGTTCCACAAAGTACCTGGAGGTGACCAGGCCTTTCTGGGACTTGTCCAGACAGTCTCTGGCGAGCTCCACCAGCTGGTGCTGAATGAATCCCAGCACACCGTCAGCCAGAGGCAGAGCAGTGCCTGGGGAGCACTCCGCAATGATGTCGAGCAGTCGACCCTCCATCTGGGCCGTCGCCTGGGAAACCAAAATGGAAGACTTTATTTAAAGCAGTTATAGCAGCATTGTATCGACATCTTCTTCAAACCCCATCGGCGAGTTTGACTTTGCCAGGAGCGTTAAAATTCCCTGTCCTGGTTTCTGTGTGTTATAAAAACAGAAAAGCACATTCATACACGTTTGTAGACTGTTTTTACAAATGCTTTTTTTGGTATCAATAGAAATCAAAAAGAAGAAGAGATTTTGATGTTGAG
The DNA here is from genome assembly GCF_022577435.1 of Embiotoca jacksoni. Lineage (NCBI taxonomy): Eukaryota > Metazoa > Chordata > Actinopteri > Embiotocidae > Embiotoca > Embiotoca jacksoni. Next base: position 254,035 of record NW_027185363.1, on the reverse strand, counting down.
ACTGAGGCTCAAGAAAACAGTGACTATACCTTCGGAAAGCGTTCCTTGTAGACATGATTCATCATGACAATCTCGTTGTCAAATATTCCACAGGTTCGTCCAGGGCTGGGTAAGAACCAGGCAAAGGAGAAAAACGGAACGAAAATTAGAAATACATTGTAAAAATAACAACAATATTTGTTGGGAAAAGTAAAGTTAATCAATCCCAGATTGCAAGTTTGATCCACCAAAAAACATCTCATGGAACTCATTTGCAAACTGATCAGAAGATGGAGGAGCGATGAGAGGCTTATGTTACAGTAAAAATCTAATATTACAGATGTATTTAACATCATATATGAATATTTTTTATGGGTCAAGTTCGAAGCATTTACCATCATTCTCGGTCATAAACACAGCCTGTTTGAAAATCACATTAACGTGAGTCGGTTCAGGTTGTCGTTCAGTATCCGTGACCACATCTGTTGTGAACACAAGGGTTTAGTTACCACAGGGCCCCATTTTAAACTGTCCATACACATTACAAATCAATGAACTGTCACCACAAGTGTTAAAAATAGGGACCCCTGGGTGCTCCTTTACGCTACGATGCATATCAATATGTGCCATACATTTACTATTTCTGGGGAACCACAACAGTTGCATATGCAGCAGGCTTTTATTTGAGGGAAATAGCAACCGCTAAACCCTTGGGAACTATTCGGGGGCAGCAAGTAATACTTTACACACCCTCTGAAGATATTTTAGAACAGCGGTGACATTTTTTTCAATCATCTGTTTCCATAAACAATAAATGCAGCAATTTAGATGTGTTTTTAATAACAATCCAAGTCAGTTGAATTAATTTAATCAAATTCACAGTCTAACAGTTATTAACTAATGAAAAACATGTCAGCATTTTCTCTCTGGTGTAATTGTTACAGGATTGGCAGACACATCTGTATAGTACTTAAAATGTGTGTTAGGGTATGTCATATCATATAGTTCACAATAATATCGTTATATATTTCTGTATGATAAAAAAATTGTATATCGTGATAACAGCGATATTACGACACATTGACTCAATGAGGTCGTTACATGGCTAATTTATGCACGGTGACCACAAGCAGCTTTACTTTATACCAAATCTGAAGGATTTACTGAGGTTGATTACAAAGTACAAAGAACTGAGATCTTTTTTTCTTCTTCTTAGTTTTTACTGCATGTTTTAAGGAAAACCGTTACATTTATGCCAAAAACATTTTCCAGTATCGTGTCATATTTTTGTCGCAGAAATACCCTGAAATATTCTGATATTATTTTAGAGCCATATTAGCGACCCCTCGTGTGTGACTTTTACTTTGTGTATGTAATATATACGAGTATGTGGCACAGGCAGCGACATGTCACAGAAAAACAACCACATCAAGATGTTGCCAACACCCTCCACAGCCCATCATAAAAGTCCACAGCAACCTCAAAACTCCTCACCACGACAGATATTTAGAGGGACTGTGTCAGCAATGCTAAATGCTATTTTCTAATCCAGGGAATCACTCGTAAATAGCACACAGGCTTTTTCCAGAACCGCATAAAATAATTATCTCACCATATTCAAATCTTTCCACTATGTCAACTCGTATGTAAAAGATATTATGAAACATCGGGCCTACTGTTGAGGCTGAGTGTCGCTCTCACCAAATATGACAATGCTTGTTGACATTTCTGTCACTCTGTAAAAAGTGATGCTAGCTGTAGAGTTTTTTTTAAAGTTGTTGTGCTGCTAACAATTCATTCCATCTGTCATTAAATTATTCATGTGATTCATGTTTGGATGGGCAGCTGTATGATAGCAAAATATACAGAAGAAAGAGTGTCTGTCATTGCTGCTCAGTGGATTTCTTCAGCTTTCATATGAGCCTCAAACTTATGATCTTCTTTTGTCTTCCCGTTCATTCACACTCATAGCATTTCTCTTCAGCAGGTTAAAGTTATTTTCTCAACTACAGGCTATGATTACTTGACCATCTAATGTTAGCTTGACTGCCCAGCTAGCTAATTCAGCTAACAAAGTAGGGTTTAATGGCATTCGAGCCACACCAGTACAAGTTTGAGGCTGACTTTATTTTTTTTTTTTTTAGTTGCCAGTACCTTTTATACTTCAATTGTGGCAAAATTGCAGCCCTAAAAACCATACTTTAAAAAAACCTAATTGAGACCTCTGAGTATCCTTTTTGCCACTTTGCAGTATAAACATGGTGCACATTACAAAACCACTTACAATTCAGATGCTGCATGTGAAAGGTTTTTGTTTCAAAAGCTCGTAGTAGCAATGTTAGTGGTAGTTATCTACAGTAAAGTGCAACAATGCCAGAGTTGATAAATGAAAGAGAGTTCTTAAGATCCAGTTCAAAGACTGGTTGACCAAATTGTAAGGAAATCAATGAGCATGTAACACCTACTTGAACACAGTAGTGACTTGTCGCTTATGCTTTCCGGACTATGTTACACCTCTGCTATCAGTCTACTCAACTGTTTGTTGATTTTTTTTTTTTTTTTTTTTTTTTTTTTAAAGGTACACTATTATTTCTTTGTGTATGTTTTTAGGTATTTTTATTCCACATATATACAGTATGTCAAGCTTGCAGCCTTTGATTGTTTGGGCTTTGATTAAGTGTTTTTGTCCTATTATTGTGCATGTATTTGTTAAAGAGGGTCCTGGGTTGCAGCCTACCAGTGCCATGGCATTAGATAATGAAATTTGTATTGTAATGAAGCCGGGAGGGGATATTTGGGTTTCTCTCATTTTAGTCAATATAATATATGGCATTATCTATTCTCCCAGTGTGGTGTAGGGTTACAGAAATGTTTGTGGAATAATAACAGTCCACATATCTGCACAGTACAGTTATTGTATGATTCAAATCCAGCGCTACCTGAGACTGCGTGAACGGAGCCTGACGGGAGGCAAAGGGTGGCCTCCTTCTTCGTCCGCCACACTCTCCGTGCTCCGGAAATGTTTAAAGAGGAAGTGGAGGTCATCTTGCGTGGGCTGGAAGGGCAACTGGTGCAATAACTCCTGGGAAGACGAGGACTGCGAAGGAGACGTAAAGAGGGGATAAACAAAAATGGTGGGGTGTAAAAAAAAGAGAAATAGACAGAAATAATAAACAAAGGTCAGCAAATATGAAAGAAAAACAACCACAGGCTGAATACTCAACCTTTTGTCTATTATTATTTTCATGTAAATTTGTGAGATTGTGCTTCTACAGCTTTGATGATATAACATCCAGCGCTAAAAGCCTTCCAGTGATAAGAAAGTCACACCACTGCTCTCTCAGATTCACTCGTTATCTTCTTAATACTTTGAGTCTTAAAGGCTTTCAAGTTCCACTATACATCTGAATTACAGCAAAGCAGCTTTCAACGGGATTCCTCCCTTTCCTGCAGCAGCGTGCCTGGACGCATGCAGGAAGCATCAGCTGTCATGCTGGCCATGCATGCATTGGTTTTCTCTTTCTAGGCCAAAATGTGTGACACACAGTCTGGAATTCATGAGAACTCCCATCTGGCTGGGATCTTGTGTTTCACTGGAGGAAGAGAAAAAAGAAGAGTGGTTCATCTGACTGGAGGAAAGAGAAGAGACTAACAGAGAGAAAAAGTGAATAAGACATGCCCGAAGAAGGCAAAAAGAGAGAGCAACAGAGCGAGGAAGAGACAGAGAATAAATGATAGAACGGGGGGGGGGGAGGCACCCTGAGGAGGAAACTGGAGACGTGTCAGAAGCAAGCAGGAGCTGCATAAAGACCTCACTGACAGCAGGCCTGAAAGGCGCATTGTGTGAGTTAGACTGACCTCACCATCCCCAAGCCATGTGGTTGACCATACAAAATTACAGCTGTGACACAGGAGACGAGTATTGTTTTCTTTTACGGCCAACTGCAGTTTCAATAATGGCTTTCCAGACAAAATGTCAAATATAATCGCCATAGAAACCATCAACAGATAGCTGATGGGTGGAACTGGGGCAGTACGGTGTTCCCCTTTAAAGTGACTTTTCCCGACAGGAAAAGCTCGAGTGGCGAAATGCTGTACAGTCTCTACTCATATGTGATGTCTTCCAGGAAAAAGAAACTGGGAATTTCAAGAGCTCTGTTATTTTAGTGATTGGCCTCATTATTCTTGTACTTTCCCTCAGTCAAAAGGAGATTGATCGTTAAATGGTAAATTATTAACTTAACCATGTGTCTCTTTGTTTCCACTAAAAAAAACACAAAGCCTATTGTTGAATTAAGGAGGAAGAATACAGCATATAGAGCAAAAATCTGTGTATTTTAATCGTTATATCTGTTACTGTTTAAATCCGCTGGGGATTAATTCCCATTGCCTGTCTGAGGTGGAAAATATGACACAAGGCCGATGATGAAGGGATGCATCATCATCGAACATATCCTGTTATGGCTGTCTGAGTCATTAACGGATTCCAACATCAATCTCCAGTCAGCTGCTTTGTATAAACCAACAAACTGCAGCAGTTTCGACGGTGTGAAGTTTTCGAACTGCATTTAAGAGTGTCTTTATTGTATCAATTAAACTAATTATGTCAATGGCATGGCATAAAGTCATAGACAGAACTTGAAATGGGCTGCAGATACCACAAGATATGTGTGAAGCAATACTCCACCCGAAATTGAATGTAAAACAATCACCTCCTCCTGGAGACTTGAAAAGTGGTTCTAAAAGTTAGCAATGTGCTTCTTCACGCAGAAAAGAAGTTTTAGTCAGCTTAGATTCATGTCAAAAAAGTATAAAACCAAACCACTCCTGAAACATAATCCTCTTCCCTGTTGTCCAGTTTAAAGTGTGGCTCTACTGCTACTGAATCGTTAAGGCTGATGCCGGTCTTGATATACAGTGGGGCAAAAAAGTATTTAGTCAGCCACCAATTGTGCAAGTTCTCCCACTTAAAAAGATGAGACGCCTGTAATTTTCATCATAGGTACACTTCAACTATGAGAGACAGAATGGGGGGAAAGAATCCAGGAAATCACATTGTAGGATTTTTAATGAATTAATTGGTAAATTCCTCGGTAAAATAAGTATTTGGTCACCTACAAACAAGCAAGATTTCTGGCTCTCACAGACCTGTAACTTCTTCTTTAAGAGGCTCCTCTGTCCTCCACTCGTTACCTGTATTAATGGCACCTGTTTGAACTTGTTATCAGTATAAAAGACACCTGTCCACAACCTCAAACAGTCACACTCCAAACTCCACTATGGCCAAGACCAAAGAGCTGTCAAAGGACCAGAAACAAAATTGTAGACCTGCACCAGGCTGGGAAAACTGAACTGCAATAGGTAAGCAGCTTGGTGTGAAGAAATCAACTGTGGGAGCAATTATTAGAAAATGGAAGACATACAAGACCACTGATAATCTCCCTCGATCTGGGGCTCCACGCAAGATCTCACCCCGTGGGGCCAAAATGATCACAAGAACGGTGAACAAAAATCCCAGAACCACACGGGGGGACCTAGTGAATGACCTGCAGAGAGCTGGGACCAAAGTAACAAAGGCTACCATCAGAAACACACTACACCGCCAGGGACTCAAATCCTGCAGTGCCAGGCGTGTCCCCCTGCTTAAGCCAGTACATGTCCAGGCCCGTCTGAAGTTTGCTAGAGAGCATTTGGATGATCCAGAAGAGGATTGGGAGAATGTCATATGGTCAGATGAAACCAAAATAGAACGTTTTGGTAAAAACTCAACTCGTCGTGTTTGGAGGAGAAAGAATGCCGAGTTGCATCCAAAGAACACCATACCTACTGTGAAGCATGGGGGTGGAAACATCATGCTTTGGGGCTGTTTTTCTGCAAGGGGACCAGGACGACTGATCCGTGTAAAGGAAAGAATGAATGGGGCCATGTATCGTGAGATTTTGAGTGAAAACCTCCTTCCATCAGCAAGGGCATTGAAGATGAAACGTGGCTGGGTCTTTCAGCATGACAATGATCCCAAACACACCGCCCGGGCAACGAAGGAGTGGCTTCGTAAGAAGCATTTCAAGGTCCTGGAGTGGCCGAGCCAGTCTCCAGATCTCAACCCCATAGAAAATCTGTGGAGGGAGTTCAAAGTCCATGTTGCCCAGCGACAGCCCCAAAACATCACTGCTCTGGAGGAGATCTGCATGGAGGAATGGGCCAAAATACCAGCAACAGTGTGTGAAAAGCTTGTGAAGACTTACAGAAAACGTTTGACCTCTGTCATTGCCAACAAAGGGTATATAACAAAGTATTGAGATGAACTTTTGTTATTGACCAAATACTTATTTTCCACCATAATTTGTAAATATATTCTTTAAAAATCAGACAATGTGATTTTCAGGAATTTTTTTTCTCATAGTTTAGGTATACCTATGATGAAAATTACAGGCCTCTCTCATCTTTTTAAGTGGGAGAACTTGCACAATTGGTGGCTGACTAAATACTTTTTACTTTACTCAAGACATTAAATATGCATCGTATTGCAGTCTTCCCTGCGAGCTGGTGGTCAAAAAGTAAGATACACGAGTTTATTAAATATGATCCAGGTGCAGAGCATCTTTATAAAAGAACTCACTCTATAAATGGGGTCTGCTATAAATCAACAACCATTTATTGGCAGGTTTATATCTCACAGTGTGTTGACCTGATGGCATTTACAGTTCAGTCAGTCATCAGCTAAAGTTTACAAGACACCACAGCCCTGTAAACTGATTGATACACCGAGTACAACGAACATGGGGAGCTGAATGCTCCCATGGCAGTAATTTGGAGAGAGGGTGAATATCTGATGAAGGAAAGAGGAGACAGACAGACAGACAGACGATGATGGAAGCTCAACTTACAGATACTGATGAACTTGGTGCGTTGGTGCAGTATCCAGACGAGGGAACAGACGCCACAGACCACCTTCGTCCGTCTGCTCTGCTGAAACAAAACAGCAACAGACTGCTCAATGGTAGCCCACATGAAACCTTTACATCCTGTTGACTCACTCCAAACTTCACAGCTTCGCCTTTTTACATCTTCAAATCTCGTTCTGCAAATTTAAAGGTCAAAAGATAACGTTTGATGCTTGAATCTGTGTCTGTAAGAAGAAGTCATTTTCTTACCTTTCAGTGCGGGCCAGTTGGCTGCACAAATGCAAAAAGATGAAGGCACAAATGGAGGAGAGATAAAGAGAGGAGGAGGAGCGGGGGGGGATGGGGGGGGGGGGACCAAAGTGAGAATGGAAATAAACACTGTTTTAATGATAGTGACAGAGTTAGTCTGGCTGTCAGTGTCACAGTCCTGTTAGTCTGTCAAAGCTTGCAGCCGGTGGCTGTTTGCTGCTGTTGCTACTAAACACCTGCCAAGCTGCTATCACACTGCAGCACTCAGACCTACAGACACTTGGCTCGTGTCTCATTTAACACAAACCCCAATACAGAAAACACTGTATGGAAACACCCACCTCAAACCACCACCACAATCAGAAAACCTTTATGTGAAACATTTCCACTTGCACTACCACGTGTCTATTTCCATTGTCCCCCCCTACTTTTCCATCCAATATGGCACTCTAAGGACGTGGCCCAGTTCCCCTCACTGATTCAATCCGTGGTGACAGAGATGTTCAAATGTTTTCTCACAGAAACCAGCTCTTAGGGACAGGCAGCTAAATGAGTGGTGACACAATCAAAGTGGATGGTTCTGCTCTGACATCTGAGGATTAGTGAGGTGTATTAGACGTGCGTGTTGTTTTCATCTGGTCTATATCTGATATGTCCGCCATCCACCACGTGTTATTAAACCCCTTACTGCTGATAACGGAGAGTTGTATTACTGTTATAAGGGGGAAGAGGAACAAGATTAAAAACTGGGCTTTAAATCAATGTTAGAATCAATGCCTGGGTTGTGAAAGGAAGAAAAACAAACAAACAGACAAGACAGGAGTGCTAGCAGTCCTCGCATCCCAAGGTTAACAAAAAGCACCTTTAATGCTGAATGGGGAGCTGCAGTTTAACGATTATGCCTAATCTTTAGTATGATTTCTTATCTTATTATTTCTCCTGCAGCATAAAAAAAAAGAAAGACTTATTCTTTGCATGGCACATCTGGCTGGTCTGTCTTCACATGACAAAATTACTGCACTCAACAGCAGGACTGTGCAGCCTGTATGAATAACGAACCCAGTGGAGCTGTCAAATATGCTGTCACAGCATCTGTCTACACGCTGGCACCTTAAAAAGTCTCAATAAATTTAGATGAGCCGTACAAGGCGATTCTATAAGGAGACTTCCCCTCTAAATCCCTGAGCGTATGGTGCAGTATGCCACACTGCAGCACTGCAACAGAGCACATGATATTTGAGATACGCAGCATATACATTTAAAAACACGAGACAGAAGCGGCACTTGTGCTCATGTAAACATCCAAGTATACATGCTGCTGTTTTTCCTTAAAAGTCTCCCCACAAGTGAGCGAATAACACTATTTCCTGCTGCTGGACGAGGACGCCAGCTCCGGCTAGCGTTCCTCTAAATCCCAGCGAGTCTGCAAACAGTTGCAGGACGCGTGATGAGAGGGCGAGCTCTGCAGTTTCTTACCATAATCACAGCAGCCCTGAGTAATGAGTGTGGGCACAGACTTGCTGCTTTGATTGGCCTAACAAATGCCAAGACCCAAGTCCAGCAAGTGGCCCTGAGGCCCTGTCAGCTGGTTGGGCTTCCCTCTTCATTGCCTCATATCCAGGGGTAAAGGGAATAAGCCAGGGCATGTTCATTATTCATGCACTAAGTTTTGTTTTCCACCCAAATACCGGTTCTTACTGTGATTTTATGCAGACATTTAGGTTGATGAGCTGGTTTGACCTTGATGGAGCATTAACTTTCTCTATGCAGATACGGCAACCACTATGTATGGAAATATATGCTTACTGGCATTTATTTCTTAAGTTTTGAAATTAAGTGGTTTTATTAGCTGAGATCTTTTCATGAATGAAGATGAAACAACTTGAATGTTGAAATGTGCATTTGATCCACTGTTTTAGTGAGTTAGTCTAAGTCATTATTACTGCATTTTCTCTGTTTTACTAATTTCTCTGTTTAAGTATCATGTAAAATACTACTATAGAAATGTGCCTGAGCTTGAGTGCCTTCAACTAAATCCCTTGACTTAATTTAAGAAGCATTTGATTTCATTCTTACCTTCGGGCAAACTGGAAGTTAGCAGAGGAGCTGGCAGAGACATTTCTGGGGCTTTCTGAAGGGCTGCTGCCAGCTGAGGAAAGGAAAAACTTAGTTAGAACCTTTGAAAAGGGGTAGAAGTTAACAGAAACTATGTATAAGACTATCAATACGCTGCATTATAACACTGACTGACCCCTTGTTTTATATGATCAGATCTAAATACTGTTCATCTAATAGTACATTTTGCAACTTGTTTTACTTCACGGTTCAGCTTTAAACAATTAAATCTTTTAATGACAGTGATGCAAACACAGAAGTTAACTCGACCTCTTCCCCGTCAACAGACAGCCTGGTTGAGGATTAAACTACATACTCTTGAAAAGAACACTAGAGGACTTTAATGCCAGTCTCTATGGGCAAATCACTACCACACCCTGAGTGGCTTTAAATAAAAATGGGTACGGGGAATGAGTTCATCTTTATACATCTTCTCAAGCATCTGGATTAAGGAATGAGTAGCCTAGAGGAGCGTACATGCAAATATCATCATTAGGAGGAAAACCATGAAATGTCTTGTGCACTATACTGTGGTCACATTTTAATCCAACAGCAATAACCAGCTGAGGAACACCAAAGGGAAACTAGAGCTTGTCTTGCGACACGCAACATTAAAACAAACACAAGGCTGAGGGAACATATGAGACAAAACACAACTAATGAACCCCGTCATCTCATCCTCACTACACATGATCAGGACTATATGCAGTACTACTAATGAGCCTCCAGTCCAGTTGGCAAAAAAAATAGCACACACTGAGCTGAGCAGACGCACAACTAAGAACAAACACACAAGTACCTGTGGCAAGTGGGAGAGGTGAAAGCGGTCGTGACAGCGTGGGCGACGGGGTCCCAACCGCCAAACTCCTTCTCTTGTTGTTACGGGAACTGTGAGAGGTGGGAAACAAACAGAAGACAGAGAACGTTTATCTCTGCAACGCTACTCCAAACATGAGCACCCAGAAAAACACATTGTTTATCAGTATTTTATCAGTGTGATAAACAGTTGTGTAAAAGAAAATGTGATCAACCTATGAACTCCAATTGTTTATTGTGGTGAGGAAACTACTGATAACTGTACTGATAATAGTAATAATGTTTATATATATGCACACACACACACACACACACACACACAGAACTACAAACGTGTATCATATTACTATATAAACACACACTTGAGTGTTTTTGCTTATGCATCAGCACTAATTAAACATTTTATGCTCTATTATTTTAAAGTGTTTTTGGCAACAAGGAGTGAATGAAATAGTATCATATAAAAACAAAGTATCAATGATGGTCCAGCGATGTCTGGTGTGCCCGGGAGTATTTTTATGTGAGGATATGGGAACATCTGGAAGTACTTGAACCACTGGGAGCACCTGATTCTATAAAAGAGCCTTGATTGGCTGTTATACAACTGTGAAGACAAATAAGTGAACCCTTTGGCTCCCATTACATAACATGCTGTCCATACCATTACTCATTCATCATCTGGGATGAGGAAAGTCTTTATTAAGACATAAACACAAGTAACTCTATCGTTCGAAAACAATATAAAAAAAAAATAGGAATCACATTGTTGTTCTGTTGCTCAATCGGATGATCAGCAGTTAAAGCAATTTTTGAGACAGAGTTTTTCTTTAGCAGTTCTGGGTTAAAATATCAACTCGTATATTTTTTTTTATTTGGACTATGAGGTGTTGTTTAAGTTCTGCTGTTTTTCCTGAAAGCTTGCTTGTGTTGTTTTGAGTTTGTTTCATTCTGCCCTGCTGGTTGGCTTTGCCAAATTGTATATTTTTCAAGAGTTTCTAAGGTTATTACTGTGAAAGTTATTTAGTGACAAACACCAAAGTACCAAATCCCTTCTTTGGGGCTCATTTATGAACATCTTTTTCTTTGAAAAGACAGATAAAGTGGGGAGTGGCAGACCTGTTTAAAAGCCGGCAAACACAAGTTGCAACTCTTTGCATGACTTGTCCACATAGATCCCAGTGTAATTATGATGCGACTAATTTAAAGCTCAAATGTTATTTTGTCCTTTACCTGCATGTTTGTACATGGTGCCTGCAGGAATTTGGTGTTGACAGACGTTTATATTCGGATTACAATTTTGGCTCCTTTTCAGTTTTTGTTTTTGTTTTGTTTGCCATAAAAAGATGGGTGTAACCCCACCATGCTCTCTGTTTAATCCTGGTGATGCCGATTCCGTCTCTCTTTCTCTCTGGCAGTGACCTAAAATAATTGAACGGCTGAGACGACAACAGGGCCTGACATTTCTGGGTCGGTGCTGAGGCAGATTCAGAGACTGTATGGCCCCCAAACCAAAAAGGCTCAAAATGGCAGAGATGCACAGCAATAGAAGCATTGGAAGAGCCAATAAGTGCTTGACTTTGGCTTCAAAATGTCTTCGACGCAGCTCTAACCATAGAAACACAGCGAGGGTTCACCCTTTCACTCTTATCAGAAAATAAAACGAACAAACACTCTTTTCTGACTATGGGAAATGGCATGAAAGGATCACTGTATCACACCGTGACCATGTGAGTGCTTTATCAACAGTTGGCAGTGATACTCTTATTTGAGACTGTAACAATAGTGGTTTGTAAGCAGCCATGTAGCATGATGAATGTAGAGCATTTAGGTACAGGCCAGCATGTGTCATACGTGTGCCAATGGTGAAAGGCTGCATTTATTCACTGTGAGGTCCATTCAAAACAAATCTTGAGTGTGGTGAAGCGATTACACGTCTGATGCATGGAGGAAGTGGTTGGTTTGACATACCACTGATAGTCATTGGCAGACTACAGTAAATAGGAGCACTGTGTTACATGCAATTAATAGATGAGGGAAGCAGCTATAACAGAACCTCGGCAATAAGACAATATATTATAGAAATATTGGGATTATGACAAAGGAGATAAAGATGCTATAATCTCTGATAAAAATCACCATGAACTCACAAAGGCACACCGAGTCCTTCAGCATGAAAGGTTGAACTGATCGGGCTGATTACATGAATGTCACAGATAAAAAGCCCATCTACAACCCTACAGTCCCACTAACCGCATCACTGTATCGATCAGCAGCACTGGGTCTTGGTGTCGCTTTATGCGACAGCTGGCAGCAGACAATGCAGCCTGCCCACAAATACACACACACACATATATATATATACACACACACACACACAACAGTCTACAATGGCCACGTTTCTCCGTCGGAAAGAAAATCTAGGGCGGATGTTAACCGACACATACAGTAATGTGCTGTGGGCTACGACACAGACGAAAACGAGAGCTGATAATGTAATCAACCGCCGTGAACGCAGCGTTTACGTGCAGCGCATCGAATAGCTGAACATGAACGTTCAACAAATTGCTTGTTTGTCGGAAGGTGAACGGCACAGCTGATTGCAGCAGAGCAGACGTTTTGCTGCAGTTAAATCACCGCACGCCAGTCTGCATATTCAGAAAGTCTTTTGCTTCCCAAAAAAAAAAAAAAAAAAAAAAAAAAAAAAAAAAAAAAAACAGGTTTGGTTTATTGTTACCTTTTCGATCTTTTCATCATGGCCCCTGTCACGAAACTAGTTTTGTAGCTCGGCAACACGGTCCAGTAGTAGTTTTGGTCGGACATGTTGGCGGTGACCGATAATCCAGATGTGATAATGAGTATCTTGTTGTTAAATAGAGGGCATCGTGTTCAACAGTCTCTCCGGCGGGTTTGTTGTTGTTGCTGGCGGCGGTTAGGCCAGTGCGCCGCGTCCAACGGCCGAAACTCCATTCAGCTTCGGTACAAAGTGACCGCAGACCCTCGGCAGGGCAGCCCGGTAGTGAGCGACTGCAATGGCCATATCGTCTTTTCTCCGTTTCCCTGTTACCGGCAAAATTCCCGGGACAGTCCGTCTACGGCGGGATGCGACATTATCGGGCGATGTCCTCGTCAAAATATAACGAGTGATACAAACTTTCCACCTCTGGCGCCGACCGCCACACTGCGCATGCGCGTCAGCGCACGCCACGGGGAGGGAGGGGCTTAATGATGCTTTCGAGAGCTGTTGGAAATATTGGATTAACAGCTACTGTGCAAATAGACCACTGGGCGAAAATACGTTGAGGAATTGCCTGTTTTCAATAATACGCATCTATTACACGCACACACCTTAATAGCGCAATGAAACAATAAAGATAAAACGTGGACAGCGAGTTAAATCGAGGACATATCTGTAATTTTGGATCGTCCGATAGTCATAGAAGTTTAATTTTTGTGATCAGGGAGGTGGATTTCCTCACGTGATTTCAGAGATTTCAAGGACTAAACAAAGTTCAAACTGTTTTCTTACATTTTAAAACCAAGTAATTAATTGTGACAAAACTGAAATGGACCGTTTCAGAAGCAGGCCCGTGCTTTATAATAACTTATACATGGTACATTTAGGTTACAATACAATTATTCTTGCCTCTAAAGTGGCATTACTGGCCAAAGTGTGAAACTGCACTGGGGTCCCAAACCTTCTGGGCACCCAAATGCCCCAGATTCATCCCAGTTGGTTTGTTGTAATCAGGTTACTTGTCATCTAGGTTCAATTGTTATTATTTCCAGTGATTCTGTTTTCTCTCCCTCACACACAGTGAAACTGTCTTGGTTTAAAGCGTGTCAGGAAAGATTAAAAAAAAACAACAACAACAAAAAAAAACTTCCTTCTCACTGTTCACATGTTTCAGTGCTCTGCTGTTCATCAGATATGAGCTGTAGCCATGAATTAACTACCGTCTGAATTCTGGACAGGAAAATATTTAAGAACACAAACACACCCCACTGAGCAGTTCCCTGTAAGAGCTTGCTCAGCCTGCTTGCTCAGTTAAAATATTTGAATACATAATGAAATGGGTACGGGGTTATTATCTCTGCTGTAGAACAGTGGTAAAAACTGATTCGGATATCACAATGATCATTTTTAGCAGAGACGTATTGATTCTCAGACGCTCAGAATATTTGCTGCATACGGTATAAATCTCACACTCTCTATCTCTGTTAAGGTAAAATCTGTCGGAGCAGAGACTGCTTTGTCTTTCAGGCACTTTTAGAATTCCCAGCCTCTCCAGTGAGAATTGAGTAAATGTATACTGGTGCGAAACAAGGCATGCATGCAAATAAAGCTGATAAGTGACAGACACCTGACTGGTCTGGTTTGTGGAGAAAAAAGGGGGCAAAAGGAGACAGAAACACACACAGAGTACAGAGAAAAAGCAAGTCAATCATACTTACACATTTCCCCTGCGAGGAAGACTCAGTTCTTTCTAGAATAAAAGAGATGAGAAAGATTGAATTGAGAATATTTTCTAAAGAATGCCTCTTCCCTGTTTGTTAAAATAGCATTGCTTTAAAATGCAGATATCAGCTATTTGCCATGTTTCAGCAGAGAGGGATGTTTGTTGTTTGACTGAAGGGCTTCTTCACATATCAATATCTTTTGGAGAGTAAACTTGTGAGAAATTTGCTGTCTCGACACTTTCACTTCACAAGATATTAAAAAGTTATAGATTAATGTTTCAAATAGGTTTTTAAAAAGTTTTCCTGTCTCGGTGACTCTCACTTATTTTCCCCTGAATGCTGTGTAAATATCATAAGATGCAGTATGACCTAGTTTCTTACATGACAAGTGGGCCTTGTAGCTGTTTAATTGCCATGATATATCCCATATATCGCCCATAGCTACTGTGTTTGAGCTACTGTAAAACTGTCCTTGCAAGTCCAGATTTGAAGAATAGGGTGGCACTCTGTCAGACTCAGAAAGGTTATGCACAAAATCATTTCGAGACTACCTGCACTTATTTTGACAATCCACTGCACAATGACAAATTAATGTCACAATCACATTTAGGAACAGAAAACATATCAAAGCAAGAATATTTCTGGATGAAAACGACGTTTTCACTGAAACCATCATGTTCATTATCAATATATAATCACATGGCTGCCATTAATGTAAATTCTATGAGTAAGGTGGAAAATAAACCAATTATAACAGAAGGGGAACACCCAGTCTGGAGCAATGAGTCTTTGATCACAAACCCAGTTTCAGTTCCTCCATAACAGACCCAGAAAACAATGCAGCTTTCACTACTTAATCTATGCAGAAAATATACACATGAATAAAGCAGTGGAGGAAAAAAGACCACTTAATTATTCCCATTTTAAACATCCCTGACTGATAAACATGGCACCCAGGAGAAGATTAAAGGGAGGTTTCTGCCAATCTTCCTGGGAGCCCTTTGAGCTGCTGTCACCAAGGCAACCAGATTGTCCAAAGGAAGAGGTCCAAAATAAACACATAAGTAAGACTAGATCTGATTTAGAGACCTGGCATTCATAAATCTCATTATGTGTCCTGATTGCAACAATTCATGGTCTCCTCTGATGAATGGACATCAGGCATGATGAAAAGGATCAATGCACATAGGCTAATATTTCCATACGATGTCACATGATTATGAAGAGGAATAAACGAATAATAGAAAAATATATTGTTGTTTTTAATGGGAAAGCAAAAGCTCAGGTCAGCTGCAAAACCCAGAGCAAATCCCGGAGAAATGCCTTGCATCGTCGCCGGTGGCTCATTATCCTCATATCATCCCATTTGCCTGGAAACCACCACGACTGAGAGCTGTCAAGACAGTTTCTGTTTACCTGTAGACCGCGGCGCCTCAGGATATTCGGCTCATCCATTGTTGAAGACAATAAAAAACAAAATCGGATTCCCGATCAGTCAGCCCATACTGCGCTCCGTCCTCTCCCCGGGAGCATTGATACAGTCCTCCTCCTCGCTGCTGATGCACCACCACCACCACCACCACCAACAGCTCCACCACCACAACCACCACCTCCTTCACTTCCTCCTCCTGGGGGCGAGCTGCACGACTGGCTCGTAAAGGTGGTTACAGTGAGCTGATCACCTGATTGGGAGGAGAGAGGGGGTGATTTAACCTAGTTCTATAAATGAAGTGAAAAGGCACGTTGACCACACCTCCTTATTGATGTTCTCTGATCAGCTGTCAAACGCACACTACTTGTTTTGCTGTGCGTAATGCAGGTCATAGTCTATCTGAGACTCCAAAGATCTTGTCACCTCCTTCTTTTGTCCTTCCAAAAAAAAATCCCTGTGGGTCCCCAGTCCCATTTTGGCAACCTCCCTTAGTCTCATCTTTACATAGAATCCAAGATTTTCTAAACAATGGTCACCATGATGTTGCACTATAAGGCACTGTAAAGGCATAAATAGAAACAAACACACTCTTAGGGCACAGAAATGCATGCACTCCACACATTTCCACATGCTCAAATACATGCAGCCTGTTTGTGCGTGCACACATAGTCAATCTTCTATTCCCCCACCATGTAAAACAACAGTGTCTGTCTGCTGCAATAATCTTTATCAGAGAGAGGATGCAGAACAATTGTGCTTTGAAGTCCAGCTGAATTGATCTGTGCCTGTCACCCAGGAGTAGCATGATGTGTTTTTCCATATACAACAATGGTTAGTCTCTTGTCCTGTGATGTCACATGCACATTTATGTAAGCCAGAGGGATGTGAAGCCTTCCTTGTTCTCTGATGAAGAATCTGAAATAGCTATAAGTGAACACTTTGATTGTAATCAAGTATTTACCATGAAACTACTGCAGCTGAGCAACTTGAGTTATGAAATTGTATGAAATGCTTTGGTGACAAAATGTGTCTTGTAGTGTCTACATTGAAGCTGTAGGCTAATAATAATGTTTTAATAATAGCCCGGCTGTGCGCCCAGGCTGTGCCTTCTTCTGTCTTTATGTGATTGTTTATACACCAGAGTTTGGTTTTGTCTGGTTTTGGACTTGGTGGATTATTTTATTAAAACAAAAAGAAAAAAAAAAGCTGAAATCAATCATGTCATTAGCCATTTGAGCAAGATTTATTTTAAGAAAAATGTGTTTTAAATTTGTGAAGTATGTTTAAAATGCATGTATGTATTTAGAATCAATTAAACTGACTGTGAATGTGTGAGTGCTTAAGAGTTAGAAAATTGTATTTGCTTTAAAATGCAGTCCAAATACTAATTTAAAAAGCACATTTTTTGCAATAGACTTGACTCCAAATTTGATTTCGGAAAACAATTAGTTTGTGTAGTGGCAGTACAATCTGAGATCACAGACAATCAAACAATACAGTGATTGATCCGAGTCTTGATATACATTTTTTTTCCTATTTTATTTCTGTCCTTACATATAAATAGGTGATCAGACCCATAATCTGTTTGTTGTTGCAGATTATTTCTTTCGTCCTTGTTTAAATCTTATTTTCATTACCTCAACATTAATATTAAAATCAGTAACTTACAAGGAAGTAATTTCAGTTCATGTGACAAGGAAGATGGTTGCACTCCACTGCTGCTGTGTTTGTGTGACTCATTGTTCCTGTTTGAATTGAGCATGATCACAAAATGAAACAAAATTCTTGATTTGACATGTCAGTGCGCACAAACAGCTAGATTTTGTTCTTCATTAGACGGATGATGGGCAAGGAGGAAAGCGCAGACTGTAAAGTCCGTATGTGTCCTTTTGTTGAGCTTTCCATGTGATCCAGCATAGGTCATCTTCAAAAGGTCCATGCTCATTAGAGAAACCAGTCAGGCATGAAAGTCAGCTCTCCTTTTCTTCACTGCACTCTTTTCAGTCATTCCTGTTTCCTGCTTCTCTGCACTGCAGATTTGAACGTCACTTACCTGTTTTTTCCCATTGCAATGGAAAAGTAAGAAAAAAAACATAGGCCTGGACTACAGTAATTTCTTTTTCATCTGCCTCAACAAGTCGTCCCTGAACCGTCTGAACTGCTGCTGGAAGACTGTTAAACGACTCACATTATAGCCATTTTATCTTCTTTCAAATCGGCTTTCCATTAAGTTTATGATTCACCTTAAGGTTTATGTCCTTACATATAAATAGAGCCCTGCATGGTTTAGCTCCTGTGTACATTTGTAACGGGTTCTATCCTTATATCACCAGCAGGTCGCTCAAGTCTTCTGCGGGCTTCACTGCTTGTCCCTATAAACTAAAAACAAACTGTGTTTGTGGTTTGAATATTGTGGCTCCGACACAGTAGGATGCTCTTCCTATAGACGTACGATCTGCAGTCTCTGTTGACACTTTCACTGAGCAGCTGAAGACTCATTTATTCAAATGGTTCTTTATCTCATTCCATGCTGTCTATTGGTTACTTTTGTGTTTCGTTTGTTGTTTATATTTTATTTTTTGTTTGTTTGACTGTTATTTATACGGCTTCATTACTGTTTTATTACCATCCATCCATCATCTTCCGCTTATCCGGGGTCGGGTCGTGGTGGCAGCAGGCCAAGCAAGCTGACCCAGACTTCCCCTCTCCCCCGCAACATTTTCCAGCTCATGCTGGGGGATCCCGCAGCGTTCCCAGGCCAGCCGGGAGATATAATCCCTCCAGCGTGTCCTGGGTCCTTCCCGGGGTCTCCGGCCAGTTGCTCGTGCCCGGAAAACCTCCAGAGGGAGGCGCCCAGGAGGCATCCTGATCAGATGCCCGAACCACCTCAGCTGACTCCTTTCGATGCGAAGGAGTAGCGCCTCAACTCCAAGTTCCCGCCTAATGTCCGAGCTCCTTACCCGATCCCTAAGGCTGAGCTCGGCCACCCTACGGAGGAAACTCATTTCGGCCGCTTGTAGCCGCGACCTCGTTCTTTCGGTCACGACCCAGAGCTCGGGTCCATCGGTGAGGGTCGGAATGAAGATCGCCCGGTAAACTGAGAGCTTCGCCTTCCGGCTCAGCTCCCTTTTCACCAGCACGGTCTGGTGCTGCACCTGTTATGCTGCTGCAGCCGCACCGATCCGGCGGTTGATCTCCTGCTCCATCCTCCCCTCACTCACGAACAAGACCCCGAGACACTTAAACTCCTTCGGTTGAGGCAGGCACTCCGTCCCCACCTGGCGGGAGCAATCCACCGGTTTCCGGCAGAGAACCATGGCCTCAGATTTGGAGGTCCCCGCCGCTTCTCACTCGGCTGCTGGAGGTCGCGGTCCGAGGAGGCCAACAGGACCACATCATCTGCAAACAGCAGAGATGCGATCCGGAGACCCCCGAACTCCGACGTGCTCCTCCCCCCGGCTGCGCCTAGATATCCTGTCCATGAAGGTCACAAACGGGATCGGTGACAAAGGACAGCCCTGGTGGAGGCCAACACCCACTGGAAACGAGTCTGACTTATTGCCGAGAATACGAACACAGCTCCTACTGCGGTTGTACAGAGCCCGGATGGACCGTTGCAACGGGTCCGGCACCCCGTACTAACCGCAGCACCCCCCACAAAAACCCCCGGGGGACCTGGTCAAAAGCCTTCTCCAAGTCCACAAAACACATGTAGACTGGATGGGCAAACTCCCAGGACCCCTCCAGTAGTCTTGCAAGGGTAAAGAGCTGGTCCACTGTTCCACGACCGGGACGGAATCCACACTGCTCCTCTTGGATCGGAGGTTCGACAATCAGTCGGAGCCTCCTCTCCAGCACTCTGGCATAAGCTTTGCCCGGGAGGTTGAGTAGTGTGATACCCCGATAGTTGGAGCACACTCTCCGGTCCCCCTTTTTGAAAATGGGAACCACCACCCCGGTCTGCCAGTCCATGGGCACTGTTCCTGACCTCCATGCGACAGCCCAGCAATGTCCAGCACCTTCAGCATCTCAGGGCGGATCTCATCCACCCCCGGCGTCTTGCCACCGAGGAGCTTTTTGACTACCTCAGAGGCCTCTGCCAGGGATATGGGTGCGACCCCCCCAAGTCTTCAGACGCTGCCTCCTCTCCGGAAGACATGGTGGCCGGGTTTAGGAGTTCCTCAATGTGCTCTTTCCACCGCCTGACGATGTCCCCCGTCCGAGTCAGCAGTCCTCTCTTCACTCGAGTGTCCAAGACATACTGTACGACCGCAGATCCGATGATACGACTACAAAGTCGATCATTGATCTCCGGCCTAAAGTGTTCTGGTACCAGGTACACTTATGAGCCACCTTATGCTTGAACATGGTGTTTGTTATGGCCAAACCGTGACGAGGACAGAAGTCCAGTTACAAAACACTGCTCGGGTTCAGATCGGGCAGGCCGTTCCTCGCAGTCAGCCCCAGCCAGGTTTCCCCGTCGTTGCCCACATGAGTGTTGAATTACCAATTGATTGTTTTATTACCGTTTTTTGTTGTTGCTGTATTTATACAATTTACACTTTGAGACCTTCCTCTGTGAAAGATGCTCTAACACATGAACTTTGCTTAGCTCCTTGTAACGTTTATCATTAAATCTATTCCTCTCCATTTCGCACTGCCACTGTCTCTTAGTTTAGGTGTTAAATCATAAATCTGGTCACTTGTACTTAAACAGTTTAGACAAGATGGGAATCAATGAAACAACTAGCCAGAACCTTTGAATAAGAGCACTGGACTCTTTCACATCTGGAAATGAAAAGGATTATTCCTGTATACTTTTATTGTCTGTGAAATGTCCATAGACATACAGTATATATTACTTTAACTAATTTTGTCAATCTTCAATAACAACGATATAATGTTGATATTAAAATTATAATTTTATTTCCATGCTCCCTCTGATCAAATCAAGTGGAATGTAACTAATACATTTTTGTATTGTATCTTGAGGGTCACAAGGGGGCGCCATAGATCTACATGTCACTATGCAGTATGTCAACATGTACTTGACTTCCCTTTTCACCTAGAAAGGCATCCAGAGACTGGCTCTGGTCCTCTGTGACTCTGAATATTGATGAATCTCAAAGATAGAGAAAATTAGTCAAAGAAAAATAGTGGATTAATAAATGAAAGAAAGAGTGAATAAAAGGTTGCAGAGTGAACTTCTGCAGAAAACACTAATTTCTTCAAATGTTCGTATGTGTATTTGCCATTAACAATTTAATCTATATAGGCAATAAACAGAAGTGATATGTGCCCGATACTATCAGAGTGGCATCTTGTAAACCTTTGTTACAAAGTCATGCCGACCTTGGAAGTCTCAGTTGGGAATAATTCATTCAGAAATGGGCTTACAGCTATAAGATTGATTGATATAAAAATTATAAATTCTAAAACGTGGATGCTTCATCCACAACCTGACAGCACAGATGATTGACCTACCATAGACTGCAAGTACGGATCAGCCAACGGATGGACAACCTGAATTAGTCATTTTTGTGGCAATCATGTGGCAACACTGTGCAAAGGTCCCAAGCATCAGTTTGTATGATGAAATTGACTCTTTATACTCTGAAACTTTTCCATGTCATGATGACAAAAGAGTTTGAGTCGGAGGGTATTTGATCTCTATCTCTCTCACGCAACAAGAGATTAAACGGAACGGAGAAACAGACAGAGAAGAGAGTGAGAATCTTACATGACAGTTTAAACAACAGTGCCAGTTTGGATGACTCACTTTACACCTTTCACACACTTTCAGCCTGCAATGTCGGTTCACCTGGCAAAGCACATGATTGTTTCATCACCTCAGTGACTCACTGCGCAGAGATTCACACACAGCGTGCCGTAAAAGTGTCCTGACCCTATTTACTGAAAGAGAAGAGGGCTTTCACGTTATACGCTGATAACTACTTGGTGACGCTCCACCTGGCAGACACAGTTGTAGTCCGTATTTAGCTCTTCAGTCTGCCCCAACAATCAGCACTGATAGAGCAAGAATGTTGCTCTTTCGTCCAACACAGTAAAGGTTGAGATCAGATATGTTTTCAGTCATCATAAAAATAGACCAGCCTCACACCTTCAGTCTTCCATTGTATCTCTGACTCCTTACATCAGCTGGGTAATGATGTGATTGCTGTAATAATAAGCTGAGGCAGTTGTCACAGACTTTGTCATTGAATCTCAAGAGAGTTCCTTCTTCTAACAGAAAATGTGACCTCTTTCCTTGTTTATCTCTTGTTTAAACCTTGAGACATTTCCTCTTTGTGGCTGGAATAGGGGAAGTGTAAATGGAGAAAATAAACTCTCCATCTTTTTTTTTACTGTCAGATGAAACTGTACATACTCAGTTCGGGCTGTTCATGTAGCTTGAGGTCTTTAGTAGGAGGGTTGCTTATAGCATTTGGAGATTAGACTTCACAGGTTTGCGCTCCGTGTCAAACCCTGACCCCTGATTGTATTGGGGAGGGTTGCAGTGAAAACAGAGGCACAGACTAATATGGAGCAATGAGCTACCACATGTATAAACCAGGAGGAGATGATGCAATTGTCTCCCTTCTTAGACCTATTTGACAAAGTGATCCATAACTGGAAATCCTGCGATGGTGCATGCTGAGGTGCACACCATGCAATGATGACATACATAATTATCAACCTTTTATTTGATATCTTTCCCATCTTTACTGTCACTTCTCACCATGTGCTAATAAAAATGGGTAACATTTGTAACTGGTTTAAATTCATTTGAAAGATTTTTAAAAAATTGAAGTACCATCCTGTTAACACAATGTTGCAAAATGTGGCAACATAATGACATATGGCCCTGAGCTCATCACAGGCTCACCTGACCAACCAGGGGTGTGGCAACACAGAGACTGTATAAATAAAGCAAGTCAAGAATTTGGTTCATAACATGGACAAGCCCTGTCCACTGAGCTGCAGCACTCACAAACCAAACCTACCTGTCAGACTCACCATGCTCACATCACACACACCCCTTCGACTCATCTCGTGCACGCTGCTGCTGCTGCTGCTCATCTCCACCTCGGGGGAAAGCCGGCCTCACGTGGCCCACGAAGGCACACCTGATGCAGGCAGGATGGACAGCCGGAAGGTCCTGCTTCTGGAGGCGGTGAAGACGGGGATCCTCAGCTCGTTGGGAATGGACAGGGAACCCAGGCCGACCCGTAAGGCCTCTGAGCAGGAGCTGAGGCAGATGTATCAACTCTACAGGGAACAAATGAGAGAGATGAGAAGAAATTCAAGCCAGTCATTGAGGGAAACCCAGCAGTCTGTCATGTCTACTGTGCTCTTTCCAGGTACAGGTGAGACGTTTGTAAAACAGGGAGACATCATGTAGAAACTTAAGCCTAATTTCGCCATTGTCTCACTAACAAGACTGATGTGAAAAAACACGTTTTTGTGAAAGAACATTAGAGGACTAATGTGTTCAAGAAATATTGCAGTGTGAGTTTAGCTCTGCTGATGAAGAGACAGACTGGTTATAAATAACGTGAACATTATGAATGACTAAAAATAGAGTTTGAAGTCATCAAACAATGCTGTAAATAAAGCAAACACATTCCTACAAGCTTTTAGAAATCACGAGCGTGACAGGCACACCTTGTACACTATCTCACACTTTGAACACCTTTTTATCGTGTCATCAATAATGAGTTAACAAATGACAAAAGAGTTGTGTGCAGGATTTTACACATATGTTTATGCTCACTTTGTTTTTCCATTCTCAGCTGTTCCATGGTCGGATGCTGAATGTACTTTGTTAGAATAATTACAGGATGTTTGCCAGCTTTGCTTCTTATAAAGCTTTCCTTTGTTTTTGTGTTTTTTAGTGGAGCCACTAAAAGTGCTTCAGAGGCGAGAACACCCACATTCAGGTCAACGCATGCAGTGGTACAGAGCGGTTTTCCGGAATAATCAGAGTATCCAGACTGAACTGACTATTGCTCGAGCAGAGCTCAAGATTTCCTGGCAGATTTTAGATGAACGTACTTCAGTTCATCCTGAGGTAAAAGAGGTTAAAGTTAGAGTCAATGGGAGGAAGCTGAGGATCTCTGCTGCCCGGAAATACACAGACTCTGTCGTCCATAACAACATGTCAAACACTCAAGATATGATACTGGACATCCGCTCCGAGGTGCACAAGTGGATGAGGACTGATGGTCAGTCACTGCTTGTGGATGTAGGGATGGTTGTAGTTGACAGAAAGGCCCTGAAACCAGATCCAACCATTTCTCTGGAATTAGGCCTCCAGCAGCCCAAACCTGCAAAGGGGACGAGGCTGCGTCGCTCCGACAAGGAGGACGACTGCGACACACAAGGATGGTGCTGCCGGAAGTCAGTCACCGTGTCCTTCAAAGACATCGGCTGGATGGACTGGGTGGTGGCCCCTGCCGAATACACAATGCATTTTTGTGACGGCACCTGCCCCCACAACTACAAGCCGGCGAGCATGCACACGCAGCTGAAGTCTCGGCTGCACCAGAGTACCAACGGAAGGACACCTCGCCCCTGCTGTGTGCCAGCAGCCTACGAGCCCATGGTCCTCATGCACTATGACAGTCGGGAAAAGTTGAAACTGACGCCTTTCAGTGACTTCATTGTCAGTAAATGTCACTGTGCCTGAGGAAATGAAGCAGTGTCATTTTTTATTTTATTCTTTAGAAATGGATTGCTTCATGAAAATATTTGTTACATGATGTAAAAACCCAGACTGGGTACTTCATCATAGCCACATAATATTTGTGTTTGATGTTGTTTAACTAAATTAAAATGGCAATATTCCACTATAACTTTATTTTAAAGATGAAAGAAAACATGTTACTAATATCTTGAAAAGTCCCTTTATGACATAGCCTGTAGTTATTTATTTAAGTCCTATTTATGGTCCCTTTTGTGTGATGTTGTTGTTGTGTTATGTTCAACAGTTCATTATGTTACAACATATGTTTGTACTATTTGCTATTTAAATGGATTGTCTTGTTTTATGAGCTTTAGATATTTGTTTGTTGTCTTATACATTTCAACAATTATATGAACACCAAAATAAATGTTCTGATTTATTCAATTCCGTTCAATTCATTTTTATTTATATAGTGCAAAATCACAACACATGTTATTTCAGGGCACTTAACATAGTAAAGTCCTTACATCTGAACATTATACAAAGAAACCCAACAATTCAACAATTCCCACATGAGTGTCTGGGAAGAAAAACTCCACTTTAACAGGAAGAAAAACCCCAAACAGTTGGAAGTATTTATTCATACTGAACTGCTGCACTGAATGTATCAATATGCATTTTTATCATAAATGTATAATATCTTCTCTGTCCTTGACCGACAGAAAAACTATTAACCACTTTAGGTTTGTAAAGTCAAGGTGTGCCAGAGAAATGAGTGTGTAAAGATATGATAACTTCAGCTTCTTGTTAATGACCTTGAGTTGTGCTTGGCGTTGCCTCGACTGCCAAGTAAAGGAACAAAACCAACTTAATCATCAGTTTAATTTGACAGGTAAAGTTTGAAATAGCAAAGAAGAAAAAGTTGCCTTTTAAAGTTAGACTTCAACATTGACAGTTCGCAGTATCAATAATTCTGTTAATGCATTTTAATTCCAGATTATAAAGCTTGTGTCTGTAACAGTTGCTATTACGCTAAAATAGCAAATTTAAAAGCAGTGGCTCAAGATTTGGAGTTAAAAGTATTACCAGGGCACTGATGCCTGTGATATGAAGTGAGCGAAGGGAAATCAGTGGTAAACTCCTCTGAAATGTTTATGGTTTATTTATTCTGAAAAGTGGCTCCACCACCTCCAATTACCACTTTCTAGCTTTTATCTTTGAATGGGTAAAGTTCATTAAAAGGTGGGGCATATTGCGTGACCTTGGATTACTGAATATATAGGCAGACAAAAAAATAGGTGATCAAACAAAGATGCAGGAACACTTGCTAATTACACTTTTTTTTATAGACCTCTGCCCAGAAACTGCTCAGTCATTTCTTAGTTTTTTTCCTGTCACACGTTGCTTCAAGAATAAGATCCTCAATAATTACACAACTGTGGGTGGGTGGAAATATCTTTAACCTTGGATCCTGAAAGGCCCTGAGTTTCAGTACCACCCAAACTATACAAGTAAGGACAGTTTTTATCAAGCCCTTCTGTGTGTAATCTAGGAGAGACAGCGTGAACTCATTAGCCTATGGCATTTGGCTTTCTCTTGGTTTTGATCCTCACATAGCCTGACTGGAAAATTACTGATATCAATTTCAGCATAAAAGGAAACAAAGTTAACAAGAGCAAATAAAACATCTCGTGGTTTGTGAACCACCTCACTAGTCAATACTCCTCCTGAGAAACACAAATCTCACTTATTATTCTGCAGCTTTTTTATGCGTCCACGTCAGTGACAGCCATAGCTGGTAGCATTAGGTTTTCGCATTGTCCGCCTGTCCGTCACGTTTTTGTAAAATGTGATATCTCAGGAATACTTTGAGATAATTTCTTTAGCTTTGGCACAAACATTCACTTGAACACAGCAATAAACTGGATAGTTTTTGACTGTCAAAGGACAAAAGTCAGGCTTACTGTGTCCTTATACGTCCGTCCCGTCTCATTCTTGTGGAAGCTTTATCTCAAGACTCCTTGAAGGTAATTTCTTTAAAGTTGGAACAAATGTTCACTCAGTCCAAAGGATGAACTGAATAAAATTGTGTGAGTCAAAAGTAAAGCTCACTGTAATGTCACATCCATCCCATTATGTTGAACTCCATATGTTGGAAATACCTTCTGGGAACTTCTTCACATGTGATACAACCGTTCACTTGAACTCAAGGATTAACTGATTACATTTTGGTGGTCAAAGGTCAAATGTCAACGTCATACCTCAGAAACAGAAGGGGAGAATTTGACCATATTTCACGTTTGTTCAGATACTGAATTAGTGACACTAATCTTTGATGTTCACCTTCAGCTTCTTTGCAGCAACATCCATGATTGTCTACTGTCCTGGCTTCAATTTTGTATTTTATCAGAATCAGCTTTATTGTCCAAAGTCAGTCTTCGGTCTTCACTACATAGAATATATGAATCTAGACAGACACGGATGTAAACTGCTAAAATGTAGGCGGAAGCAGAAAATCGCGTGGTCATAATTGTGGTTTCTGCTATCACTCTCTTAGACCTCTTCAATTGCTGGACTGAGGGTGTGGCTTTAGTGTATATAAAGATCAGAACGGTCTGCACATCCTGTTTGAATAACTCCTCTGAGAAACTGATCAACCATAAAATACATTAAGTGTGGCTGACCATTGCATTTTTGCAAGAATTGATGGTGTACTTGCTAAATATGTCTGTGTAACCACCACATCGTCTCCTTTATCGACATTATTTACATATTTATTTATATATTTATAAACAGTCTGTGGTATTTATGTATTACTATTACATTTTTCTGTTCTCACTCTGTTTTAAAAACCTAACAGGGCAGAACAGGGGATATTAGTGAATTTCTTTTTTGTTTTTTCTTGCTTAATACTGTGCACATCTCATTGCCACAGACCTCTCTCACTAATGCCTGACGTGTGTTTGATATAAAGCTGTTTTACATTCACATACTCCTTCTTGACTTTAAAAAAAAAAAAGTCTTTTTATTTGTTCATTTATTTTAAACCCACCTCTTGATGAAGAAAATCACAAAACGTGAAAATCTATGCTGGTGAAATGTTTCTCGATTTAATGCAGGGCCAAATAAAAAATTACCAATACAAAAAAAAGACAGCAGAATACTGTGTATTTATGACATAGCCCACACTGCTTCTCTCTCAAGGTCAAAAACAAAGGTGATTCATCAGTCATTTAAGGTGTATCAAGGAAACGCCATAAAGCAATCTAATCTAATCAGCAAACTGATGGCCTTGAACTGCTGTCAAAATGTGTTAATTTGGACAGTGTGTCCAATACAGGCATAGCTTGAACTGTACCAAAAACAGTAGCAAAAAAAGATGTCCAAAAAAAGCTAAACGTGACAGTGGTGCTTGAAAAAAATAATGTTCACTTCTCTGAATATTTACAGAAGACATATCAGAGCATAAGCAACAACACCTTAACTACAACCCTAAATTTACAGATGATATACAAAAATGAAATGCATCTATAAAACATATTGAATGCTTACAGGTGTATACTTGTTCATATCCCGTCATTTCCGTTTACAGTCCATCTGTAAAAAGCAGCATCACGCCGCATTGTAACTAAATGGATCTACACCACAAACCAATCAACATGACTCATTGTATAGAGTAAAATATACAAGCATTCATAAAATCATTATATTTTAATGTCTTAAAATCAATCTGGCACAACATACACATCTTCTTGGGAGTCTTGGAGGGCCGGATGTGCCGAATCATTGCTGTATATTCCATCATCTAGTGAACCACACTGCAGGTATACATTTTCTTCAGATTCACCGTCTGACCTGTGAAGTTACAATAAATGAAGCAGATAATGTCTTTCAGAAAGCACTTTTCAGATAAAAAAAAAAACAACAAAAACCCATTATGACACAAGAAAAATATTGTGTAGACTGTGGATTTCCTTCTCCCAGTTTCTATTCTTGTTCAGGGAGAAACTAAGTCATCAGCTGGCACGTTTGGTTAATAGATTTGAAATTGTATGAAACAACAGAAGAGCAGATCATCTCTAGACACCAGGCAAATTCTACACATACAACACAGCAAGATTGTGAAAAATGGGGAAATTCACACCACAGCGTTTTTTCATCCGTTTCCGTTTATTCTGCTGCAGTTTCATAGTTGACATATCAGACTTAATATTTCATCTAAATTGTTCGAAAAAAATACATTTAAAAGTATAAGAACACTGAGAGCAGCTTACCTGCACGGGTTTGCAGGCCTGTGGTGGCCAGTAGTTTTAGCTGTCAGGTTTTCATAGATGGGAGTCTGCTCCACTGATTGTTGTCGGACCAAACTGGTATAGTGATCGGGGTCAGCTCGCGGGGTCTCCGTAGAGTCCCCCTTTTCTTGGCTTCTTTTTTTCCCAAACTGCAACATATTCCTGATTTTACTTTGGTATTTATAAGCAACCATAGCAGCTAAGATCACAAGGAGCAGAAAGAAGAGTGTGAGCCCCACAGCCAGACCTGCAGGGGAGCTGGGGGGCAAGCAATGGTCTGTACCATTCCCTGGGACACAGGTGTTATTCACAATCATGATCTGCAATTATGAAAAATAAGGAATTAAAATGAGGGACTGCATGGCATTGTTCAAATCACAATATAATAATTTGTCAAACATAGGAAAAGTCATATTGTAACAATAGACGGAGCAACTTGCTGAGCTACGCAGTAACTTAAAAGATGTTTTAGTCACATATTGTATTTATGACAACCTCCACAAATTAAATTTATAACTCATTTTATGATAACAGCTATCCATTTGAAAGGTTTCATACCTAAACATTTTAAAAAACTTGTTTTTTAAAAAGAACAAAAATTCACAATACAGTCCAAGAAATGGTGCTATAAATACAAAATAATTACATGAGCCAAGTCAAACAGATTTCTGGCAAAGTTTAGGTCAATAAAACTCGGATCTTACCACGCAAGGCTCCGACGTGGCGAGTCGAGATCTGTGACACAAGTAAAGTCATGTAGTTGATTTTGCACCTCGCATATGCAACATGTGAAGTTCCCTTTTATTGAAATCCTGGAACCGTGCAAAAAGAGCTGAAACCAGAGGATTTCCTGTAAAAGCTTTGGCTGAAAATAAATAGCTGCTGACAGCAGCTGGATTTGTGACTACGTAGAACAAAAAAAAACGTGACCATTGAAATATTTATAACTTTCAGCTTGATTGCTTATAATAAAATAATTGATTGTAGAAAGTTTGGATTAAAGCGCTATTTTTCACACTGTCTAGCTGAAAAGTCTCAAAAGAGAAAGAATTCAATTAGAGCTGATCAGTGTTATATATCTCAATGTTTGTCAAAGTTTCTTGCTGACGAGATAAAAGTTTGTAACATTAATAAGATTTATAAATGAATGTTTTTTCGCACTGAAAAATGCCTGTCAGCTATGAGCAACGCATACACACATAGAGAGCAAGAGGCACAAACAAAGTTCAGTCCATCACAGCAGCAGGTATCTCTCACTTGCTCATCTATCAAGCTGCATTGATAAGTGATAGTCATGATACTGTTAAAGTGAAACTAACTGTGCTTCCAACATGCCAACAGAGCACATCTTAACATGCCGGTTAGTTGAACAGGATTTTTACCTCCCCCTGCTGTACTAAAACAGAGTACACCCTCATGGCACACTTCATTACCTCCGCACTTCAATTCTGACCAGACATCTGCAGAAATTGAAGAAAATTTGTTGATAAACTATAAACGAATAAGTCGTCTGTACGTTTTTGTGAATGAGTTGATTTGAAACATCCCCGTCTGAATATTTTGTTACCGCTGGTTAACAAAACTCACACATATAAAGGGTGTCATGTTGTGTGAGAGATATTTTGGATTCTGTTGAAACAGTTTCTCACACCACTTACCAGACGTAGAATAGCTTTAATCTCTAACCTTAAATCATCACCTCAGTAATCCTTCAATGCCTGTCTGGATGTCAGTTAGTCTCAACAACTGTTTGGATGCATTGCCATGAAAGTTGGCAAGTCACAGTGCCCAGAGTATGAATCTTCATTACTTTACTTACTTGCTGTACCAACAGCAAGTAAAGTTGTCACTTACTTTCTGAAATATCTAAAGGGAAGTCTTTGTGTGGCACCTTTCATACACTGCAGTCACTTAAAGTGTTTTACATACGATGCAAAAATAATTCAAGGTTAAATAGAAAAAATTTAAAAGATCTAAAAAAGTAGACATTAAAAGCACGATTTAAACAAAAAAACTAAAGAGAAGAAATTAAACAACAAATAAAAAATGACTGTGTAGTAGATATTACAGTGTTTTAGATTAAGCTCTACATCTACTAAATTGATTTAAGACTAGGGTTAGACATTTATAGTTTCCAGACAATAAACCATAATGATTTGCTGATTTATTTTAATCTGGAGCCATCATCAGGTCAAAATTTATCAAGTACTTTTATTATGACCCAAATACCTGCAAATCCCGTCAGTTCCCATCAGCCACAGCAGTACTTTGTTTTAGGACTAATTGACAAATGTTAGTGTACTCATGAGGCAAATATGGTGAACCTGGTGAACATTACACCTACTGAACATCAGCATGTTAGAGTTCTCATGCTTACACACAGACTCTAGTTTTGTGAAGTTTTTCTTATTCAACTTGTGGATCTAAAAACAGGCTGTTGTAGTTTGTACAACAAAGCCCTCTGAGAAAGACTAGTGATTTTGGAAGCTATAAATAAATGGGACTTGGATCCCTGGGTGTTCAAGTGTTTTGTTGTGCCAAAAAAAAAAGGGACAAAATTGTGAATTTATCAGTAATTGGTGTTATTTGTTGTTTCAACAGGACAAAGCTGTTTTAGTGCTACTAAATTTAGGAGAAAAGTACACGTGTATTTTTTAAATAGAATTTGTTGTTGAATAATTACTTCCAACAAAATGTTAACGTAAATATAGTTTGCGCTGTTACAGGTCAGAGAATAGCTCACATCTCAGACGTCAACACTACATTTTTCACACTTGGCCTTTAGTGTTTACAGTCATTCTTTCCAGACTACATACATCTGTTACTATCCGTTCACCGTCAGAATGACACAGAACCAAAGTGTCTTAAATTTGCACAAAATGACTCTCTGACTTTCAGGTTTAATTGTAAGCGAAGTGAAACCTTCCCTCTCGGCTTGTCTGAGATGTCTCTGCCTGCTGTGCTGTTATTGTTACTGCAGCATGTTTGCATTAGATAAACATTAACAATAGCTGATGGAGGACAGCTGGATGCAGAAATCCTCTCCAACAGGCGCTTTTTCGTCATTTTAACAGGCCATTACAAACAGGCTCAACTTCAAGCCTTTTGCCCCTAGAGGCTTATTCAGCAATAACAGAACAACAGACTCCTTCACTTCACCTGCCCTGGAGTTGTTTCCTTTCTTCTTTTTTTTTGTTACCATGGTTACTTTACAACCAAATTACACTCCACTTAATGGCAGGTGAAACAGCTCCACTGTGCCTTCAGTGGCTTGAAAAGAAGAAACAATAATTGTAGGTGTGGTGTTTGGCCTCCCAGCAAAACAAATACTTGCGATGTTTATTAGATCTACGTATGCGAGGTGGTTTTTTTTACTGAGCTTGATACACGGTCATAAATAAAACTCAAAGGTGTCGTGCATGCAGCTGTTTTTGTGCCTGACTGTGCTGCTGCTGCTGCTGCTGCTGCAGTAGATGAGAGAGTGAAATTCCCACTGCAGTCCAGAAACAGGTACGGACACGCAGAGATCTTCTCCTCCTGATTGATGTATTCATTGTATAATTCATTGGGGAAAATGCTTTACAAGGAAGGAGTATGCTGGCCATTCAGCCTGTATCTGCTCAGTTGGAAAGCAGGGGGAAAGAGGCCCTGTGGTGACAGGATTTATCCCCAGTCAGCAGGACTGCACGTACACTTCCAGAGGGGACAGACACTTCCACTTTGTGGCCCAAGATTTTGAGTCATGAACATTTAGACTGACCCAAAAATCAAACACATTCGTTCCCACAAATGACAAGGCGACAAAGCAAAATTTTACCTGATTCTTTATAGCCTCTATACTACTACAGATTACAGTGAATGGTTACACTAATAACAATTTTCTTGTAATTCATTGATACATTATTATTATTATTGTTAATAATAATAATAATAATACTTTATATTTGCTGAAGTAGTTGAGTTATGTTAATCGTAATATATAAAAGGGACACGTATAAAATCATGTCTTCTTAAATTGTGCGGGTGTTCCGCAGTCCAGATGTGCGGTGCGCCTCCACTACACCCCCGCGCAGCGACGTGAGCACGCAAAGCCTCACTGAGGGAGATGCGTCAAGTCCTCCAGAGACAACACACAAGATACCGGAAACCAGACGATTTTGATTTCACAATAAAAGTAAAGCAAACTTGTTCAGCTTCAATCGGCCAAAAAGTAAATGCCATCACCTATTATTCGCACACAAACAACAGGCCTGTACCTGCATTTGCAGTTGTAAATCTTGTAAATATTCCAGCCAGGTTCAGGGTTTGGTTTTGTACATGTTGGCTCACTGGAGAGGCTTCATGGATCAATTCATGGACCAGAGCGGTCGATAATGTTTGTATTTGCACCTGTGCTTTACCTGCTGTGATGAGTCAAAATGTCTGCTGTGAAAAAAAAGCCTTTTTGGTTTAGTAATTCAAACTATTGACTGATAACCAAGTCTCATAACTCTTTCAAATCATCTGCATAAAACTGTTCAGTCATTTCCAGCAGACAAGTTGAGACAATTCAAATGTAGGTATGGCTGCACTGCACAACGTAGCGAAGAGCCTAAGGGTGGTTAAAAAGAAAATGACATGGTCAGTGAGCTAAAGAGACAGATGTGCATTGGTGGATGAAATATTCAGATCCTTAACTTAAGTGAAAGTACCGATACAGCAAACTACAAATACTCAATTATAAATAAATAAAAAATCCTGCATGACAAATCCCACTAAAGCAGCTTATGTAAATATTGGCAGCAAAATGTAGTTAAAGCATGACAGGAAAAGTCCTGGTTTGGTCCCTCTGACTGATATATTAATATGATATCATTAGATTATTAAAACTGAAGCATCAGTGTGAAAGCATCATGTTGGAGTGAGTTTGAAATAGGCCTACTTTATATAGCTACAGTTTTAAATACAGGGACAGCAGATAAATCTGAGGGGTTGTCAGACGATTACCGGGAGAGGAAAGAAGAACAAACAAAGATTCACAAATCTGTTTTTAGTTTTGGGACTTTTCCTCTAATCATTGATTTTTGCTGAGAAGTTGGATCATTTGAACATTTATTGAGGGAAAAATCGCGACTTGTTGGAGCTGTTAACATCTAATAGAAATGTGACCCCGACTACACTACGCTGTTTGTAAGACATCAGAAGACAAAAATCACTGGTTTAGTCTTTACCAATAATGTATTTTAAGAGCCTGTTATATTGTCCAGTGTGTCAAATCCTTATCTGAAAAGTAACTAAAGCAGTTAAGCACATGCGGCAGAGTATAAACTAGGCTAAAATATTTCCCTTTGAAAAATATAGGAGTGGAAGTATAAAGTAGCGTCAAATGGAAATACTCAAGTGATGTACAAGTACTTCAAAATTGTACCATCTAATGAAATGTAGGCTACTTTGTGAAGAGTTAAATGTCCAGTGAACCGAGGACTTTCATTTGGCTGATTGTTTCGCTAAGTTGGAAAGGTCAGTGATACTGTGAGTCTTTTCGTCCCCGGGTGCTCAAAAACCTCTGAATGCCTTCTTTTTGCACTTACTGGTTAGCGTGTCGGCGTCTCCAACCGGAAGCTGTTCGTCTCCGCTCCGCGCAGCTTGACACTGACCATTGAAGAAAAACGGAGCAGAAGAGCGAAACATGGCGACTTCGAACAATCCGCGGAAATTCAGCGAGAAAATCGCTTTACATAACCAGAAGCAGGCAGAGGAGACGGCGGCGTTTGAAGAAGTGATGAAAGACCTCAGCATTACCCGGGCAGCGAGGGTAACGACCCCGGTTCTTGCTTCTTTTTTTTTTTTTTCTTTTTTTTTTAATCCTTCCCTCTTCTCCGTTTGTTTTCTGCGAGCTGTCAAATATGCGTTTGCAGCGCGGCAGCTGCGGCGGCAGCACGCAGCCAGGGCAGAATAGGTAAACAATAACAAACGACGCTTCCTGCCAGCTCGAGCCTTTTTTTTTTTTTTTTTTTTTGTCCTCCCCAACACTGACGACGGGCAGAGCTGGCAGGAGACGCCGGTCCTGTAATGTAGAGGTGGATAACATGGACCGTCGTCCTAAAAAGTTATTCCAATTTTTTTTTTTTGTCCCACGCAAGTGGAAAGCAGAGGGGCGTGCATGCGTATTTGACAGCGCGCGTCCAACTGCAGCTATGATTTTATTCATCGTCTCGTGCTTTCAAAGAAAGAGGCACTCAGACAGAAAGAGTTCACCTCTAAAATAGAAATTGTATATCATTAGCTGTGTTTTGTAACGTGAAATAATTGACGGTGTGTTTTATGTACGGCGGTGTTGTGTGGGGTGAGGCGTGTGCGTGTGCGCGTGTGCGCGCCACGAACTTGTCTGACAGGTCCTCAGGCCTGTGTGCTCTGCAACATGAGTGACATTTATGTCCAAAAAAAAAAAAAAAAAAAAATGAGGGCCAGCAGATTATGTGGAATTTAAGCCACATACAACACAGGCCTCCGAAATAAATCCTATGGAGGCACAGCCTCAGCAAGAGAACGCTGCAGAGCAGAAGCGTGATGTACACAGACTTGACACCATTCAGCAAGCGTGACCTCTCTATACGACTGTCAGGATTCAGGGAAGGGTAGTGATGTGCATGCGATGTACATGTGAAGAGAATATCAGAGGATATCCCTGCTTCTGCTGGATTATTTTCATTGTAAGAGTCTGACCTTATGTTCCAGTGAATGGACGGTTTATTTAGTCTCCGTGCCAATAATGTAAGAACCGCACGTTCATCCTAAAACTGCTCTTCTTATTGGCCCTTTTCACAGAAGACATTTTCCCATGTCGCAGTAGGACGGCACGAGTGTAGATAATGAAAATGATTGTCCTGTTGGGACACTTGAACAGAACATTGGTAATAGAATTAGTAACACCTGTGCTTCTCCTGCTCTAACAAGTCCAAATGTATGCTATGAAGCTTGTGAAGCTTTATCAGATGTTTGGATTTATTGTTTTTTATAATCACTAATGACAACAGTTTTTTTTTATTAGGTTTTAATTGTTTGGTTTAGTTTCCTACAACTTAATTGATTAATCAATTCTGTCAGATTTAACCTGTTATGTATATTTCAGGTTGCATTCTTGAGTAAAGGACCATGTTCTCATTATTTTTTAGTCGATTCTACTTTCATGAATGCAAAGACAAATGTTAGGAAGCTCTTGTCTGAGCCGGAGTTAGACCTGGGGGAAGTAGGCCTCAGGTTTAGAGTTTCACACTCTTCACCCTGTCGGCTCCCTCTTCCCTACAGCCTCACTTTGATTTTCTCTCTCTCTGTACCTGTCGTGCTGCGGTTACAAAGATTGGGATTGACCTCCTCCCGACCTGATGATGTTACTGTATGTAATCCTTTCCCTGCACAGTTGGTATTTGTGCAGTTTAAGAAATAAACTCTGAGCTCAGAGTCTTATCAAAATACATCAGTGAGGCAGGCCTAGTAATTGTTATTATTAGATTATCTGCCCTGCCAACAGAGAGCAGTGGGCTTGCATGAGACAATTTAATTGACCGGTTATGGGTTCTCTAATGGGAAATGGAACGGGAGGTAGTTTTGAAACAAACACTGCGACAAGGCTTTACAAAGTTTGCTTTTGGGAAATTCACACTTGCAAGTTCATTCGATATTGAATTATGTTTTTGAAGTGCTTGGCCTCCTCTTTACAGTTCACACCATTTCTTCACACTCAAAAGGTTATTAAATTGACACTACTGCCGTGATGATACCGTAAATGTAGCAGCCTCAGCCACACCACTTCTTGCATTTATCCTAGTTTAATAAATGTAGTGTCCCTTTCCTCTCGTGATACAATCAGCAAAGAAAATTACACTCATCTGTCATCATTAACAGTATTATTGACCTCATCTTTTTATTTTAGGCCTATGTGGTGTTTATTGTATCTATTGTTTTGCTGTCTCTGGAGCATAAAGTTGCTCTGACTGAGTAACTCACATTTTTATTTATTTTGTAAAGTTCCTATTATTTCCTCTTGACTTAGCTGATGTTGCTGTGCTTGCAGTTACAGTTGCAGAAGACTAAGTACTTGCAGCTGGGACAGAACCGTGGGCAGTACTATGGAGGATCTTTGCCAAACGTCAATCAGATTGGAAACAGCACTGTTGATGTGCCTTTTCAGGTAAGTCATCGCTGTAGATAGACTAGACGATGTGAAGTGAATATGAGCAAAGAAAGATTACATTTCTACGAAGAGTTGTTTTACAATAATACATTTTTCTATACCCATTTGTAAGGCCAGATCATATCCTGCAGTATTGATTGATTACTTTTTTTTTTTTTTAATTCCTCACGGTTGTTTTTTACTGGATCTATTATTCTTCTAAACAGGAAGTGACACACTTTGTGTATATAAGCAAAAACAGGGCCCGTTGCGGTCTCCAACATTTTTTCTTCTGCAAGCTACTTTGACAAAATGAAAGTGTCAGAGAGCTACTCATGTACATTTATGTGTACAATAACAAATTGATACTCAACACAAATATACTCAAACTGTAGCTGGTAAACTACTGTTTGTCAGTATCAGATCTCTGCCCCAATAAACCAGTGTATTTATTTCTAAACACTGCGCCCACCTTCTTGAGAAAGAAAAGTCAACAATAACTTTGAACTTAATGTACTGTTGACGAAACATGAACATGAACATGAAGTGATTCTATTACATTAAAAGTAAATGGGCTCTGTTTTCTGCTCTGTGCTCATGCTTATTGTCTCTAACAAACCATAAATGAACAAACACATGATGTGAAAATAACAGACACAATTTTTACCATTTTTTAATTATGGGGGGTAAAAAACATTAAAATAAATTTCAATCTTCAGTGATAAAACTGAAATTGCATAATAATGAATGTTATAAAATGAACAAAGGAAGGTTGTGTGTAATTTGTTCAAAATAATCATATTTAATTTAGGTGACGATGACTGTGTTTATAGATTACAAAAAAGTCCAAACTTGTTTCAATGAATTTATATAATATTAACACTTTTTAAAAGTAATCTCCAACTGAAAATGTGAAAAAAGCTTTTGGGCCCGTTGTAAACACATTCTGTATTTTTTTGCTTAGTGTTGCCTCATGTGTCAGTCTGTATATATGAGAGAGATGAGCTGCTCCGTGTTTCATTCTCTCACTCAAAGTGCACTGGCAACAATCCCCTGCTCGAGGCCCCCAAAGGTACTGAAGCTTTTACACCAAGACAGAAGATTTCAGACATTCGGTGTAGAAATCTTTTGTACTTTAAATCTCTGTGGATGGCTTCCCTTGCCATCAGACGCATGTATAAAGCATACGGCAAAAATTAATAGAGGTCACATGCATTTTAGTGACATTAATAGTTTGATAAGGACTTTGCTTTATTTTTGTTAAAAAAAAAATATGTCTCGATGGGGACAGAGATTTGGGAACAGTTTAATGCAATTTTGTCCCTCCTGTTAACAACCCAGCCAAACAAACAAACAAACAAACAAACAAAGATTTTCCTTGAGTGGTGGTGCAAATCAGGGTTATTGCTTCCCTGTCAAGACTCAGTTCTCCATGATCAGGTAATAAATAATGACCTGTGCAAGATTGCTGAAGTTGTACTTTTAAGTAAGAAACATTGGTCAATGGATCAAAATGTGCTCTTTGCAGAGTTTAAATTTAACTTACATTTTCCAGTCTTTTGTTGTCATTTTCTCAGAGGTACATTAACATTCATCCCTGCTCTATATCTAATAAGTGCTCAGAAAGACCAATTTATTTTCTGCAGGCCAAGAGTAAGTGTAACTGAGGCCAAGTTTTGAATCGCAGCCTACCCCGGCTGATGCAAAGTTTTTAGTAAGTTAATGACTGCAAAGTTTAAGAAAGATTCAGTTTTGTTCATGTTGCATGTTCAGTGCTTTCTAATACTGCAGACTAATCACAGAACCGGTCACTAACAAAAAGAGAGTAACTTGGAACAGGAAGATAATGTTCACAATTTAATCAGGTCATTACAGTGTTTTCTTGTCTTTGTTTTGTCAGAATTCAGAGCTGGATACAAACAGATCAACACGACACCACGGACTGGTGGACAGGGTCTACCGGGACCGGAACCGCATCACATCACCCCACGGAAAACCCCTGTCTGTTGACAAACATGGACGCCAGATATCCTTTAATACAGTCTGTTGCTTGTAGATACTGAGATAGAGCTGTGGTCGAGGTTAAATTCCATTTATATTGTCATTTTCTAACTGAGGTCTGACTCTCATTTAAAAGTACAGCATGCGACGTGGTCAGATATTCATTTATGATTAGTTACTGTGCTATATATGATATTTTAGGCTGAACACCCACTTCACACTCACAGATGGTTTAAATTAATCAGGTTGATTTGACCTTTGTAGGCAGAGTCTGGCTTGGAACACCATGGTGTCAGTAGCTCTCCATTCACTAACAGGTGCAACAAAATGAATATTAGCATCATGGAGATGTTAATATAGCACAGTCTGTACACGCCCACATAGTTCTGAGAAGAGGCATAATCAGGCAACACGAGTGAAAACACCTGTGGGGATGGAAAGGGGTTTCAGTGTCATCACTCTTCAGCAGAGTGATGGCATCACTCAATACAAGTATCCAAATTGGGTAATTACACTAAATATTTTCTGGGATTTTTGTAATATTGTCGTGGTATTTTGATTTGTGTTTCCCTGGTCTTAATATTTAATACATACCAAAAGTAGCAATAAGTATTTTTCTTTTAGTAAAAATTAGCACAGTATTCCAATTATATATTCATATGGAGGTAGTGCTTTGATCTTATCAACAATACTGTAGTCTTTATTCAAGGCTGTGGACTGATGATCTGAAATGTAATCAAGTTGATCAGCAGGATTTATTCACAGAGGAGGAGCTCCTTGTTTCTGCATATAATCACTCAGCTTTTTCAATGCTACATTTTGCAGATGTGTCTGTGGCTGTAGAGTAACTTCACTAGTTTAATGAGCCAGTCAGTATGGCATTGACAAAAATCAGGCCGAGTTAAATCACATGCAGGTTCGGTCGATGTACCACCAGCACTTTGCACTTTATTATATATTGTGTTTAAAGAATTCATAGGACGCACTGCGGTGAATCTGCCAAGACTTTGAGTCTCCAGCTGTATTTCCTTAATCTGTGATTTCACATTGACAGCTGTCCATATGGCTCAGTGTATCTGTCACCGCCACCTGATACTAGTTGGAGGAGGTAAGATGATGAAAAGCTGTCTCTGCATGTCTGTTTCTGTTTACTTACTTACTTACTTACTTACTTACTTACTTAATGATAATAGTTCCCCCTTTATACAGCCTTGCACTTTATGCATTGTTTCCATATCATGATGAAGCTGGGTCAGTTTAATGATACAACAATTTCATAGTGCAGATTAATGCGTGCCTATTGCATTTAATGACTTCACAGATTACTGTAAATGAAAAATAATTCATAAAATTTGCATCACAAATGATGATATTTGTTTCAGATTGTTGGTGTTGAAATTTAAACATGAGGTTGTAGACGAGGTAGATGGGCTAGTGGCGCTGGGCAGAGGATGAGACGCGGGCTGGTGATGAGCATGGCGGTGGTTGTGGACACAGCAGAACAAAGCTCATTCAATAAGCACACTAGGGACAGACTTATGCTGCGTTTAAATCGGGTCGTATTAACTGTGTACACGAGAAGAGTCCATATCAACAGCCCTCTTATGCTGTATTTATGACGTCGGAGCTCAAAACTTTCCAAGAGCCTATGGTTCACGAGTTGTGACGTGTTTGCTAACGTTTTCAGAAATGGAGGCCGGAAGTTAATTTTTTGTTGGACGTTAAGCTAATATATTGTATATTTAGTCATGTAGAGTTTGTCCAACAGCCTACGTTTAAGGAAAATGTTGATCTTCCTCATCTTTTCCCTCTGTGCCTTGCTGAATTGTTAGCCTCTGTAGCTTCTAGACGCCGTCGCCAAGCAACATTGTTTTTTAAGACTTAACAACTTGAACACCAAACATACGGTTCACACGACTTCCCATGTTGTAACCACGAACTCACAAGTTCCATTTGAAGGCAGCATTAGATGAGTGTAAGTGGCCCACGGATGAACAGCACCGACTGGCTGATACCACAAAGAGTGGTTGCAGAGTCAGGCTGATAAACTGTAGGCTGAGGAATAGATGGGTCGCAGGTGAGCTGGTGGGAGACAGGTGTGCAGGAGATCGGAGAGTAATGGGATTGAGGGACCGACACTAGCACACACACAGGGAAGGGGAAAACACAGATATAACTGTTCATAATTGTGGTCCATGCTGTTAAATTTGTATTAATTCTACTTGATTTTCAGTGCTGTACAATATTGTGGTTGAGTTAAACGTATTTTCTGTGCTTTTCAGAAAACCGTATTTGTCTTTAAGATTTTACTACACATCGCATTGTGGTTTTTTTTTCATTATTAATTTTTTTTTAATTCTTGTGCTGCAGGACAAACTCTGACTCAGCACTTCATCAGAGCACACTAATTCCTGTCCAGCAGGCCTCCTTCATTGGAGGATCACAGGAGCTGCAGCCAAAACGAGGTACAGAAGATCATGTTTTAAGGTTTTAATTCAGACTTCTGTTTTAATTGCCATACAATCACCACACACGGGGTCATGGTCATCAACATGCTGAGATGGTTGGGATACGAGTTGAAGAGACTGTAACACACTAAATTGTTACAGTGTAACATCCAGTTTCCACTCACTGTTGGGTAGCTCTGCTTTAAACAAGTCAGTTTGTCTTCCTGATGGGGTGTTTTTGTATTAGCTGCAGTAGCTGGTACTGGTTGGGCTGTTTTGTCCTAATCCTGTTTATATTTTTTGGGTTTTCTGTTGACGGTTCAGTCGAGTGCCCTCCAGTAAATGATGAAAG
This sequence comes from Embiotoca jacksoni, assembly GCF_022577435.1. Lineage (NCBI taxonomy): Eukaryota > Metazoa > Chordata > Actinopteri > Embiotocidae > Embiotoca > Embiotoca jacksoni. The sequence continues at coordinate 212,151 of NW_027185363.1, read as the reverse complement.
GATTTGAATGTGGCTTTGAAGGCAGAGGAGGACAATTGATTGCTGAGAAGATGGGGTGCAGTCAAGTGTCTGTTGAATTTTACAGCTAATGGCCATGTGAGGCGGATTGTTTTAATTTTGGAAGCGCTGTGGTTGAATTTGTAGGTATAACCCTGTAGACAGTTTTTTTTTACATCGTTTTTCACATTATTGTCATTTTTAGTAAATCGGGCTTTTACTTGTGTGTAAGTTCTTGTCTTCTTTCTATTTGTTTCTTTTTGTTTTATTCTGCATTTAAATATCACTTGATCCCATTCAACAAAGACATGTGGACTCCAGTTATTATAAGCATAGACAGGCTGGACATTTGTAGACCCAAGAGACTGAGGCGATTTTGTTTTCTCCTTTTCTCCAGTGCTTCTACTCACTGTACCAGGGTCTGAAGCAATTAAACAAGATGTTGATGAAGATGGACAAAAACAGAACTGGGACTGCAAAAAGGTAGCACCTCGACTCTAACATCGATGTTTTTCCTTCAGTTTTCTCTCAACCAAACACTCTAGCTTTAATTTGTTTTTTACCTTTTAGAACATTTCAAGGTCCAGCAAAGTTCCAGGGATTCAGTGAGTATTTTAGTGTTTTTTTATCTGGAGAGCTTAGTCTGATTAACATAATGGAATGATGATTCCGTAAGAACGTCTTAGCTCCGGCTTCTCTGTTATAAAATGGTTTCTAAATGAAGGAATAGCTTCAATTAATTACATATTTACACATCCGATGAATAGTTATGAATAAAACATAGTTTTAAATTGAAGCCATTTGACTGTAGTTAAACATAATTTCATTTAATTTACTCTCTCCACTGCCAAAGTGATAATAGCGTACAGCCAAAAGATTTACAAACTACCCTGGGCAAAATGCATGAAGTCCAAATATCTCTGGAGTTATTTGTCTTGGCAAACATCTTCAAGTAATCTGCATAAGCTATCCAGTGTTTGTGATTCTCCTCCTCCGTCATCTAGTGTATTAAGCTTGTCGTCTGTGTGGAGTTCAGTGCCCATCTTTCATTTTCTGCAGCATATTCCCGTCTCCGGACCAGCAGTTGACCACTTCACTAAAACCAGCAGCCCACAACACTGGTGGTTCTCTTCCTGACCTGACCAACATCCAGTTCCCTCCTCCACTGTCCACCCCGCTCGACTCAGATGATGCTGCTGCCGCCTCGTTCAGCTCCTCGGGCAGCATACAGGCTCTTGGTAACACGCAAGGTATGGCTCCAGACTCTGGTCTGTGCACATTCAACATTTCAGATTTACAAATACTTGTGTGCAGGAATGGCTTTTCATTTCAACGTTTGGCACTTGTTTGGTGCCAAATTCAGGTGGTGCTTTTAAGAAAACTCTGTCCTCATGCTGTTTTTGTTTGCTGGGTAGGAGTGAACACCTCTCAGCCCACAGTAACCATGGAAATACAGCCTGGGCAGGACAACATGGGGCCTCTCATCCTGAACCCAGGAGACTCCCACCAGCACCAGAACCTGCAGCTCTCCCCAACATCTCCACCTCTCAGTCTCTCTCAGGTACAGTCCTCTTCTCTGCCAGGGACTCATCTGCCCCCAGAAAATGCATTGATTATTTGTTGATTTAATTAATTTTGGACAAATCCCAGTGTAGTGCAGGTTAACTTTTTGTTGTGTTATGGTTGTGGTTATTAAATATTCAGGAGGAACTCCTGTTTTCACTAGAGGTCTAAAATATCAGCTTTTGAAAATTGTCAAAGTTGTGGACAGTAATTTCCATAAAACGTTGTAGCTTCATGTCTTATCAGTTCCTGTGCTCCACCCAGGCGGCCATCAATGCCATGAACCTTGAGCAGCAGCTGTCCCAGTATGCCTTCTTCAACCAGCAGCCATCGTCTCAGACACACCAGAACCAGCAAGTAAGTTTCTGTCCTAAGCCAACACAAAAGCTTCAACAGTTGACTTGAACTCAGTTATTTTTCGTTTTGTGAGCGGATTTTCGTAAGAAGAGTTGAAAAACGTAATATCTAATAAAGATGGATACACACGTGATTTATAGTTAAATATGTACATTTAAATAAGGAGTAGAAATATCTGAGTGTAGATTATCTTTTTGGAATGTCAGAAAATAGAGTCGTGAACATTAGAATATTTGTTCTTTGCTTTAAGACAACATCTAACTAAACAGGAATGAGTTTTATTATGCTGTCAAATTTTAAAACTGATAAGGTGAAAATTTCATCAAAACGGAGATATAAAAACAAGACATTGATGTTACAAGAAATTACTAATTTCAAACGTTGTTTGTCAAATGAAACTGTAGATCTGCTCATCAGGTTTAAAGTTATGTTAAAGTATGTTACGCCTAAATGCGTCAATACGCCTCCGCTCTCTGGATACTCCTCTCTGTCCTTGGATCAACACTTCACATCCTGAGGGAAACCCTTTGTTGGAAATCTGCTCGGATTTACAGTAGAGGTTTATAAATGAATGATTTGACCATGATTTGTTGACATTGTCAGGGATATAAAAAAAAAAAAAAAAATGAGGCCGCTATAATGTCTTATTCCGAGTCATTTTATGTTTGTTTTTTTATACAGTTAATACATTTGATATTCGTATGATTTGTAATATTCATTTATGCATAAACATAGCTCAAAATGTAGACAACAACAACAGCAAATAAAAGATAACAGTAACGTATGAACATTAAATTACTGAAAATGGAATTACCATAAATTATGATTATACTTGAAATAGACAAAAATACATAAGTTGAATTAAAATTTAAGGTCCTGTTAAACATAACAATGCAGCCAGTAACAATATGGAGAATGTTTCATTTATTTTGATATCATGCAATAACAGAAGATGCGGACATACTGTAACTGTGATTGGGCAATATTAAAAGTATACAGCAGTACTTGATGATTATTTACGATTCACTGTTCATTCTCCAGCAGACAGGTCTGGTCCAGCTGCCATCTCCCGTGAACTCCTGCTCCGCGTCAGACAACCAGAGATCCTCACAGACCAACATGACCATGGACATGAACACGGTGAGCAGTGCGCAGTCCGCATCACATCCGTTTGTCTCGGTACTGACTGGTTCTCCTCGGCGTTTTTTTCCTTTAAGGTGTTTTAAAATTGCTTTAATGTGTTGGGATCAGTTGTTCACACACTGCCTTGTTGGAGTACTCTGGCTTATTGACACTGTGAACATTTCACTGTGAAATAATGTTGTTAGAGTGAGTGCTTAGTGTTGGATGTATTGCATCAAAAAGAAAAACAAAATTGTGCTGTGTATAAAGTGTGCGTCTCAGTGCAGTGGTGCTTTCTGTTATTTAAACAACTCAGTACTAAAATTTGTATGCGAGTTTTGATAAGAAATCAATTCATGCATGAAATAAAAGCACAAAAACATTTGCAAAACATCAAGGAATATAAATGCTTTATTAAGGCACTGCTCCTCCTTCAGATCTTGGCTCTCGCTGCTCTACTTCTGTTGCATTGGGAATGTGTTTGGATTACTGCTGAAATGAAGTGGCCTACATTCTATTCATCTCCGTTAAAGACGTGCAGCGGGAGGGTCAAGGAAGGCACTATGAGGGAACTCAGTATGGCTGGAGTGTAAACCGAATGTTGTGTTAATAAAACGAAGGAAACTCATCTGTAGTTTTATGTTCTGCTTTATTTTCAGAGGCGCTTTTTTTTTTTTTTCTCCTCCATTTCTAATCTGTCAGCCATAGCTGTGCAGAAATTGCACCTAAAGCGAGATTGTAGAAAAGCTGTTGTTAGTTGAACTTCTGCTATAACTTCTGCTGTATCACTCACAATATTTTGGTACCTTATTTGTCAATAGATTAGGAATTCGGAGGTTGACTTCTGAGTGATGAGACATTATCAACCCCCTTTGATGTACCTTAAGAGTATATTGAGAGTCTGTTATGGTCTTTGATAGTTTGAGGACCTGCAACATTTTATCTCTCCACAGTTGTAGTATTGTGTTGAGTTGATTCTTTAATCAAAATAGAATCTGACTATTACCTCATCTGTTTTTTGTTTTTTTTTGTCTGTGCTAACGTTCTGCTTTTGATTTTGCTGGATAAGTAAACTGAAAAGAGCAGAAATGAAAGAACACAACCAAAGACAGCAGAGTCTGTTGTATCTGATCTCTAGGTTTACAATATTCACTTGCTGAGGTTCAATTGCTGGTGACATTTTTGCTCTTCTAGTTAATTCCTTGTAGTTTCCAATGTTTCTCCCAGATCTTGTTCCATATTATTAATGCATTTACTTGACATGCAGAACATGGTGCTCAGTTTCTATCAAATATGAAATCATGATTCTAACTCCATTTCAGCATTAGATACTCATACGCTGGGTTTACAACACTCGGATACAGTGAATCAATATTTCAGAGATTCCTCAGTCTACTGCAGGAGAAGCTCCACAGGCACATTTATATTCCGTGTGAGAAGATTAACTCGCAAAAAGACACACAAACTCCAGAGACCCTCCAGTGTGAATAACTCAAATGTATCCTCTTGCATCAGGCCTCCTCCCTCCAACAGTACCGCAGTAGGGTCGGATCCTCTGCCAATCAATCTCCAACCTCTCCCGTCTCCAATCAAGGCTTCTCACCTGGAGGCTCGCCTCAAGTAAGGGCGTGTGAACCAACAAGCCGGCGGCTCACTGTGTATAAACGTCACCGTCCCCTGCATCGTAGCTCTGTGGTTATCGTTGCCGAGTAGGACTTCAGTGGCTGGCCCCTCACAGCACCTTTATTTTGTTGATATTTTCAGATCTGGGCAAAAAAAATTAAAACAAATTGTTTGTGCATTTATTTGTATGGACTTAAACAAATGAAAATGGCAATTTTTCCTTTAAAGATAGTTTTATGGACAAATATGTAAGGGCATCACCCCCTTCCCCTGTCGGCCATTTCCTGTCTAAAATGGTAAAACATAATCCTAAAAGGCCAGAAAAAATTTGAATCACAGTAATAAGAGGATCTTTTGATCACATTATGCAACACAGTAGAACTTTTCACTGCTGACATTTTCACATTCAGTAGCAGGAAATCCATTTGTTTCTTTCAATCTGAGCTTCCCAAAATGTATGTTAAAATAATTATAAGTGTATTTTTCATACTCTGACATGATGTGAGGAAGTCAAACCAAATCTTGACAAGTCAAAGAAATCCTCTGGGAGAAAACTGCCTGTGTATTAAGTAATGTTATATCACACAAGAAAAATATATACGATTTAAGTAATCTTCTTAAACACTGAGTAGTTCTTGTTTTGCCCAGATCTGACCACCAGTCTCTTTAAGCACTCCGTGTCGTTGATGTGTTGTGATGTAGCTGTCCCCGACCTCCCTTCTCTGCTGCTTCTGTGGTATTTGCGTTGCATCTCCACTGTTTCCTTCCCAGTCTCGCTGTATCAGACTATGAACTGGAGTGTTTTTTGTTTTGTTTTTTTATGTCGTCTGGATCTTTGTGTTTCTTGTGGTATTTGTACCATCATGGGGATTGAGTGAGCATTAAGGGAGATATTAATCCCCTTCAAAGGATTATTGAGGAGAAGCTGCTCATCATTTCCGTGGTTCAATCTCAACAAAGTGAAGCTTGCTTGCAGGGCGGTGCATTAAGATAAACTAAACACACCCAAAGTAAACATGGATCAGGGTTGTTAATTTGTGTCAGCATAAGCATTTGAGATTTAAAAAAGGTGGCGCTCACTGCTCCCTGCACGGTTTTCTGGAAAATTTTGAGACATACAATTACACCTTTAAATGTACCTTATTAGATTCAGTTTATTGTTCTTTTACTAACTCAAAGCATCAGGTAGCATTTTAAATCAGTATTTGCTTCTACTGAATTGTAAATGTAACCTTGTGCCTTTGCAATGCAGAGACACAGAGAGCTGTGTTGAGTGACGGTGATGCTCCTCGCTCCGTGTGATTTCTACATGTTTGTCCTGCTGTTTGTTCACCCGACACGGTGTGCCGAAGAGGCTCACTCGTAGTCCCGAGGTTATCCACAGGCTAAACCACAACTGACAGGCTGTGTGCTCTGTTATCCTGCTCTGCCCTGTGGGGACATCTGCAGCACACACAGATAATTTGGTTTGGAACTAGGAGGAGCACGGGCTGAGAATATGATCCAATTACTTATACATTAAGAGGCCACGATGAAATAGGAGAATTTCTGCTGCTGGTTCAATGAGGACATTCAAATGAGAGACTTCAAGAGAATTAGCTTGTGCTGGATCAGTCAGTGGGGGGAAAATAAAGTCACAAAGGGGATTATATTTTCAACGATCCCCTTAATTTCATGTGTATTACATTCTGTTTGATTCGTGTTAATTAAAACACTGAGGCCAAAAGGCAGCACAAGAAGCTCATGTGGATCTTAGGCTAAGTGATTTAAGGACATCTGGCCGCTTTCCATTTGACAGTGTAATCTGAGAGCTTTAAGATGGAAATCAGTCCATCCATTTATTTACTAAGACTTCAAACCAAAATATCTTTCTTTTTTGTAAGTTTTCTATCATCTCCATGCAATTTTAAATAATTCTGGTGCTAAAGTCTGCTGCCAAAGGGTCTCTTATATTTACTACTTACAAGCATCTTGTGTCTTGCTTTACATATCCATTGAGAATGAAAACTGAATTCCTATTTATTATGTTTATTTACTCCTTTACTGCTGTGGGTGTTGTCCCTCATATTGTCAGCACACATTTAAGTTGTGTTAATGTTGTTACAGAATCATTCGGCAGTATAAAGCAATCTTTTCTGCAGTAAATGCACAGATATCACACACGCACATAACTTTACAATAATTAACATATGCAAACTGGTCGTGCATCAGCACACTCATCAGAAGGACGTTTCCGGATGTTGTGAGGCGATTTAAGCACTTGTTGTTTCTGCTTTGACTGTGTCCTTTTCATATTCCATGTTATATGCTAAATGTGTGACTTCTGTAGCCTCGATGAAGTGTATTCATGTCGGAGGTCCGTCAGAGTTTTTACCTGAGATTGAATAGCCACATGTGGCTTGTTTGTTGTTGCAGCATAACTCTATACTGGGCAGCGTGTTTGCAGATTTCTACGACCAGCAGCTGCCGTCCATTCAGGCCAGTGCTCTCTCACAACAGGTACCGGCTGAATGTTCATGTTTGTTGTGCTTTTACCTTACTCATATTTCATGGAGATCTCAGATCCAGTAGAAAATCGCTGTTGCGACATTTCTTTCTCCTCTTATCACCAGTTGGAGCAGTTCAACATGATGGAGACCCCCATCAGCTCTGACGGCATGTATAACCAGACCTCCACCCTCAACTACTCCCAGGCACTTATGATGGGTTTGACTGGCCATTGCAACCTTCAGGACTCGCAGCAGCTGGGCTACAGTAACCATGGCAACATCCCCAACATCATTCTCACAGGTACTGTTTCAATATATTGTGTGGCTTTTTGAGTCACGCTCCAAGTGGCTTGTTAAGGCAGAGACCTCGACTCTAGGTTAGGTTAGGTTAGGTTAGGTTAGGTTAGGTTAGGTTGTTACTTTATTAATCCCCGAGGGGAAATTTTTTCACTACAGCAGCATACAGAAGCAATAAGATAATAATAGAATAATAGAAAAGCAATAAAATAGCAGTAAAATAGCAGTAAAAAATATAAAATATAAAATGCACAGTATATACAGTACAGTATATATCTATATATATTATATACAAACAACCAAGAAACACAGTCAACAGTGTTATTGTTATGTGATGGATTTTGCCAGAGGTGAGTTATTGTACAGTCTTATTGCGGTCGGCAGGAATGATCTCCTGTATCTGTCCTTGTGACAGCGGAGCTGGAGGAATCTTTTGGAGAAAGTGCTCCGCTGTCCCTGCAGCTCTAAAGAGCAGAAGCATAAAATCCCAAACCAGAACAAAGCTTCTGATTCATATTTGCTTGTATGTTTGAAACTGTTTGGACAAAAACAGTTTCAACAGTTTTAAAACTCAAATTTGGTGGCAGTCCATATAAAAATTTAGGCATTTAAAAAAAAAAAGTGACCCTCAGGTCAGGAAATGGCCAAAGACATTAAGATTCATCCTCTTGAAACCAGGAATTTCTGTACCAAATTTTGTGGCCGTCCATCTTGTAGATGTTAAAATATTTCCCTGGATAAGTGGAAACTTTGACCTGCAGGGAAGAGTCAGTATCATTAAAGTCTTTCGACCTTAGGGCAACATGATTGCCTCGACAAAACTTTACGGTAATCCATCAAAAATGTTATTATACTTCCATTGTGACCAAAGTAGTGACAGAGAGGCCGACATTGCCATCCCTCGAACCAATGCCTTAAAACATTACTTAAAACGCTGCTCAGAGTTGTAACGGCTGTACATATAAATCCAGAGATAAACCTATGGAAATGTATTCACCAGGATCTTACCGCCACCCTGAGTTTTCCCTTCAGTTGTTTCTGAAAATTAGCCGTGTCTGTTCGTAGCTGCCTTTTCACTGAAATGTGTAATTAAGATCCCGAGATCTCTTCTAAATTGTTATCAAATCATAACCCTAACTCCTCTATTCTTTCTCTTCTTGTTGTCATTTATTTCTTCTCTAATTTTAGCGAGTAAACCCGCCTTCTCTCCCTTAGAAACCTCACATAGATGAGGACTAATCTTTTTTTCAAATTTGCTGTCTTGCTTCAGTGAGTGGCGAGTCTCCTCCCAGCCTGCCCAAAGACCTGACGGGCTCACTGTCCACAGATATCAGCTTCGACGTCGACTCCCAGTTCCCGCTGGACGATCTAAAAATTGACCCCCTGACGCTCGATGGCCTGCACATGCTCAATGACCCGGACATGGTCCTGGCCGACCCAGCCACAGAGGACGCATTCCGCCTCGACCGTCTGTAACCATCGCCCCACCCGCTCATGCACAGGTGTGCGAACGCCGCTGCTCGGGGGTGGGTGGGCTGTCGATGAAGAAGATATCTGGAGTGTGCTGGTCAAGGCCTCGTCTGGGCGGAGCATCGATTCCACACCAACCAACCCAATCAGACCCCACAAGAGAGCTTTTAAAAAAAAACACTATGAAAATGACAAGTTTTTGAGGACTGCCGTCAGCTTCCCTTTTCCTCAACGACATACGGTATGGTATGAATCATGTCTATGATTCTACATTTTGCAAATGATACATCAAAGTTTGGTTTGTTTTAGATGCCTAATTTTTTTATTTGAGGGAGTTTGATGGAAGTATCATGATGGCAGAAACAGCCTTTTTGTCTTATTCTCCGTCAATGACAGATTAAACTTTGTCTGCAGAGCAAACCCTTAACAAATTACAGTATACCTATCCAACGCCTGTTAACACAGAGTAGCTCGATGACTCCCTCTGTGCCAAACTGATTGTCCTCAGTATTGCATTCAGTTTGGGTATTAATTTTGTGCGCATACCTGTGCGGTTTGTCACAGAAGCCACAGGCGACGAGTCATTATTTTGCAACCTAATTTATTTTTAGGAAAAGTTGAATTTTGATTTTAGTAAATAGCAGATATCAGTTATGCATGAAATCACAAATCACTGTGCATACTTGTTTTGCCTTAATAGTTTGACATGTTTTTTTTGTTTTTGTTTTGTGGAAAGACAACTATTATGTAAATGAGGAAAAACAAAACACTTTAATTATCAAGTAATTTTTACTGTTTTAAAGGTGGTTTGGCCTACATAACTCACCATTGCATTGTCACTACCATATCGTTTTTCATATTTATGTATCAAACCTAAATGGATAAATGAGGTCTTAGTTAAGAAATGGATGTTTACAGGCTTGTTTTGTTTTGTATTTTACATGTACAGAATGTGATTAGATTTGCGTAATGGTATCTATGCAAAACTACCGTGGTTGAAATAGGACTGTAAAATAAAACCGACACAATGAACCCTTATATACGTGTATATTAATATATATACATATATATGTATATTAATATATTTATATATATGTATATTAATATATATATTAATATATACAGGAAGCCAATGTGCAAGATTCTTATAAAAAAGCACAGCGATGGTGCCATGTTACTTTTGAAGCCGTTTTTGTTTTCTTTAAATATTAAGGTGTCGAGGAAAAACAGGCTCACTTAGTGTGGCGTACAGTAGAAACTCTCCTGGATTACTCCCAAAGATGTGACCTCAGCGTAAAAAAAAAAAAATATATATATATATATATATATATACATATATATATATATTTTTTTTTTTTTTTTTTTTTTTTTTTTCAGACAATTGAACTGCCTCTATACTAGAACAGCATTGTTGATGCAATGAGAATGTATTTAGGTCACATCTGTACAGCTATGTCGTTGCCATCTTGTCATCCTCATTGCCTCTCATATCTAGCCTTTATGTCCATGTAGGACCAAAAATGTCTCGCCTGGTAATTTCTTTCCCCTAGAAAGCAGATATAACATCCTGTTTGAAGTTTTTATATATGACTGTTTGTTTCTTTGACACTACAGTGACACTTGGTATCCGTCTCCTTGTCATGTTGTCTGTGCCTGTTATTGCTTTGTTTCATGTCTCTGGATTTTTTTTTTATTTAATTTTTTTTGCATTTCTATGCCATCATTCTTTTGCGCTTTCCCATATCTTATTATTTCACTTTATGCATTTATTTAAAACACTGATTTATGAGAGTTTATATTCCAACCCCTCCTTCCTGTGACTGTTATGTGCACTGGCCCTGTCTGCCCTGTCTTTGATTAAAATTGCCTTCTTGTAAAAAAAAGAAAAAAAAAAAAGAAATTAAATTAAAGTTATTTTTGAAAACTCCTATTCAGATAATCTATTTAAAAAAGCTGAGTTTTTACTTAATCGGTGAGTATTTTGTTATCTGTCTACGGTTAGGAGAGTGGTGATCAGAGGTGCGTCAGTCATGTTACTGTTACTGACAGCAGGTTAGAGTGAATGGAGCAAAACAATGTAGGAAATTATTTGTAATAAATCACAAATTGGTTAAATTAATTAAAAGTTCATTATCAAAACGTTTCAAGATACAGAAACTGTTTACAGGATGTATTATACTGTGCTGGATGGGATCAATCAGTCCTACAAAAGTATTTTACAGAGTTCATATTGTAATTTAGTGTAGGTAAAATCAAAATGCTCATAAAATATGTATAATTACTTTTCTAAGACATTATAGATCCATGTTTCCACCAATATTCCACACTAAGAAAAAGGCTATTCTGTAGCTGCAACAACATCATGTCTTTTGATGTGTGTCAAGGTCCTCCTGTGCCACATACTTCAACTTTCACACAATGTAAAAACAAAAAGGTCATCAAATCAGATGAAGTTAAGGTGTTGACCTTGCTGATTTGTTTTTTATTTAAAAAAAAAAAAAAATACAGTTTTGAATTCATCATGATTTCTAATTTTGATGCAGTTTTTTTGTTCCTATTTTTAATTATATTGTGACTGCATGAATCTCTGGACATGTTTTCCCCTTTGTGACTTTGCTTTTATTTCCTTTGAAGGGTGGTATCGGCTTTATTTGTCTAAAGCTTTTGGTTTTTCCTGTTTGCTAAGATTGTCCTTTTGTCTCTCTCTCTCTCTCTCTCTCTCTCTCTTTTTTTTAATTTTAATTTTTAATTTCAATTCAGCGTCATGTGTCGGCTCTGTAACCGCTAAGTGAAGCCTATCAGATATATGGTAATCAGCCTTTTATGCACATGTAGAAGCTGTTGTTTGGTACTATGTTTTATACTGCAATATACAGTATGTGCTTATTTTCTGTGCAACACCCACAGAGTTTTATTATGTCATGGTAAATCTATACACTATAGCTTTGTATTTTGCTGTATGGTAGAAACAATGTTTTTCGTGCTTTATGTGATATGATGTCAAAGTGAGAAAATGCACTGAGAAATACCGCGCTGCAATATGTCACTGTGGCTCTATACTCTCTGCTGGACCTCCAGACTTTATAGTGAGCCGGTCACCTTTGTGGGTTCCTTTTCTGTTTTTGGTAATTTTTTGAATTTCTTTGTGCTCATGTAGATAGCTCTGACTGACGTGTCACCTGTTACTGCCACCTTTTTATGCATCAATGATCAGGTATCCATTGGTATTCTACCAGTGTTTACAGATATAGGAGTTTACAACAGAGCAATGTTTGTTTTTTCTCGACCTAAAATGTTAATTAAATCCTGTATCTGGATTAACAAGACTATGAACCACTTACAGTGTAGATTAGCAAAACAATTTTACTGTTTAAATATAACGGGTGAATCAGTATTGTAATTTTAATTGTTTGACAATAATTTAAATATTGCCACTATAAAATAATATATTCTGATTATGGACCTCATCCCTTTGCATTTCAAGGCCCTAAAAGCACTTTTTATTTAATTTACAGACTTTTATTCCCCTTGCATACTTGCTATGAGTAGCTACATGCCATCAGAAATTTTTTTATTTTCAGATAATTGGTACTATTTAGATTTTATTGGATCTTGCTATACAGTGAATCAGTCAACAGCACTGTTTTTTCCTCTTTCTTTCAGTGTTAAATCAACAATTGAACAAAAGTTAAAAAAAAGAAAGAAAAAAAAAGAAGAAGCCATGAGCAGAACTGCTGAGAAATGTTATCCTTTAAACTGTTGAAACACATCCTTTTTTTTTTTTACCACTGGGATACAAATTATTTCATACACAAACTGAACTTATCAATGCATTGTTTACGTTGAACCTAATTTCTAAAATTCGTGCAGCATACCTTAGAGATGACTGATCTAGCCTGTCCAGTACATGGAAAATCTCTTTTCTCTGCATGATAATGAGTTTTAAGATATCTTGACATATTTTGTTTTGCTTTAAAATGAAGTGTTCAGTTTTCCTTTTCCCTTTCTTTTATTAATCTTTTGTTAAACACAATTTTCTCATAAAAATAACATGAGTATACCAGATACTACTATACCGTCAGGCTATAGATATAGATGTATGTAGACTGACTTGTGACACAACATGTTAAAACAAGCTGAATCAGGAAGATGAATCGGTCACGTGTGGTCACTCGGTGGGTCATCTACAGCTAGGACATCCTTTGTGTGCATTTTGAGGACAGCCCAGCGCTGGTTCAAGCCTCATACAATGGCAGCTAAAACGTTCTCTAATGTATTTTGTTTCTGATTTCAGTGCGACTATTCCAAAAACTGCAAATGCATTTTACTGCCGTGAAGATGTGCAATATGCTCCCATAGTGCACTCACAGCAACAGGAAACATTATGCTCGTATAATATGCAAAGTCTAGCATTCTGCAGCACAGCTTGGCAAGTTGGTACTTTTTTGAGCTAACCCTTTAAAAATGACTGGTTCAAACCTTGTTCTTCAAATTGTTTGCGTTTTCTATTTTATCTGTTAAATTGGACCAAAAGAATCCAGGTTGGCTGTAAATGTTTGCTATATTAAAGATGAAATACACTTCTGTTTGAACTGTACCTGATGTATTTTTCTTGTGTGAAGGCTTCTGTCTTTGTATCTTTGCATTATTATTTGTAAATGAAAATAAATATATCTGAACAAGCAAAGACCTTTCATTTCTCTGATTTTTTTTTTTTTTTTTTTTTTTTTTCATTTGACTACAAAAGATACCCAAACTGAGAAGTACATCAGTAGTTTCACAATAATTTCAGCCCCCATAACTGGCATAACTTGGACTTTCTCACCCACTCCACTCCACAGCTTTAGGCCCAGCAGCTGCCCTGCCGCTCCCACTCTGTCCACAAGGACAGTTTTAATGAGCCGCTACGTTTGCATGTGGGATGATGGATACAACGAAAGTAATGACAAGGAAGACTGATGGTATTTTTCTGTCTTTGCTCTTCTGGAAAGATATTAGGATTATTTTTAAAAGGTTTTCATTTCGTGGCTTATAGTGCGGGGGTCAAGAAGTTCAATCTGAGACAGCAAGTGTAATAGACAAATCCTAAAATGCATCGTCTTTTTGCTTTTCTTATCAAAATAGAAAAAAAGATTATGCCTTTTTAATTTAGCAAACATATTTGTAGATGTTAAACGACATGAAAATAGTAGTTCACCATAAATGATGCCCTTAAAGGGGTTGTTTATGATTTCTGTTTTTTCTTCCTCAGTAGATGGAGGTCGGCCCGTGACCAGTTCGAAGAAGCAGCCAGCTGTTCTGGCACAGACGCTGAGCAATGTACAGTAAATGGATGTCTGACAGCAAGGTAAGACAGTGAACATATTTCCAATGTAGCGTACACTTAAACTGATATTGATTTCTTTAGGTGGGCCTTTTTTTTAGGTAGCTAAAATCCATTTTGTTGCTGACCAGGCCGTCCACAGAAGTACATTACTTAGCTTATGTCTCAGTACAGCTGCTTACTTCCACCAGATGTGCAGATCCCCCATCTACTGCAGCAAATAGACTGACTACGGATAAGTAATTCATACAACCCTACTTAAAAAAAAAAAAAAAAAAAAAAAAAAAAAGTAAAAAAAATAAATAAAAAAACACTATCCCTTTAATTGGCTCACCAGTGTGGTCCAACTCTCCTGACTCCCCTTTCCAGGGACAGGCTGTGCTCTTTGATGTCCCCTTTGTCGTACCCTACTTTATAAGCTGCAGGACTCCATCTGCTGGTGGATAGCGGTAATGTAAAGTCACCAAAACTCATCCTTCATAATAATGTTGCTGAAATGATACCGAACATTTAACATTTACTGAAACGCATGCCACGATTTGTGCACGAGAGAAGGTGGTGACCGATGCAATACAAAAAAATAGAATCTCCATCAGCAGGTTAAGATGCACTGTTCCCCAGTAGGAGTGAAAGTGGGGGATAAATTCTATTATTTACATTTGTTTTTGAGTATGGCATGTGGTTTAGGTGTTTTATAGGCTCTTACTTTTCCCAGTAGTTTGCAATTAATTGTTGATTAATAGAAAAATATTTTCTAACGATTTATTTAAACAAAATTTGTCTTAAGTTTGTTGTTGTTGTTGTTGTTATTTTTTAAAAAGGCATACACGTATACATTGAATTTTCTGTTGAACAAATCGGATATCCTGATATGAAGTCGAATTTAGGGAAACTTGGTGGCTTTTCTCCAACCCGCAGATATCGCTGCAGCCTTTTTGGTCATTTTAATTTATGTCTTATTTCAAAGGGCTGTTTTAAAAAAAAAAAAAAAAAAAAAAAAATGTACATACCACTTATCTTCTGTGTATAATATGTTTATTATGTGTCCTTCAAAAGAAGCAGTGGAGGAGGTAGGTGGAGGAGGAGGAGGGGTGGAGATGGAGATACCCAGGGAGGGGAGGGGAGGGGAGGGGGAGGGGGGGATGTTTACTTGGCGACGTGCAGACGTCAAAGCGCACACGTCGTATCCCGGCATGCAGCAGGAGGCCGTTGAGAGAACCAGCAGCTGGTAGTGAGTCGCGAGAGCGCCGAGCAGGCAGCAGCCGACGGGCAACATCAGCGCGCACACTTCCCTCCTCCATGTGAGAGAGATATATATAAAAAACAACAACAACAACGAGCCGTCCACCGTAACAGGCGACAGGAGACAAAAACAATGCTGTTCGGACGCCGGACGTGTTCCCGAAGCGGCTTTTGAGTCATCGTTTTGTCTCTCCGCGGGGTTGGTTGGTTGTTTTTGTTTTTTTTGTTTGTTTTGTTTTTGTTTTGTTTTGGAGGATTCCTCCCTCCATCCTCCGGATCGCACCGGACGGGCGATGACAACGGCGTCGGGAACCCCGCAGCAGATGAGGGACCGGCTGCTGCGGGCCATCGACGGGCAGAGCAATGTGAGTGACGCTAAAGCTAGCAGGCTACTACCGACGAGCTACACCGTGTTGCTTGTTTACTTGTCGCGCGACGCTGAACTTCGGCTGCCGGTTAGCTCGTTCATCGGTGTTTTAGTTTGTTTTTTTTTAAAAATGCGCACTTCACATCTTTTTTTTTTGCGGGGAGGAGGGGAGGAGGAGAGCTGGCACCGACGTGGCGACCGTGTCTCTTGTCTCTCTGTCTTGTCTCTCCGGAGGGAGACGCAGGTTCTCCCGGCTTGACAGCTCGGAGGCTAACTTAGCATTAGCGTCGCCTTTGATTCAGACCGTAATCTGCCCCCCCCAAGCTAACGCTAGCGTGCTAGCGTGCTAGCCCGGTGCTAACCTTTTTTTAGCCGCAACGCCAAAAAGAAAAAGAAGAAAAAAAGCGGGTTTTAATGCGTTTTAATGAAGGAGCGCGTCGTCCCCGGGTCTCTTTCTGTCGCGGCGGACATATTGGTGGGTTACACCGAGAGATCTGGGGGCCGTTTTACTGCAGTAGTTTAAAGATACTAAAGTATGGGGGAGGGAGGGAGGAGGGGGGAGGAGGTAGCAGCCGGCTAACTGTTAGCTTCACTAGCTCATGCTCCGTTTTTAGGAAATAGTCCCGAGACCTCCTCTCGGAGGTTCGTTAGCGGCTAACCGGCTAACGCAGGTGTCGGTCCACCGACGCTCAAGACGCTCGTCTTGAGGATAAGAAGCTCCGTCTTGTACATCCAGTCCAGATGTTTCCCCCCTTTTCTTTTTTTTTTTTTTGTGTCGCAACGATGGAGGTACTTTGAGTTGTCACGTTTTTAACCATCTTCACTTCGCAGCGTCGCTCTGAAGCGGACAGAAGAGCTCATGTCTCATGTCCCCCCCCCCCTGTCCCCCTCTGTCCCTCCCCCCTAACTCTCACACACGTTGCAGGCAACGACTCGAAAGCTTTTTGAGTTTGTCCAAATCCTGGAGAGTTTCCAGTGTCATCGTTAGTTGTTGTTGGTATTGTCTGCTTCTGTCTGTAAGGATTCATATTCTCAATCAACAACTCTTCACTGTTCATTCCTCAGCTCGCAGAGATTTTAAGGTTTGTCCCACATGTTTATTAGTTTGTGCGATGGTGAAGTTTAAACAAACAAATGTTTGTCCTCCTTGCAGATATGCAATATGGTGGTTGTGTTGGAAGTAATTACCGGTCTTGAAAAGTATCCTATCACCAAAGAAGCGCTTGAGGTAAGACGGTTATATGTACTCCTAGTTCATGTAAAAAAAAAAGAAAGAAAAGAAAATGGTGTTGTTGAATTTGTTTCTCACTCTTGCGCTTTTTATTTGTACAGGAAACTCGACTAGGAAAATTGATCAACGATGTGAGGAAGAAGACGAAGGATGAAGACCTCGCGAAGCGTGCGAAGAAACTCTTGAGGAACTGGCAAAAGCTGATTGAGCCCGGGCCTGCCGTGGCAGCCGGTGTCCCCGGGTCTACCAATGGCAGTTCTCATCCCTGCAGAGCGGATCCCTCGCCTCCTGACATTTCTGTGTCGGGGAAAGGCGTCCCCGAAGTCAAAATCAGAAATGACGTTCACAACACATACTCGCCAAAAGCCGAGAAATCAGGGAGTCGGAAGCGCCGCGCGGAGCACAAAGACAGTGGAGTGCACCTGCCTGAAAAGATCTCCAAGATGTCTTCATTTGATAACTCTATTTCGCCACCGCCCACCAACGGGATTGCAGGCAGTCCAGATGTCCTGCCTGACCAAGAGGTTGTCCCGTCTCCTGACAGGTCTCGACTAGAGCACCTTGATAATGATAAAATTAACAGAATTCCAGTTAACGCTGTCAAGCCTCGCCCCAGCTCCCCCGGTGTGGCCAAGCTACCTAGCACTTCCTCTTTGATCAAAGTTGCTGTGATGCAGCAACAGGCCAGATTGGACGAAGGCGGAGGGGGCTGTTATCAAGCCAAAAGCCCCCGCGGCCTCTCTTCTAGTCCAAGGAGCATGAAGCAAGACACCGTGCCCAAGCGCTCTTCAGCGTACACACCGAAAGGACCGGCGATCCCAAGCCCTTCCTCCAGGGACTCTCCTTTGTCTTTTTCCCAACCTGTATCCTCCCCATCCCAAGCGTCTTACGCCGACAAGCTGCCACATTCTTCTCACAGGTCTTCAATGCACTGGGCCAGTTCGTCAGAAGTCCCCTCTCATTGCCCGTCACAAGACGTATCTGCTACACTGGAATCCCCGTCGGTCTCCCCGTCACCCTCTCTCCCGCAACAGAACTCAGAACTGCACAGGCCCACGTCCGAGGGAGCCACGGCCGTGTCCGATGACGCCGACGGCACAACGGTACCCAACTCGGAACACAAAAGGAGGAAGTACAGGTCTAGAGACTACTCTGTCAACTTAGATGGCCAGAAAATAGAGGATACGACTAAACCTGTGCGGTT
Source organism: Embiotoca jacksoni (assembly GCF_022577435.1). NCBI lineage: Eukaryota > Metazoa > Chordata > Actinopteri > Embiotocidae > Embiotoca > Embiotoca jacksoni. The sequence goes on along the minus strand of NW_027185363.1, from coordinate 193,866 downwards.
AAAAGAACGCAGACTAACATTTGACCCAGTCACAGGTCAGATCAAACATCTGGTACATAAAGAACCTTCTCAGACAGAGGAAGCCCCCACTCCGGAACCCGCAGAGTCGAGGCAGAGAACTGAAAGCTCTATACAACCGCCCGCTGCCCCAATCCAAACCCCTGTCCCGGCCCCAATCCCGGGTCCCAGCCCGAACCCCTTCCACCAGACAAACTGGAAGGAGCTGTCTAGAAATGAAATCATCCAGTCCTACTTGAACCTTCAGAGCAATGTGCTCAACTCCTCAGGGGTCCAGGCCCCTAGCGCACACTTTTTCATGTCTCAATATCTGAAAAGGGAAGAACAGGAGATTAAGGAGTCAAGGAAGACACATGTTCTGCAGACGGACAGCTCTATAGGGGATTTACCGGGCGTCAGTCGGGAGGTGACAGACGAGGACCTGGATAGGATAAACACGCAGCATTGGGTGGGGGTGAATGGTTGCTATGACACCAAGGGCACCTGGTATGATTGGACAGAGTGCATATCACTGGACCCTCATGGGGACGAAAGCAAATTAAACATCCTGCCATATATTTGCCTAGATTGAGGGGTTTGGGAAGGTCGCTGTCCTTTACCACTCCTTTCTTTGTCTCCCCACAGAGACGAAATACTTTGTGATTTTGTTTGTCCACTGTGAGTTTGGCGAAAAGCAGGCCGGCTAAACTCCCCTCCCCATGCCTCTTCCTCTTTCTGTGATAATGTGTTCCGATTTTGGTATAAAAAAAAAAAGAAAAAAAAAAGCGTAAAGATTAAAAGAAGAGTTGAGTTTGTAATATCAAGGGCTGTTTCTGTTTTATTTTTCAAAGTGAAAGCCACAGAAATGAAGGGGCCCGCGACGCAGAGTACTGCTGCTCACAACGAAGGCGAAAAAGGGGAACAGAATTATCCCGGAAAACCTGAAATGGTTTTTACAATGTGAATTTTTCACGTTGTGAATTTGTACCCCAATTTCAGGCTCAGTGGGACGTCACCGTTTCCTTTTCACCTTCTACTCTCTAACGAGGCGTTACAATCTACAGTTAAATACGAGGGAAGGCTGGGGTTTAGCTCTCCTGTCCAGACCACCATGTTGGTGCCCAGAAAGGTGTTGATAGAGTTCATCTAGCACAGTTAGAGCTGAACATGTCCAGAGTATGAAATACTGGATCATATTTGGCAGTTACAAGAAGCTTTATGTGAGATATAAAGAGTAAATTATAAATTTCTTATCATGTATACATCTATTTATTTTGACCAGTTCATTTAGGGGATGTTCATCCAAATGGATGTTCAGAAACCTATAGATTTTTTTTTCTTCTTCTTCTTCTTCTCTCTCTCTGTTTGGTTCACAATTGTATCAGCTTAATCTTCATTTTTTTGTTACAGGGCGTACAGATGTTTGCACGGTCTTTCTTTAAGATCGATCGATCGATGCATTTGGTTATTAACATTCCAGACTCCATCCTTCACCCGCTTCCGCTCTCTCCGTCTCATCGTACAGCTCATCAAGTTTCATCTGAAAAATAACTTGGTTTGAAACGGTTCCATCAAAACAGCGTGGTGCTAATTTAAAATTGGATCTTTTTTTTTTTTTTACAGTGATAAAAAAAAAAAATCTGCCCACCCTTTAATTCTCTCCCAAATATTAAGGAATGTCAACTTAGACGGTGTTGATCAATGATTGCACTTGAGAGACAACAGCAAAGGTATGTTTGAGCGCTGCACTTTGTTTCCAGTCCCTTTAGATGTTGCTTGCGTTCTGAAATCCCAGGACATTATTCTCAGTTAAACGGCCTTAGTGAATGTACAGGACTGAGGCCTCTTAATGCACGGAAGTGAACAACTTGTTGGTAATTTCATCACTGATTTTACTTCGAGTGCGAATAGTGACCGATGGCGCCTACAAAGCTACCCCCGAGTGGAGCGGCCATTGTCTCTTCAGAGTTTCAGACACCTTGACGGTCCCCCGGGGCTGCGTTCGAGAGTTTAGAAAACGTTCGGGGTGCAGTTTGAAGTCGCATTTCTTTTGCCTCCATGTTTAAATTCGGTAAACATAGAAAGGAGAGAGAAAGCTGTGCGCATCAGATATTCTTGGCATTTTTCTGTGACGGACAATATTTGAGTTGAGATTTTTCTCTTTATGCTCATTGGTCGCTACCACTTTTCCCCCCACATGATTTAAATTAAGATTGGCTCCTGCGCAGCCTCTCTGTCCATTCATTCTTTCAGTCATTCATCCCTACCAATGTGCCTTGGTAAATCTGGAGCTGGGGTTATGTGCGAGAATTCCAAATCCCACGATCAATACGACGCTGGTATATGCACCGTTTTCTGTTACTTTTTTTGTACACACTGATCTTAGTGAGGGTGAAGCTGCAGACAATGAGGAAACTGCACAACAACACAGCTGGCAATAAAAGAAAAGTGCTACAACTGGTTGATAAGCATCTGTTTTTCGGGCGTTTTGACTGGGGGCATCTTTATTTGTTCAGTGTTTTAACATCTCTCAATTGTTTGAAAAATAAAAATGATCTAAATCTTCAGCTCGGTCGACTGACTCGTGGGTCTTTTACAGAGCCGTTGTGTTCAGTAAATGTTGCCATCCAAGCAGGTGTTGGGCATGTTACGCTTTTAAACAAAGTGGTGCTGCTTTTTCATGCCTTTTGTTTTGAGCTGTAGACTTTGCATTATGCTGTAAAATGTTGTACTTACTCAGTTCATCCATGCGGGGGTGCACATTACCCATTTGTCTCCTTTGTCCGCATCAGTATGAAGTAAAATGCTGAGAGTGATTTCAATTCGGTGAGAATTAATCAATCTGATCTGTGATTTCTCAAAGCTAACAAAAAAATGTAAGGACCTCTGTTTTTAATGAAAGCTGAGAATAAACCATCATCTGTCTGTGAAAGCCTTAAATTGTAAACAACCGCAGTAAAAAAAAACAACAAAAAAAACGACCTTGTGTATACTAAAGTGATATTTTATTAGCTCCTCATTTGATTGCATTTGGATGACTAAATGTCATATGATAAGACTCTGGGATGTCATAACTACGTCACCCCCTTACATGACTGGGTGAGCTGACGTAATCGCATCACAGACAGCAGGATGAGTAAGTCTCCTTCTCCCTCGGGTGTATTTACACCAGTCCTCTGCACACCTGTATGATGTAATCATCTGTCACTTCTACCCAGAAATACGGCTGCGTTCAGGACCAGACACGCGCTCAGACACGGGGAGGAGATGCACCTGGGTTTACGTCACCGCTACCGTCTCCGGTTCTTACCTCTCGTCTGGTCTGGTCAGACTGCGTGAAATAGGATAGGTAAGTCTAAGTCAACCAAAACATAATGTGAGGCTGCGGTGTACCAATTAAATCAAATCTCTTGATATCTTGATTGGCTGGTATGAGGGCCGAATGTATTCAATTTACCATCGCATATGGTAAACAAAACAAACAAAAAAATATCAAAAAAATGTTACCTGAGAATCTGGATTTCAGCTTCACGGGATCAATTGATCATCCAGAGTTTTAGATTCATTTAGTTGGCTAATTATTTCAGCTCTGAGTTACCAAAGAATACTTGGTCAGCATTTTGTTGAGATACATTCATTAGGGACGTATTGTTATATTGTTTTGTGATACTGTATTGATTCTCAAAGATACAATTTGGTACATTGGTCTTTTCTTTTAGTGTTTTAATTCCAGTGGCTGAAGGAATTGATTCCCCTCTGGTTTATTTATAGCAGGAAACTTAAATCAATCAAAAGCTCCTCAATTGAAAAGTTTGTGATAACAACCCATTCAATTTCCCATACAAATCACTTTTATTCGGAAAGTCACTAAGACCCTGCGAAGTGAATAACCAGCTTTATCTATACATCTATTACACAGTTAAGAGGAACACTCACGTTACATAGCGCATAGAGTCACTGCTCATCATTTAAAAGCATGTAATTATACCATCAATTAAATTTTTCAAGTGGTGTGCCGTTTGAAACTGACTTATCATTTCCAGAAAAATCAAGTACAGACCAGTTTCTGTTTCAAAAGGACTTAACCCGAAAGAAGAAAAAGCACCATAAAAAGAAAAGAAATCCCCTTTGCCTTTCCAAACCCACGGGCCGGTTAAATTATACACTGTGGTTAAAATGTGAGGAACTACTTTCATATATTCACTTTACGAAATAATCTTGGCTTTTACAGATCCCGCCATGCCAAGAGAAGCTGTGCGTTATCGCAGCACCGACATTACGTCACCCCAGTAGTTCGTTGGACTTAAAAACTTTTTTTTTTTTTTTTTTTTTCCTCCCGACTGTGAGTCAAAAAAAGTGCGACAATTAGTCTCGTCCACTGCACGTCTGGTATGCTGGGTGGGACCAGCGGATCACTCCCACCATTCAGGAATTTGGGAAGTTTCCTTCCATATATGGAGTTTTTGATATAAATCGAGACCTAAGGCAGAGACGGGGAGAGGCGGGGCTTAGGATCGATTAACGACGCGACCAAAGAGTACACAGGAAAACCAAGAGGACTCCTGCCTCCGTACTTCCGCAGTCTGTGGTGTTCGTGTATCTTTACAAGGGAGACTAAATGAGCCGTGTAGCTTTATAAAATATGTAATATCGGTTTGTCCGCGGAAGACACGCCTTTTGATTATCTAATTCTTTGTTGGAGAAAATGCAGCCCGTTGTGAACGTACTGGGCCATGTCTAAATCACTAAATATCCTTTCACAATCGCAAATTGTTGAAGGCAAATACCCCATCTTGCAAAAAACCCATAAAGTGGTAACAGTATAACCAAACAAAAACAAATAAAGATAAAAAAAATCTAATTTTTATTTTTTTATTTACCCACCTTCCTTTTAAAGGTGCAACATGTTGAATTTGCATCCCATCTTGTAATCCTGCTCTGGAGGTCACAGTAGCGTGCAGTCACGTTGGTTAGGCTTTTTTTTTTTTTTTTTTTTTTTTTTAATTTTTTTTATAAATGATGATTGTAACTTATATAGCCTATTGCATTCTTACTTCAGCAGTCTCAAACCGTTTTAAGATTTTCTTCCCATTCATACTCAAATGGCGGCAGAACTTGTAGTCCACTTCTTTGCCCAAGGACACTTCGGCATGTGGTCAACTTTAAGATTAAACCAATAGTTTACACAACAGCTTGCTCACCTCCATTTTTAGCCAAACAACAGTAGCAAGAAAACAGTCACACCAAACCCACGAGTAGTGTTTTACTTATCCCAAATTATTTTGGGTACAGTTTGTGTTGTCATTAGCTGGACTAAAGATCCATTTGGAAATGTCGAAACGAGCTCGCGCGCCTGGTTTGTTTGCTTCTTTAAAGTTGCTTGGGTTTGGTAAATATCCAGATGAAGAGCTCATTTTGCCGGTTACATACAGCTACCGTAACTGAACCCTGTATCAACAAACAATTAACTTAGGATATTAACACGGTCAGTAATAAGATACCACCATTCAGCCCAGCTCTTTACTTACCAATGTTGACAAAGTTGTGAGTTCACCATTACAGGTCAAAAAAAATAAATAAATACTGCCTCCAACGGTGGAAAGCAACACCAATTGAAAGGAAAAGTTAACTGTTTTGTTTTTTTTCCCCCAACAATCTCGTTGAGTTATATAATCTGGTGCACATTAATATGGAGTTTAAAGCTCACCGTGATGATGTCATGAATAGGAAGTTGTTTACAATTAAAAAAAAAAAAAAAGCCTCCCAGCTTTCGCGGTCTATGCGTTGCCTCGGTGACGAGCAGTGAACTATCTTGACTCTCGAATCGTGACTCTTTGTCAGAAACCGTGGGAGCGCTCTAATTGGCGGCAGTAAAAAAGAAAGGAAGTATTTAGTTCACTGCGAAGTTTCATTGGAAGAGAAAGTCGAAGATAATTTAGCGCAGTTTTTATTCAGAACTCTGTCTGGTTTTTTGTTTCGCCCAAAAATTTACAAAAAAAAAGAAAGTACAACAGTTTGACAATGTCCTTTAACAAAGGTCCTGCCTATGGATTATCCGCGGAAGTAAAAAACAAGGTAGGTGCAAAACAATTTCTTATCATATCACAGAAAGAAAGTATTGCATTTCCCTCCCATCACCTACCCGACTCGTTGTGTTTTTCTCAGAGGTGTTGGGAGTCACCTGGCCTCCATTTTGACGCGCGTGCCCCAGGTTAAAGAAGGACAATGTCAACAAAAGAGTTTAAAAGTTATTTTCAAAAGGGTTCAACAAATTTGAAATAAACTTTCGTTGAGTACTTTGCAAAGTCCACATTCATCTTCGAGTTTTACACCTCGACGCTGAATTTTGTGTTTTATATATATATATATATATTTATTTTATTTTTTTCCCCCTAACGCAGGAGACACGTTTTTAAAAAAAAAAAAACCACCATGGGCGTTGTCCCTCTTGGCAAAGAAGTATGTCGTTGTGGCAAAAAGTTGTTATCCCCGTTTGCTGCCCTTTTTCTGTCCCCCGTGCAGCTGCCTTGCATTGCGACCCGCATTAGCAGATAACGCAATTCGCTTATTAGTCGCCGGCATCGAGGCCATTTCTCCCCCCGGTGTCTTTTCATTGCTTCTTTTAAAAGCCCCCCCCTCCCCCCCCCCCCTCCTTGTGGTAAGGTGCTGCGCTGCTTTTCAGGGTTTAACTTTTCAGATCGGTGCAGAAACGAAGCGCCCCCCCCCCCCCCCCCCCAATCCTCTTTCCCCTCCTCTCCCCTTTCCTCTCCCCTCCCTCCTCTCTCCTCTCCCCTTTCCTCTCCCCCCTCCTCCCCCCTCTCCTCCTCGTTTTCACTCTGTAAAAAGTCCCTGTGCAGAGTTGAAAGTACACAAACCAAACCTTTGACAAAATGACTCCCCCCCCCTCCCCCCTCTCTCTCTCTCTCTCTCTCTGTTAATGTGTAACTTTTTTTTTTGGCCTTGATGAGGGAAGCACTGTGTTTATTCTGGCCTGTCTGCTCAGATCTGCTCCATTTGAAATACCAGGCAGGGCTGATGCAGGGAGATTATACCTTCCTGACCCTGTTATCACAGTCGAGCTGTGGAGTCACCCCCCCCCCCCCCCCTTCATGTCATGAGGGTTCATGGCATGATTGTGTGAATTTGACTCTTTATCTTGGTCATCTTTTATTTCGCTGACTTCTTACTTTTTTTTTCTTCTCACTTGAAATGAAGAAGGTTGCTGGCCGTACAGGTCTTTTGTTTTGCTCCGTCTTTGTGTCTTCAGCTGATGTTTTCTTTCTTCTTTTTCTTTTTTTCTGAACTGCATTCCTTGGCTGTGCCCTTGTATGGGAGAGAAAGGGTCACGTCCACTCCCCCAAATCTGCACAGAAGGTGACTGTGCCTGCTGTAAAGAAAGTGATTTCCTCTGTCTCTTACCAGTGATGTCCTTGAGGGGGGGGGGGGGGGGTTACTTGAGTGGTATTTCCTGCCTTCGGTGACGGCAGCAGCCCACTCTGTGAAATGCGAGGCATTTAAAGATTTACACTCCACCTCTGCCCCTCCCTCCCCCAACCTTTTTCTTTCTTTCTTTCTTTCTTTCTTGCAACTCCTGGAAATCTGGCTCATAGCACAGATTTATTGAAACTTTTCCTGTTAAGCACATTGTATATTCATTCATTGGCTCCACACACACAGTCCTGAGCCCGGGTTGCTTCATTCAGCTCTTCTTTTTTTTTTTGTCTTTTTTTTTTTTTTGTCTGAGCACTGTGGGGTAAATTCCTCACTCTCAGCTTGTCTTGCAAATTACATCTGTTGAATAGTCTGTGGACAATTAAAATAGCCAGTGTTGTTTTTAATATATGGATAAGTGCAAGAAGGAAATGTAATTAGAAGATGGACATTCCTCAAGAGTGCAACCAGCTGTGCAGCTCCTAAGTTGGTTTAGTCTCAGTTTGCTGCTTGTGAGTTTGCAAACTGCTCATTTGAGACTTCATCCTTTTTCTTTTTTTTTTTATTTACTGGAGGAGAAGAAGAAATGTTTACCTGTTTCACTTTTGGCCGCTGCTTTTTCTCCCATTTCTTTGCGGTTGGTCACCCAACAGACTGGACCGTTGTTCGGGTGACCACACTTCTCTCCCTGAAAGGCCTCTTTCAGAGGCGCCGTGGCACATCTCTTGCACTCAATGGCGTCAATCAAGAAAACTTATAAATCAGGGAAACACTTTAACAGTGGCACCCTCTCGAGAAAGTCAAGTCTTCGTGCCGTGTTAATAAGCCTCTAAAATCTCCCCCTCCCATTTCAGCCTTCCTGTGCTTCTGGGTAGAATTTAGCAGTTTACCAAACAGGATGCCGTATGTGTTTGTTTGTCAGTGTCACTTTTTTTTTTTTTTTTTTTTTTTTTTTAAATGCGGTTAAAATAAGATTAAAAACCCCACTATAGATGAAGCATTCTACACTGAGGCAAAGTAAAAGTCAGGGACAACCATGAAACAAGATTATATACAATCATAATAAATACAAATTGATAACGGTAACATTTGATAAACATGATGATGTATGACTCAGAAGCTCCTTCATTTATATATTCAGCTCAGCTATCAGCATCTAAAAAAATAATAATTTGAAGTGTGTCTGAGTGAGGGGTCACTGGCGACAGGCATATCTTTGAATTTCCTGACATAAAAAAAGAAGCCTGAATAACTCGGTGAAAATGCATTTCCTGTTTTAATAATCCACCTCCTGGTTTTGCTCGCTCCTTATGGGCCACATTTGACCTCTGACATCTCTCTCTCCAACCAGATTGCACAGAAGTATGACGCTCAGAAAGAAGAGGAGCTCCGGGTCTGGATCGAAGACATCACCGGCACCTCCATCGGCCCCGACTTCCAGAAAGGCCTGAAAAACGGGGCCGTCCTGTGCGAGTAAGCAGAGTCTTCATCAGAGTCCGTCACGCTGAATCCACAAAGGCCTCCATCATCTGGTTTTAATGTGATTTGGAAACTTGAACTGTTTTTTTTTTTTTTCTCCTTTCTTTTGTGTCCCAGACTTATGAACAGACTTCAGCCAGGCTCCGTGAAAAAGATCAACCAGTCAACGCTGAACTGGCATCAGGTGAGTTTGCTGATGATGACGCATGCTTTTTAAACAACGGGGTGGGTGCGGCCGACTTTAGGTCACAGCGGTTCATTGACACTCGTCATGACGAGACTCCGGACTTGCTTTTGAACGTAACTGACAAAAGTGCTGTCTACTCTTTTTTTGTTGTTGTTTTTTTGTAACAAAGAGGATGTCGGTGCACTGAATCGTGCCTCGGTCCAGGTTATTGTCGGCACGCATGCCGTGTTGAAGCTTGCTTTGCTTTTACAGCCACGACTTTCGAGCTGTTTATTTAAAGGAGTTTTATTAGTCTGAGGTGTAACCGGTCCCAGGAAACACACTCCCCATCTGTGAGATTGGGTGGAAGTCGCACGCATTTGTTTACACAGCGTCAGGGCTGAGAGGTTTGTCTGCAAACGGCGACATCATCGCACAATACATGCATGTATTGTGCATGTATATATATATACCGTGTTAATCTCTTTTTAAATTCTGTGCGCTTTTTAGTTGGAGAACCTGACGAACTTTATCAAAGCCACCACAGTGTACGGTTTGAAGCCTCATGACCTCTTCGAAGCCAACGACCTGTTTGAGAACGGCAACATGACGCAGGTGCAGACGACACTGCTGGCCCTCGCCAGCATGGTGAGTGTTATCAGACACTGGGGCTCTGACGTAATCTTTCTCTCTCATCTGACGCACAAAGTTGTGGTCAGCCTTTTTTAGTAAGTCCGCCACAAAAAAAAAAAAAACTTCTACACTGTGCTTTCTCTCAGGCCAAGACCAAGGGCTGCCAGCCCCGTGTGGACATCGGAGTGAAGTATGCTGAAAAGCAGGAGAGGATGTTTGACGAGGAGAAGATGAAGGCGGGGCAGTGCGTCATTGGACTGCAGGTACAGTTTTAGTTTATTTATTTACCCGTCAGATTTAAACCACCTCAAATGATTTAAAATTGGACCACCGCCCTTCAATGACAGTCGGGATATCGCACGACCTGAAGGCTTTTGTTGGACGACAAAATAATCAAATTTGAAAGGAGCCACGGAAATAGGGAATCAAAGTAATCCACGGAATCGGTTAAATCATTTGATCATTCTGGCTGGTTTTGACAGCGAGGCGGCTCACATGCTTGAGAAGTTCACGACTGCATTTGGCGCAACTACTGTGAAACCAGACTGTCATGATCGCAATGCAAGATTAGCATACTTGCGTATAAGAGCTGCTCATTGTTCTCGGGCCTTCTAAGCCTCTGTTTTGTTATCGTTTCTGTTGCCAGGAAAGATGTTGAATAGATACGGGTGCTACCTAAACAGTGGATAGAAACTTACTTACTGTTTGCAACTTCCTTATAATGTGCGGCTACGGTGGACCGCTGACTGACACTTTAAATCATGTTCACCTTGTGGGGAACATCACGTGGAGGGATGTTATGCAACAGTTCACCACTAGTGCACTCTTTTTCTTTGCAAGTCTTCTCTGGTAATTTATTGTGTGTAACTGATTTTTTTTTTTTTTTCTTCTGTTTTTTTTAGATGGGGACCAACAAGTGTGCCAGTCAGGCTGGCATGAATGCCTACGGCACCAGGAGGCACTTGTATAACCCCAAAGTTCAAATCCAGCCCCCCATGGACAACACGACCATCAGTCTGCAAATGGGCACCAACAAGGGGGCGAGCCAGGTACCGCACCACGTTTAAAAGCTCTCCAAAAATCCAGCATTGTAAGACTGCAGTGGAAACGAGCTGCAGGGCGCCGACCGCAACGTATTCTCAGTCCCTCCGCTGCTGTGAACCGGTGTCAAGTTTAGTCTCGTAGAAAACTGTAAACAACCGGCCCGTCTACGGCGAGGCGAAGCTGACACTTTGATCATTTGGGCTCAGTTGAATAAGTCAATTAAATCTTATTTTCTGTCTCCTCTCCTGACTACAGGCTGGGATGACGGCTCCGGGGACAAGGCGTGCCATTTACGACCAGAAGCTGGGCACAGACAAGTGTGACAACAGCACCATGTCCCTGCAGATGGGCTACAGCCAGGGAGCCAACCAGAGCGGGCAGAACTTCGGCCTGGGACGGCAGATCTACGACGCCAAGTACTGTCCCAAAGCTGCGGAGGGAGCGGGCGAACCTAACGGGGCAGGCGGTCCCCGTGAGTACATCCCAGATTACCAGGATGAGGGTTACCAAGGTTACCAGGAAGAGGAGCAGGTGTACCGAGAAGGTGGGACGGATTACTGAGAAGAAGGAGGGTGTGGGAGGATCGTATAAAGGGGGCATCTTCTGCAAGAAAACCTCAAGGCAGGCTGGTGGTTTATTTTTATATTCATAGGATGTTGCACCTTTTTATTTTTTAGGCCATATCCTTTCTAGTATTGTATGAAATGTTTTCTTACCCCTGTTTGTGCAAAACATATCATGATGAACAGTACTTCTGTGATATTAATTTTTTTTTATTTTTTATTTTTTTTATTTAAAGTGACCACAGAAGCCAGTCGTGTGGCTCAGCTAGTTGTGTATCCCAGGGATTTTTTTTTTAATGTGCCAAAGCCCCCCCACTATTGTTTTTGGGGATTTTTGCTGACTCCTTAGTTGCATTAAGGGAGATCCCAGGTCTTCTTTCAAGGGGAACATGAAAATAAAAGTGAAACATTCGGAAGTTTTTTTTTTTTTTTAAGCGCATGTTATTATAATGAAAACACCCACAAGTTCTGTTTCTGTAAGAGCTGAATCATCTGTGTAAACAACAAGTCCTGTGAATAAGAATGTACATTACTTTGTGTTTGTTACTGCTCCAGTATCATCTTCATCTCTTCAGTATTGGTCATTGACATACAGTAACAAACAGTTCAGGTTATTCAGACAGACGAGGGAACAAAAATAAATTCTGTCTATTCTCTCACTCATTTCATTTTTGTTTTTTTTCCTCTTCATTCTTTAACGGAGGAAATATTTCCTTTGTATTTGTATAACCAGTCCAACTGGAGCGAGGAGTGTTTACTTTGGACTAAAGGCAGTCGGGGGGGAGCGGATAAAATAATACTCAAGTGACGTTTTCGACATTCCAAGCAAGAATACTGGATTCTTTTCTTTCTTTGGTCAGTGAATTGTGTTTAAGTAAGTCATTCTGAACTATTGGTTGATATGTGAGCCAATCATACAATTATATTTGATCATTAAGATTATTATTTATGCATATTTGTGATTTTTAAATGGGGGCTGACTCTGAATAACATTTGATATGGGACTAAGTTTTTTTTTTTTTTTTTTTTTTTTTTTTTTTTTTTTTTTTACCCCTCTGGAACAATCTTTATGTCAATGGAAAACAAAATGTTTCAATTGAGGCATATGTTGCTGTGAGTTCAGTGTAATAAAAACCTGTATTCATTATTTTGTGTGAGGATTTTGTTTTGTACCTGGGACTTGTACAATATATCGCTGCGTTGATGACTTGTGGCCACTAGATGTTGCAGTTTGCCAGCAGCATGTCAAATCAAGGACTCCATAGTCTTTTCAACCTTTCATGAAACTCACTGGCCAAACCTGAACTGTGGTCTACCACAGGATAATTGTCTTAACTTCCAAGTAAACTAAGGACAACATAAGATTTTGAATTCCTGTTTGTAAGAGTCTATTTATACTTGTTGTGATCTGGAGTGAATATTCTCCCCCGTGGTTAAACAATAACTGAAAGAGAAAAAGAGAAGTTGTCGGGCAGCTGAAAGAAAGTGGAGGAAAACTGGACTCCCAGTTCACTGTGATATAGACAAAGAAAGCCATGACTTCCTATAATAAAGCAATACGTCTGGCAAGAAAGGATTGCTTTTCTAAGATTGTTACAGAGAATGCTGGGAACGCAAAAATATTGTTCTTCACTATTGAGCAGCTACTCCACACTCGCCCCGCCCCCCTGCAGGTCTCAGCATCAAAATGTGAAGAACTAGTATTGTTCTTCTGAGACAAAGCCACTTCAATCAGAGCCAGTATTGCTGCTTATGTTAACACAGACAAACTCCATTAATCTTGTAACAGTTCAACAATGCACTCTCTTCTCCACTCGTTAGTGTGCCTATGTCAAAACTGGATAAACCTGACACTAAGGTTTTTTTTTTCCCCTAAATGATACTTCCTCTAAATGATACTTCACTATGTTGTTTTCAAATCCCTTAAAATGTAACTTAAAGTCCAACTGTGAATACTCATATCAGGATGAAAACAGTGAAACACATATTATTTCATTTTTATCTCTACAAAACAAAAACAAGAAAAGAACATTTTATGTAATGTAATTATGTTGGGCAAAAAAACATTGAGGCAAATTTACCAGAGATTCAAAAAAATGATATCTGATGAGATCAGTGGGCCAGAGATGATGCGGTGAAAGTCAGGAAAGGTTATGAAACCGCTCTTGGTGAAGTCTACAACTTGCAGTATTACCACATCACAGCGCACTTACACTGCAAGTCCTCCTTTATGACACATACACATATGCTGGATGCAACAAAGCTGAGGACACGCCTACGCAATATCACAAAAATGTTAAATGAGTTAACATTTTATCATCAACAATAAGTATTTTATTTTCAAGTTTAAGTGTTGAGTATTTGATTTGTATGAAAGCGAGTACACCTGTGGCCACTGCAACAAAACGGATTACATGTGTAATTTCCAAATAAGGTTTTTTTTTGGATGAACAAAAAAAAAAAAAAAAAAACACAGAACACCAAAGCATCCCTGACAAAGGATGCCACGCACAACTAAAGTAAGGCCACTGTGCCCTCTGTTATTGGTAGTGCGGCTCTTCCTGCGGGGCCACCTTCTAACATTAAGAAGCCTATTGGTGCTCTTTTACCCTCATCCATCCTCATGAAGTCTCACAATCTGGTTTCTCACCTGTTTAGGTATTTCTCCACCATGTGAAGCCATGTTGCATTAGACACAACTCCGGGCCAACTGAGCGATAAGGTGTCCACAGGGTCTATTATAACCTTCATTTAGCAGTGATATGTGTAGCTCTAACTCACCGTGATGAATGAGTTGGAGTCAAGATTCTGAATTCAGCTTTTACATTTTTAAACAATAAATATTATTCTTAATGTCTGCAAAAAAAAAAAAAAATTATAAATCACATACATATAATTGTATTACTGGATACATAAATATGAATTAATCCACATTGCATTTCACTCCTGTATTAGGGGATAACTATGATAGGCTATCAGAAAACAAAATAACGGAAATAAAACTAAAACTAAATGGAAGAGGAAGTGAGATATGACATTGGATTATAGGTCAGTCTATTCTTAACATTGATGCGTCAGTTTGTATTTAGCATTTTAATGTTGTGTCTGCTCAACCCGCAATTTATTTTTACTTTTTTATTTTATTTTATGAAAGTGGGTATCTTAGTCAAGTTGCTTCAAATTTAAGAGCTAAAGACCCTCCAGGGAGTCAAAAGATAAACCTGAGAGCTTGTGAGATGATTAAATGGGTGGAAGTAGAGAAAACTTTTTACCTTTTTGAGGTTTTACCTTATTGAAATTAAACTGTCTGATGAATTTAAAGGGGGATAGAGAAGTTGCACATACAAAACTGTACTTGTATTGCTTGTCTTTTCCACCACTGATGATCTACGTCCACTTTCAATCCTTTTATTTGCCATCAGCTGTGTCGATACTGTTTTTTTTTTGTTTTTTTTCTGTTTATTTTTCAGCTGTAACTCTCATCCTGATAAACAGAGCTAACTGTGGTAGTAACAGAAACGAGAAGGGGGGGGGGGAAGGACACGTCGGTAGATACATGATACTGGACAAAAAAACAACAACTGCAGAACAGCACCACCTGCTGTCCGTAGAGGGGACTGCACCCGGAAGACACCACCGGATGTTTGCCTGAAATCGCGCGATATCAGGCCCGACGATATCCTGGCCGTTCTTTTCCTCCGGAACATCAGGCAAGATGGTACGTGTTGGTCCGATCGTGAAGCTACTCAAACTATAATCTACATGCATCCGAGCTGCGAAGTGCCCGATTGAGACAGCCGGCTATATCATCCGACTGTGAAACACGTCCGCTGACCATCCAGTGGGAAATGTTTGTTCAGAGTAACGGTTAAAGCTACATTTTTCAGGCCGTGGGATTAGCCCGAGCTGCGGCCGTCTGTGGCTAAGCTAAACCGGCTAAACCGACGATAGAAATAGTAAAGAACAAAGTTCCGCCACGTTACGACTGTAGTTATCACGCGTGACTGGAGAAGCGGTCCTGTACATGGTTTTTTTTTTTTAATGGTGACAATTAGGCTGCAGTCGGTGCCTAAACACCCGCTTTAACGTAGCCGCTAACTGTTGAAGCTGCACACTGACCTGTAAAGATGTCCGTCTCTTCCAGGCGGATACCGAGATCAAGAAGAAGCGTACTTTCAGGAAGTTCACCTACCGAGGTGTGGACCTGGACCAACTCCTGGACATGTCCTAGTAAGTGACCGTGCTGAGGCTGGGGGGGGGGGGGATGTAGGTTTTTTTTTTTTTGTCCCGTCTGGTTTCATTTGGTGTGTAAACTTGACATCTAGGAGAGAGATCAGGGTTTGGACATGTCCCTTTGTCCCCTAAAACCAACACCTGGATCAGGGGCTTCCAGGTGTTGCCGTATTTTAAATCTTGTTTTGTTCTGAGACATAATAAACCTCGGATTATATCTTCATATAACAACAGCGGGTCTTGTGTGAGTGATGAAACGGCATTTTTCTATCACTGTTAATATATTTGTCCTCCAATAACGAGAAGATGGCCGCTCCATTATTTGGTCCCAAGTTCTGTAAATCTGTATTTCCTCTCTCGTGTATTTTTTTTTTTTCCCCACGTAACCGACAGCGTTGAAAGGTTCACTTTACCTCACTGATGATGGCCAGGAGCTTCACCGACACCTCTTGTCCTCTCCTTGTCCTCTCCGTGTCCTCTCCGTAGCGAGCAGCTGATGCAGCTGTACTGCGCCCGCCAGAGGAGGAGGCTGAACCGCGGCCTGCGCCGCAAGCAACAGTCCCTTCTGAAGCGCCTGCGTAAGGCCAAGAAGGAGGCTCCTCCCATGGAGAAACCAGAGGTGGTGAAGACCCACCTGAGAGACATGGTCATCCTGCCCGAGATGGTCGGGTCCATGGTCGGAGTGTACAACGGCAAGACCTTCAACCAGGTTGAAATCAAGGTGAGCTGCTGTCAGTCCGGTGGGAGGGAGGGTGTGTAGTTATAAACCCGCACGTGAAGGTTTGGGAGAAATGAGATGCTTTAAGCAAAGCGTGGATTCATGATGTGACTTCTGACATTTGATCCACTGTATCTTTAAGGTACCATACTTGTAGCTTGTTAACTGAGTTTGCACCAGATTACTGAACAGTTTGTTTGTTGAGCCCTTTGTAACTAAATTAATAAAATTATGAATGGGATTATTAACTCATCGTTATAGCCTGGCCAATATCGGCCTATCACAGATATATCGATGTGCACCAGATGTATACATTTTTTTTTTTTTTTTTACAGAACATAATGCAAAAAAAAAAGTCCCTGGGGGGGAAATTAGACATTGGTGTGTGTTCTTTAGTTATTTATATATATTTATAATATTGTTTTTAAATTCTCAGTAATATTTACTTTCATAGCACTGATGTTGATGTAGACCCAAAAAACATGTAAAGTATCCTGCCTCCACTACATATCGTTGGCAAAACTATCACAAGTGTCTTCTAACCACATTTTAGGGATCAATGCCAAAAAATGTTTTCGATATTTGCACTAATTCTTCAGCGTGTATAGAAAGAACATCGGCCGATATGTTGAGATCAGACTTTTTCTTCAGCTTGGGTCGGCCCCCCAAAAATCCAGTAGCAGTTTGGCTCCATTCTTCATTATACACTCCCGAAAACATGACCTTTAGTAGTACATACGTCGGCAAAGCCAGTTTGGGAAAGTGAGGCTATATCCAAAGCACACGGCTCCTGAACTCCTCCCAGCTTCAAGTTTACCCACCGTTGTAGTCCTGCCTTAAAAAAAAAAAAAACACAACACATTGAATCGTGGAATATACCATATCTCGTAATCAGGACCCCCTCGCAGTACTGCACACTCCTTAAAGCTTTATATTGACATGCTTCGTAAGTGCTTGTGTATCAAGTATTTGATCGTCTTTTTTTTTTTTTATGAGTCAAATCTCGGGTTTTCTTCCAATTGAAAGTTACGTTTATAAAATTGTGGCTTGCGAGTCCTCAACGCTGACACCAGCTGCTGCAGTGCTCTAGACCGGGAGACGCGTAATCGTTTGTCGTCACTAACGTAATGCCGTTTGTCCTCTCCACAGCCTGAGATGTGTGGTCACTACCTGGGAGAGTTCTCCATCACCTACAAGCCAGTCAAGCACGGTCGCCCTGGTATTGGAGCCACACACTCTTCTCGTTTCATCCCTCTGAAGTAGAACGGCTGTATTCTTTGTATAAATAAAAAAAAAAAAAAAAAACTGGGTGACCCACACAAGTCTCGATTTCTTTTCCACAGCGAATTCAAATTGTTTTACAGGACTATATGGCCACATGAACTTGTCATTTGACCTTTCTTGGGGTGCTCTGCTCACCACACTTCGTAGGTGTGACTTCAAAAAAATGCAGACTAAGGTGTACTTACATTATATTAAGTATAGGTGATCATTTCAGCTCCCACTGCACGTCATCGACAAAGTCTCATAGTGTACATAAAGAAATCTCGTGGTCCAGATGCACAAAAATATTGCATTTAGTGCAGTGATTTGATTTTAAATACAGTAACTCGTTTGGGATGGATTATTGGTATGATATTTGTAACGAGTCCTTCAGATTGTTTTCGTCACCTAACGCAGTGCGGATGAGTCTTCACATGTCATGCATATTTACAATAAGATAACGTCTTATTCACCTGAGCAAAAGGAAAACGGAACAATATAAATAAATGCTGGCGTCCTTTCTTCCGCCTGACGCCGTTGCCGACGACAGAGCGGCAGTGCGGCAGTGAAGAAAGTACCGGCGGTGTACACTCCGCCAGGACGAAGGTTCCGCCTCCTTTCCGATCTGAAAGCCAGCTACATTTTGTGCGTGTGGCCATTCTGGGCCATGGATACAACCTCCGGCAGTCGCAAAATCCGTTCACTGACACCGAGCTAAGAAAGTCTGCAACCCGGTTAAAGCAGCAGCGGCCAGATTGGTGAGTATTTCTACTTAAATCCGAGCTCGTTTCACAGCGACGCCTCGTCTTCAGCGTCTCGCTCGTTACGGAAAACCAGCTAAACGCTAGTTAGCTGCTAACTTAGCTTGCGGCTAGGTTGACGGTAGCTAAAGCGAGTTAGCTTTTCACATCGAAAAAAAAAAATGACAAGAGGAGAGCTGTCATGTCAACAACAACAACAAAAAAAGGCACCGGAGCACGAATCTGAACACGGACACGGGTTTCATGACCGCCCGCTTCCTAACAAGTCGGGCTTTCGTCATCCGCCGCTCAACGTAAGTAACATTAGCTCGGTTAGAAACGTCAACCGACTGAATCTGCCGGTGTGTGTGTGTTTTTTCTCCCGGTGTGTCTGAGGAGTTGCAGCCCGAGAACAAAGATCTATTGGAGGCTTAGCTAACGTTAACAGTGCCGGTATTTATTTATTTATTTATTTTGTTGTTGTTACCGTTTCACTCCCACTTGTTTCACCACCTTTGGAGATTAGCTGAAAAAAAAAAAAAAAAAAAAAAGCTATCACGTAGCTCGCTAAACCCAAATAAGGTATTTCCGCTTATAACGTTACAAGTGGAAATGCAGAATAAGACAAGAGGCCACGTTAAGTTCAAGTTTAATGTTTGTAGCGATAGACAGCTATAGTTAAAGATGCACTTTCTCTTGTACAGACAAATTAAACCCGTTATATATATATATTTTTGTCTCATCACCATTTATAATTTCAGATCTCAGTTTTTTTCCCAGGTGTCCTCTCAACCCGTGGTACCGATCATTGTTTATGATCGTGACGTGTGCTGAGGTTTATGTTTGTTGTAGGATCAGTGTTTCGTAAACAGATTTGTATGGTGCCTCGCCACAGTGTCACACCAGCCAGCTACAATTACCAAGGCAGTAATGTATGAAAACCACTGAAATTGTTTAGAGTACATGTTTTTTTTTGTTTTTTTTCCCCCACAGCTGTTCATCCTAATACTGCGTCATACTAATCTCGTACCCAGCGCAGATTATACAGGAATGAAATGTGGGGAATTCGTCCAATCCTGCAGCAGTTGTAGATGTATCAGCTGTGTTTCTGCTGCCAAAGACAAACAGATTAACAAGAACTATGATTTTTAATTGCCACACTGGGCTGTGGTGTTAAGATATATGGCTCCCGTGTTTCTGAGTCAGTATCCCATAAAGTCTTCATGAATGATTTTCCCTTCTCTTTGAGGCCCCTTTTTTTTCATGTTTGTTTTAGTTTGAGGATTGATGTAAAAAATTAAAGTGAATCTGTTCTGTCCGCAGCCACAAATTTCTCATAAGATACAATAGGACATATGTGTGGACATATGGATGTCAATACCACGCTGTTGCTCTGAGGAATTGGTGCCTTCAATTCCAAGATTTCTAACTAACTAACTTCATTCAGGGATTTTAATCTATCTACTGTTCTTTGTTCTTAGGTTACAGAATTGCAGTTACGTGTGTTGACCGGTGAATGCATAGAGTCAAGAAGGTCAAACTTTGTGACAATAAAGAGGGCATCTGGAAAAGGTGAAGTATTCATGTTTGGTCTAATTTACCTGTTTATAATGCTTCAAAAGATGAAATAATAATATTTTAACCAGCTCCATTAAAGGAATGCACAACTGCAGGTGGTTTCTGCAACACTCATCAGCTCTTTGTAATGTCAACATGCAGTTGTGTGACTGTGAGCATGACGGCTGTGGACGGCCTCTCGGACAGCACGGAGGTGGTGGAGATGGAGGATGTCCCATCTCAGTTCTTTGTGGAGAAACACTCATGGGAGGGCCTCCGTGATATTATCCACTGCAGCAGGAAGTACTCTGGCATGATCGCCAACAAGGCTCCCCTTGACTTCCAGTTTGTGCAGAAGAAGGATGAGAACGGACCGCACTCCCACCGGTTGTACTATCTCGGTAAGATGATTGAAGCTCGATGATGGTGCACAAAATCCCCCATATCGGATTATGATTTGTGTTTTCTATAAATCGCTCCTTTGTACTCCATTCACTTGACCGCACTCGTGTTCCTCTGCTCAAGGCAGCAGAATATGATTGCCTCATGACATTAAAGCAACCGCTGTGTTAAAGTTCTCCTTTTCCAGTTAGCACAAGCTTTTCTGTTTGCTGTCGTTGCTGCTGAAGCTGCCTTTGTTGCTTTTCTACGCACTTACCAGGAATGCCTTACGGAAGCAGAGAGAACTCATTACTCTACTCAGAAATCCCCAAGAAGATTCGGAAAGAGGCTCTCTTAGTGTTGTCATGGAAACAGATGCTGGATCACTTCCAGGTGAATTCTCCCTCTCTTCCTCTTCATGCAGCGCAGCCACCAAACGGCACAATATGCTGTTATTGAAATTCAAAATACTGAGCAACCCTGATCTGGAGGGATGAGTCATATGAATGTAGTTCAGTCATATGTTTCACAGTAATCATACTGTATTTACTTGTGCACTGAAACATACACACACAGTAAACTTGAAAAGCAGTCCATTCAGTGAATTCTAGTGTTGTAAATATGATTTCTTGTTGTTTCTTGAAGGCTACACCGCACCAGGGAGCCTACTCTCGTGAGGAGGAGTTGCTGAGAGAGCGTAAACGTTTGGGGGCATTTGGTATCACTTCCTATGACTACCATTCCCAGACAGGCCTGTTCCTCTTTCAGGCTAGCAATAGCCTCTTCTACTGTCAAGATGGAGGCAACAATGGTTTCATCGTGAGTAGACTGCATTTTTTTTTCCCTTCAATTTGGATTTCTCAGAAACTCAGGACAGATTTAATTCAACTGCTATGTTGAATAAACCTGTTAACTATTCTGCCGCCATTCAAGTAAAAGACCGATATCAAGAAGCATCCGCTAGGGAGAGCTGATGTCTTGTTTTGAATCTTCTGACTAAACTTCCTACCCGACACAGAGTCAGAACACAGTGGTTCCATGTTGCAAATGATTTATTAGACTCTTCACTGTGCTGTCATCCATTTTTGTCTGTAATTAATGAATACAATTTAAAACACTTTTACCATCAAATGTATTGTAATACATTGCAGTCCAAATCTGCCACTGTGCTCGCCATGAGTTGCAGAAGATACTATGGCGGGAGGACGATCATATTGCCATGTTAACATTTTTTGACAAGTTATCCAAGTGGTTGATCTTTGTGATTTGATCTTGGAGATAATTATAAGTTCTCCTGCCAATCTTGGCCAAAAGAAACTTGTGATGTAGTTTTTAAGGCTGTCACAGTGCAACTGGTTTGGATCTGACACCCTGACCAAGGTGGTTTTACTGAGAGGTGCATTTTAATACCCTTCAAAGTTTGGTTTCCTGCATTGTGGTTGTGCCTTTTCTAACTGTAATGCAGCTCCTTTTTTAAGTTGCTTCACCTGTGGTGTGTTTATTCTTGGATTCCTCCACCTATATGTCTTACACTGTATTTGACACATAGTTCTATGTGTTGAATGAAATGAAGACATTTTTTTTGCTGCGAGGGGACTTTGCTTTGCACATCAACAACAAACAACCACACAACAACAGATCATCTGACAAAACACATAATATCATAAGACAAAATGCATGTTTGGTAGTTGGTGTTTGATGGATTTAACAAGATTCAGTATTTGGAATCAGCAAACTGGGCAAATAATAAGTAAATAAAATTGATATAAACAAATATAACTTTTGTTGGTTTGAGAAATCGCAGAGTTATGTGTATTGGAAAAACATTTAGCATTTTGAGTAAGTCTTCATGATTTTTTTTTATTGATTTTTTTTTTTAATCACGAATCCCATTCATCTTATAGTTTCATTGAAACGTAACCATGTCTGCACATATAGATATACTGTATTTGTTGTCATTTACACCAAGCTGTTAGTTTAAGACATCAGCAGATGATACAGCTATTGATAAGCATGTTTTTTTCATGTCTTTGAAACTTTGTCGATTTCTAGATTTATTTATCAGAATTTCGGATGACGTTTTCATAATCATCCCATTTGTTGTTGTTGCATGTCAGTTTCCCTCCTCAGTTTGCCTTTGACAAAGATTGTGCATGTTGGTTTTAGCAGTCTGCTCCTGTAAAGCCAGTGGAGATCAAGACCCAGTGCTCAGGGACCCGAATGGACCCCAAGATCTGCCCTGGGGACCCGGACTTCATAGCCTTCATCAACAACAACGACTTGTGGATAGCTAACATAAAGACAGGCGAAGAAAGAAGGCTCACGTACTGTCATAAAGGTCTGATGGCTCTATGATTCATTAGATTGATTTAAGCAGTGCAAAGGTCGTGCAATAAATCCCTTTTCATCCTTTAAAATCGTTTTTAACACACCATACAGCTGTTGGTCATAAAGATTGTCTTTATTTTGACGTTCAATTTTCTTGTGTCTTTATCTTCTGAGATATTATTGCACAGAACTAGCTCATCTGTGTGTTTAGGCCTATAAATGTAATGTGACCCAGATGTATACTTTTCTTTCCGTGATTCGTCTCCTTTCTTCCAGGTATAGATAATGTTAAGGAGGACCCCAAGTCTGCAGGTGTAGCAACGTTTGTCATCCAGGAGGAGTTTGACCGTTTCACTGGTTACTGGTGGAGTCCCTCAGCAGTAGAAGGTCAGCTATTATTTACCGAGAGGCCATTTATGTACTCAAGGAACGTTACTGACACCCAGTACTTTAAGTGCTGTTAGTGTGTGTACATTATGATCTGTAAATTCATGATTTTTGTCCCATCAGACCCCAGTGGAGGTAAAACGGTTTACCTTCTGTATGAAGAGGTGGATGAGACGGAAGTAGAAATTATTCATGTTCCATCTCCGGCACTGGAGGAGCGGAAAGCAGACACGTACAGATATCCCCGAACAGGTCTGTGCAGCCCTGTACACTTTCCACATAGAGTGTAGATTTGGAGTAGTGAATTGTCTTATTTACAATTTTTACCATTTTATCTTTCTAATGTCTTACTTACAGGTAGCAAAAATCCCCAGGCTACCCTTAAACTGGCAGAGATCAAGACCGACCATCAAGGAAGAGTCAGTATTTCATTATCTTTTCATGATCGTCTTGTCTCGTTTTGTTCTTTAGCGCAGTCCCTTGGTGTTTCTAATGTGTGTGTGTGTGTGTCTGTGTGTGTGTGTGTGTGTGTGTGTGTGTGTGTGTGTGTGTGTGTGTGTGTGTGTGTGTGTGTGTGATGACAGATTGTGAGCACTCAAGATAAAGAGCTGGTCGTCCCCTTCACCTCCTTGTTTCCTGGGACAGAATACATCGCCAGAGTAGGATGGACGAGTGACGGCAAATAGTGAGTTTTAAATCAAAAACATTGACTGCATCTTGTTCAAAACAAACCAGGCAGTCCCTTCAGGTTTTCACCGAGTTTTTTGTGATTGTTGTCATAAAAAAAATTGCTTGATTTTACAGCAGCTTTTCTCAAAAGCTGTTTTTTTTTAATTTTTTTTAATTTTTTTTTTTAATACTTTAATTTTTTTGGTGGCAAAATTGCAGAGCAAAAAATTCACATGTAATCACTTCCTATGATAATAAAATATACTGCACATCACAGATAAAGCTGGAATTACTTTAGCTCTCAAACGTCATAAAAATAAATCATAAAAGTGACATTGCTTTACGAAACAGGCCACGACAGTAATATAGAATACAGCGGTTACATAAAAGATACGTGCTTTTACATGCTGTTATAATAATAGGATCAATCTCTTATAGCTGTAAGGCTGTATATAACTCGTGTAATTTAATTTTACATAATTCACATAGTAAGACCACGTTTTCCCATAAACTCTTGTCACTTCCTGTTATACCATTTTCTTCCAGTCAGCTGGCATGTAGTTTGTTTTAATGATGAGAGGAGAAGTTGAAGGGCATTGGTGACTGTAAATGAAGATGGTTTTTTTTTGTTTGTTTTGTTTTTTTTGTTCTTTCCTTAATCCACCAGTCTTGCAATATAAAGCAATCTTTTAAGTTTTGTCTGCTCTGTTTCTTCGTAGTGGCTGGGCAGTGCTGTTGGACCGCAGTCAGAGAAAGCTGCAGCTCGTCCTGCTGCCTCCAGCCCTCTTCATCCCCGTGACAGACGACCCAGCTGTGAGGCAGGAGAGCCTGGAGGCTGTGACCAGTAACACACAGCCATACATAATCTACGAAGAG
This sequence comes from Embiotoca jacksoni, assembly GCF_022577435.1. Lineage (NCBI taxonomy): Eukaryota > Metazoa > Chordata > Actinopteri > Embiotocidae > Embiotoca > Embiotoca jacksoni. Next base: position 169,401 of record NW_027185363.1, on the reverse strand, counting down.
ACCACTGACGTCTGGATAAACGTAAATCTTTTCCCATGGGACACTCTTTGCTGACCTTAAAACAAATTTCCAATTGCTTACGTGTTACGATTGTGAGTGCTTTAACGTTTTTCTGCTGTAACTGACTGTGTTTCTCTCACCACAGGTTCATGATATATTCTATCCCTTTATTCAAACGACAGAAGACGAGTTCACTTTCATTTGGGTAAATGAGTCGAAAACAGGATTCAGCCATCTGAATAAAATCACGTCCCTGTTACAACCGGGCTGCTACTATTGGACAGAGAACTACCTACACGTAGAGGGTAAGAGACTAGAACATGCTTCAGCATTTATTTGACATCAGATAGTCAAATCAAATTATCCAGTATCACAGTGCAGTTGGTGTGTGGTTTTAAAGCTAGTATTATTTGATCTCACAACTCAACTGTCAGGGTTTACGTCAGACATGTTTTGTATGTCAAGGAGCATGTCTATTTTGTTATCTGGTTGTTGTTTTTTCAGGAGACTTCAAATGTGCAATCAAAGAGGAGGTTACATTGACCAGTGGAGAGTGGGAAGTGCTGGCAAGACATGGCTCTAAGGTTAGACAAAGTCGGTCTGTGCTGAAAACACAAAATCACACGTATGAAAGATATACAGCTGTTTAGAGTGCAGCAAAAAAAGTATTGACTTCAGCACACTTATTTTGAAGTTCAATAATGATTATGAGCCTGAAGCTGTGGCCCTCAGCTTTATTTTGAGGATGTTTACAACTACTGTTCACAACTTGGGCTGCGATGCCTGAAGTCTACAACTGATTGACATCTGCGGACGCTTGGTATTTTCCCTGGAGATGTGCTGTCAGGCTTGTGCTCCGGCCGACTGCACTTTTCGCTTGTTTCAGGAGATTTTCAGTTTCGCCCTCAGGAACATTTTGCTGTCAAATTTATCCTAAAACTGGTGGACTATGAATAATAATGTCCTAAAAGATCGAACATTGATCACGCAGTAAGGCTATGAACGTGATTAAACAGTGTTGACACAGAAAAACACCAAGTTAACCTGTTGCTACCTTTAAAAACTGATTGGAAACCAAAGTGCCGAAGACAAAAATAGTGAGAAAACATCATGGCCTAATACTTTTGGACTTTGCTGATTATTTGAACTGCCTGGATGTTTTTTTTTTGTTTTTTTTTACAGACTCTTGGGGTCAGCATTAACACTAAAGTTAACAGTCATCTTTCTTAGCAAAAATATACTATTTAAGATGTCATTATGTCACTGGTGATGTTTCATTGGCTTCATTCATTCCTATCATTCACTTCACCTGATACTCTCATGTCTTGGCCTGCCAACAAGTGCTGCTGTGATTTCATCGTTCTTAAATTCTTATCTGCTAGATCTGGGTGAACGAGGCGACAAAGTTGGTGTACTTCCAGGGCACCAGAGACACTCCTCTGGAGCACCACCTCTACGTGGTCAGCTATGAGTCACCTGGAGATGTGGTCAGACTAACCAAGCCTGGCTTCTCTCATAGCTGCTCCGTTAGTCAGGTACCTACCTACCTACTTACTTACAAATGTCTGAGTAAAGGAAATGATGACAGCTCATCCATATCCTTATATTTATGACTTTTGGCACCTCTCTTTCTTCTCTCTCTCTGCAGAACTTTGATTTTTTTGTCAGCCACTACAGTAACGTGAGTACGCCTCCCTGCGTCCACGTCTACAAACTGAGCAGCTCAGAAGGTGACCCGTTACACGTGGTACCCGAGTTCTGGGCCAGCATGATGGAATCACCAGGTAAATAGAATCTGAAGTAAACCACCTCAAACGGTCGTCATCCTCCTCGCTGACATACGGAGACACATTTCGTCTTGTCCGTAGTGTTTACACACGGATAGTATCCAACACCAACTGTATTCCCCTATGTACACAAAAAGTGTTTTGTTGTGACAAACACATTATGGAGTCTTGCATCTCTAAAGGAGAAGTCAGCCAAGAGTCAGAGTTTTAAAATGGCTCTAAGCATCTGATTAATTAATTTCCCAGATAATTAAAAAAAAAAATACCAGCTACACTGGAAACTAAATGTTGTCTTTAAATGCTAATAGTTTTTGGTTAAAATTTATGAACAATAACTTAACTCACTTGTTTTGCAGTTCATGATAAATTACAGTCCTGATGTTAAAAAAATGAAACCTTAAATGAACACAGATTTGATTCAGATTTTTTTTTTTATGCTCAGTTTTTCTTACAAGGCAGAAGGTCAGGTGTAAATGTTGAAATGAAGTAAAGAAGCACTTTGACCTCATCACATTAATGGCAGAACTTCAGCATGATGCTGAACCCAACGTTTTAAGTTTATGAATATGTGGGCATTTCTCCATAATAATGGGTTACAGTCTTTGCATCCTACAGGGCGTAGACCTCGGGTTAATATTGAAACTATTCGAGCATCTTTTAATAAAGCCGCATTGACCACCATGTGTGCTGAAAGTCTACCTCCACTCTAAATGCTTGACTTCAACTTCTTCACACTGAGCCACTGACACTGGTTTGCTGATTGGTTGGCCCTTCAGAGAGAAGGGAAACCTTAAAGCAAACAGTGTTTCTAGACTGTAAATTACAGTGAATAAAACTGAAGCTGTGATCAACCTTTCAGAGCTCATCAGGGACCGAACAATAGGAGTGAATTTGAAAGTCACTCCATATACATTTTTCAAACATCACACAAGGCATGTGTGAAGGTTGCCCAACTATCTTTGGTTATATTTTTGGAACAATCAATTGAACTGAGTGAAGTCTCAAGGGGAAGGTTGTGTTCTGGTTTTGATTAAATCAAGGACAGTCAGTTTGATCTCCAGCAGCGTCCTCCAGACATTTCTGGCAGCGATCAGATCACGTGGTGCTCAAGCATGCGCTGTGTCAGAGTTGATTGTTGTTTATAATCAATTAATAGCTACCAGTTGTGGAATGACAGTCCTTTACTGTCCTGTTGGGCATTTATGAGTGTTTCTTGCTTTGGTGGAGGAGTAGGAGTCAAAGGTTAGCCGAGATACCAGTGCAGGGATTCCCACACATTTACTGGGCATGATGGGGCTCTGCTACGCATTAAACACCATGTTTTGGATGTCGAAGAAAAGTGCTACAGAAAAATCTAATTTCTGTGGAAATCAGAACAGTTTTAGTATTAAAATGTAAAGGAAAAATAACCCTGCACCCCAATATTAAAAGATGATTTTTGCAGTATTTATTCCAGATTATCAGTAACTTTTCACACCAAAAAATTATCCTAATTTACAAATCAGATATTTGGTTTCAGTATTATTTGCATACAACATAATTTTCCTTTTCAAATCTCTTGTCTTGTCTCTTGTCACGGACCCCTTGGATTTCACCTGCAACATATGGCAGTTTTGTCGCCTGCGTAACCGGTGACCACGTGTGTTAATATGTTTTCCAGGTTGCCCGGGAGATTACAATCCACCTGAGATTTTTGACTTTCCGGGGAAGTCAGGTTTTCAACTGTATGGGATGGTGTACAAGCCTCACAACCTGCAGCCTGGCAGGAAACACCCCACTGTTCTCTTTGTGTACGGAGGTCCACAGGTGTGTAGCTGTATCCTCTCAGTCTGTGCTGGATCTCTGGGCATCATGTCACATGAGCTGTTGTCTCTCCTGCCTTCCCTTTGTGACCACCACATGTTGCTTTGAACCTGTATTGCTGTGTAGATAAAAAAAAAGCATCTTGAAGAACATTTTGTGTGTGTGTGTGTGTGTGTGTGTGTGTGTGTGTGTATTCAGGTTCAGCTGGTTAACAACTCCTTCAAGGGGATGAAGTACCTCCGTCTGAACACGCTGGCTTCTCTTGGCTATGCCGTGGTCGTCATCGATGGGAGGGGTTCCTGTCAGAGGGGCCTTGAATTCGAAGGAGCGCTGAAAAACAAAATGGTAGAGAAAGAGTCAGATAACGAAATGAATTCAGTGGCAGTAAAAACAACGTGCCGCTACCAGTTTGACTCGCCTACCTTTGGCTTTTGCTCGTCCAGGGTCAGGTGGAGATTGAAGACCAGGTGGAGGGGCTGCAGTACGTGGCGGAGAAGTTTAACTTTGTGGACCTGAGCCGTGTTGCCATCCATGGCTGGTCCTATGGTGGTTTCCTCTCTCTCATGGGCCTCATCCAGCGACCCAACATCTTCAAGGTTAGGAGTCCTGTAGCCTCCCTGTTATCGATAAATCATACACTCTGTCTTTCCATCAATGAGCCCTCTCTGCTGTTGCCGTCAGGCAGAAAAATCCCTGTGTAATTTCACTGACCAATGGCCAATTTATACTTTCTGTGTCCAAATATCCAGAATGTTCCATGTAGGTCAGCATGACCGGCAATTCGTGGTTTCCGCATGACTGGACCAAATAAAGTCTTTGAATGTGGACAGCGGACCTGAATTTGGTTCCATTTAAACTATAATGTGCAATAATTTTAGGGTACACGTCGGTGAGCAGCACCTACCTTGTTGCCCTCCCGTTCCAAGCACAGTGGGGAGACTCTTTGGACACCATTAATGAAAAGCATGTACAAATCAAAGCTCCTCCAAAGTTCGTCAGCGACAGCCTCAAATACAAACGGACCAACTCCAATGTTCTCATGGCTGCATATGAATCACATTATGAATGTGACTCAAGGATTTTATTGCTATGTGTGTGTCCTTGTACCCTTTAATGATGAACTATTAAGGTGTAAAAAAAAAACAGACTCTCCTGGACTTCGGCAGATGACAAAATGTATGTAATTCCTGAGGTGCTGCTTCTCAAAACTTGAGTTTGTGAGGCAGTTGCCCGTTGCATCCACATGGTGTCTGTGTTGCACAATGTGTTGGCCAGTCCTCTTTGGGATGTCTGGTGCTGGGGAGTCACATTTTTATCTCTTTTCGCTGTATTGTATATCCAACAAAACCGTAACATCCGGATATAAAATGGATATTCTGTAGAATTATTCGGACTGGTTTTCCAGCAACACGTACAGTAAATCCAAACTATGAGCTTCCTCCTGTACTATATAGAGTTGACACTTTTCTTCTGATAGTTTTTTTTTTTTTTTTTTTTTTGTCATTCAGTCCTGCTCATTACACAATATTGTGTTGTGTGTCCTTGTCAGTTGGCCATTGCAGGTGCCCCGGTGACCGTGTGGATGGCCTACGACACGGGCTACACAGAGCGCTACATGGACGTGCCTGAGAACAACCAGCAGGGCTACGAGGAGGGATCTGTGGCTCTGCACGTGGACAAGCTGCCCAGCGAGTCAGTAGACTCGCACGCACACGCACACACACACACACACACACACACACACACAAAACTATACTTGAGTTGGCAAGAGTGTCTGTTTGTGTGGGATTTGAATTTCTATCATACTTTATGTACTTGTTTATTAAAAATAAATACACTTCCTGTTATATTACTGTTAACCAACAGTCAGACATGTGTGCACCAAAAACAATCAGAGAATTTTCCTTTTTTTAATTTTTTTTTTTTTTTTTATATCTATTACTCGTATTTCAGTCATTCTCATAAATGACTTAAAATGTGACCCGTGAAGCGTTCCATCATTTTAACTGCCAGCAGTGCTCTATGAACACACATGCCAAACCACACCTTTGTCTCTTCAATTTCGCTAACTGATGCTTTTTATGACCTTTCAAATTAAAAACACTGGGTTGAGATTTCTTCTAACAGTTATGAAAATTATTCAGTAAAAAACAAAACTAAATTGGGCGTAATCTTGAAATGCCAGAGACAATAAATATGTTTTAACTAAGATTTGAATACGGGTAGTGAGGCTGATGACCTGATCTGAAGAGAGAGGTTGTTCCAACGTTTAGGAGCTGCCAGTGAGAAAGCCAGGTTGGCCCTGAGTGCCAGTCTGGATTGAGAAATCACTAAAAGCAGCTGGTCCAGAGACTAGGTCGACAGACGTGGGGTGTTAAGATTCGTGGTGACGGGTAAGAACAAGCTTCGGTGGTTAGGGACTCAGGAAACGGTGAGGACCTGACAAACGGCACGTTAGAGCACTGCTTCGCTCTTGGAGGCTCGAGTCAAAATACAGAGTTGCTGATGTATTTCCACCTTTTCTATAAGTTTCTTGAGACCAGTTAAGACCCTACAAATAGTGGACAGCATATCTTATTCAAGAATGACTTGGTGCACCTCCCTGTCCTGTGAAAGCAGACTTCATTTTAACAAATCGCTGTAACCATGTAACCCTTGTCATTGCAGGCCCAACCGTCTGCTCATTCTCCATGGATTTCTAGATGAGAACGTGCATTTTTTCCACACCAATTTCCTGGTGTCTCAGATAATCCGTGCTGGGAAGCCCTACCAGCTTCAGGCAAGTATCTGAGGCTTGTTTCTCGTGTAAAGAGCGGAAGTCTACAATCCAAACATGTATAAAAAAAAAAAAAAAAAAACTGCACAAATTGCTGGAATGGCTGTTTTAATCTTCAGTTTTCTACAAAGCAAATGTTTTTTTTTTTTTATAGTGGCTTATAATATTGTAATATTTAATGATAGTTGGATACCTAAATAAATAAAAAGGTAATGCCATGCAGTCATTTGGATTATATGTCAAGAAGAAGTATGACTGTCATAGCATTTTTGCAAAGCAGATTTGATTAGTTACATACATCTAATGCACTTACACTAACTCATAATTGAAGTTTCTAATGTCGATTGGATGCTCTGTTTCGATTTTCCAGGTCTACCCCAACGAGCGTCACAGTATTCGCTGCCCCGAGTCTGGAGAGCACTACGAGATAATGCTGCTGCACTTTCTACAACAATACCTCTGAAATGAGACAACAGGGGAGAAGTGAAGTCTAGTTTTCCCCTCTGTCCTCTTTTACCCTCCCAACTGTCCGCCCATCTTTATTCTCCCGCGAACCTCCCCATCCCGGCCGACTCGTCTCCGACTCGTCTCCGACCCGTCTCCGATCCGTGTCCGACACGTCTCCGACCATTCACCCCAACATTGACAAACACATCAGACGCCCAGCAGCCACAGGCCGCTCTCTCCTGTGAACTCGTCTTCTCACTTCTTCACCGTACTTTTCCTCTTTTCGCTCTTTCTGTTTTGCCCCCTCCCCCCGCCGCCGCCTTGTATACAGTCTGGGGTATGGTTTACGAGCACAGAGATTTGGTGTCTCACCCTGAAAGCTGAACAAAGACAAGGACATATGGAGAAATATTTGCAGGCTGTGTCACATTGACTCCGCTCCCCTACATACTCATCTCTACAGCCATCATGGTTTTTGCCAAATGTTATCGCATTGTCCTCGCCCCCCTCCTTCCCCACCTGTTTTCTTCATTTCAGTCATCGATAGGAACGGGGTTAAAGTTCACGGATTGAAAAATGGAATCTATACACATATTTGCAGATTTGAGCTTACATACTTATAAGTACATATGTAAAAGACAGTTTATCTGATACATAAACACACACTCAACCACAATCCCAATCACACGGAGTTGCAATATCCATACATACTGTGAGGCTGTACCTTGCAGTTTGTGTAATAATGAAGAAAGGAAGAAAATCACGGCTCTTCCTCTGTCCACTTGTTTTAAGTGCGTGTTGATTAAAATCAAATATTTTTATGGACTTTTATTTTTTATTTTTTTAATGAGTGCTGATGAAAGCCGCTCATTGATATTTTCGTGCCGTTTTTTCTTTCTCCCCTCACATCACATTGCTCGAGATGTCTGCTTGCCTTCTTAACACATAATTTATATTTGCCAAAGTACCTCTTGACTCTTGATCATGCTGGTATTTCCTTTTTTTACTGCAATAAAGACAACAGGAGGGTGAGCACTGGAGTCTTACAACAGCTTTGTACCACCGAAATACAATTTGTATATGATAATGATTAAATGTATGAATCAATCACATGCTTTCTTTTACTGCCGTCTTTTCATTCAACTCGTACGTTGCTTGCAGCACGTGTTGTTCCGTTTCATGTTTTGCAGAATGCACCCAGGCCATCTTGGTAGCAAATACACCCATCTGGAGTGAGTTTTCTATATTAATGTTACACCCAAAGTCTTAATTTGACCCTCCCCTCATGTCACCAGATGCTCTTTGGTCCTGCTGCCCCCTTCCTTTGTGAACAGCACAGTTGCCATGGTAACCTTTTTGATCCCATAGGGAGGGATGTCTTACCTCTATCTGATAACACCACAGAGACAACGGGGACTGGGCTGCCCTTTCTTGTATCATTCCCAACAACAAGCCTTTCCAGGGGCAGATATGGAGATGAGAAGATTCATTTCATTATGGAAAATAAAAGCAGTATTAATCTTATTCAGTCTAAAGCTGTTCACCTGAATTGTAAGTTGTGAAACGTGTAGGACACTTGTGTACACGTAAGAAAAACAGTTCTGTCACAGAGCTATTTGTGACCATAATTGACCCGTAAAAGTCACAAAGTCAACTCTTCTTTACGCATTTCTCTGCAGGAAGTGATGTCCCCTCATTTTAAAAATCAACCCCCTGCGTGAGCACCAGGCACCAGCTTTCACTGGAAACACCGTGACCTAGAAGAGCTCACAGCACACGGCGGTAGATCAGCTGTCACAGAGGTTGATCCTGAACCAGTTGTGAGTGCTTGGGGGATCACTTCGGAAGAAGCACATTAACAGAAAGCACAAGGGAAAGTAGAAAGTGGTGCACTGAAGAATAAAGCTAACACCTTGAAGCTACTAAAGTTTGCTGCCAGGTAACATCACTAAGCTGCTGAAGTCTTTTAAGATACGAGAGAGCTGCCACGTGTGGCTAAATGAAGTGGTTTAGTTCTGCTCGAGCCTGTGGTTGAGTCAGATTTGATTTGTTTATAAGGGGGATCATTTGGAGCCGATGGAAAATTCAAGTCACGGATAAACTTCTACTGAATGGCATAAAAAGAAACAATCTGTCCCGTCATGTCCTCTTGTTTAAATCCTAAATTAAACAAGTAATTCAATTCATCTGCCAAAATGTAGCGGTTGCCATTTGAAGCTAATTACCTTGTATTTCATAAATCAAAACAAAGTTATTGTTGCGGATGTTTTTTTATTATTATATTATTCTGTTTTTTTTGTGCAACATATGTCTTTTAGTTCAGGTTTCAGTTGACTGTGTTTATGGATACTTTCTAAGTGGCACACAGTAAGACAAGACACACAAATATAAGTTTAAATCAGTTGTATTGGCTCATTGTGGCCAAACAATGTTATTTTCTCTTAAAAAAAAACAAAAAAAACAATATAAATTACAAACAGGAAGCAGCAGAAATATACATATTGATTCTTTACAGTATTTAAATAAGAAAAAGGAACATCTACAATGACAAACTCAAGTCAAAAGGACACAGGTATTATCACAACAAATCAGTAACGGGTACATTTCTGCAAACACAAACAACATTCCTTCAAATACAATGTACAAAACAATGCCTCTCGTCTTAGAAGTAGTCAATATGACTCCATATCATCCAAACCTCCACAGGAAAATTTAAATCAGTGAAGAATATTTTTTAGTTCGATTCAAATTCTCAGGCAGAATATACAGTATATTGTACAAAAGGCTGGAATGGTCTACAGTGTCAGTGTTAACACAGTTTCTGCTTGGTAATCCTAGTTTACAGCACGGCATAACTTTACATAATGTTTTTGAACACTAATCTCATCATGTTCACGTGGAAAACGACTCATTGTTCTAATTAAGTCACCGTTTGGTCCGCACCATTTAAGGTTTTAAAGGCTTGCTTAATCAGCCAGCATTTCATCCTTCCACGCCTCCTCTGAAAAATAAGAGCAGTTCTTTAGCTGGATTGGAGCTGAGAGTGTTGTTTGTTCGCTACCGAACCACATTTAAACTCAACAACAGCCCTCATGTACAGGGCTACACCTCATGTCTGGTGAGAAGTCTCGACTTGTTGGAAGTGAGTCACGGCTTACAGAACAGTGGACAGGCCGGGACTCGCCCTGCGACACTCTCTTGACTCGGGGCTCCTGCTTCAAGCCAACAGAAGGAAACTGCAGTGGTACAACATATTAAAAAAAACATTCCACTGCACGTTTTAATACTGTCTCTTTTTCCATCTGTGGCTCTAGAAGCACTGAAGGAATCTGCTCGTCTTTTCAGGGAACAGAGCAGTGGAAACTCATTTAATGTGAGTTTGCTACGCTTCTGTTTTGAGGGCCGTGGCTCTGGTATGAAGGTCTTCCTCACAGGGAGACAACCAAGGAAATGGAATCCTTTACCTCATCAACCAAGTACCAAGAAAAGAAACAATCGTCCAAAATCTGCTTCTAGTCTTTGTCTCGATTTTGTCTTTTTCTGCTCTCTCTATGACTTGTTCTGGATTGCGGACGGGGCAATCATCATCCTGCTGGACTTCAGAGGGTAGTAGCGGCCCCTCCAGGTCTTCCAGAAGATACCTTGCTTCCTCTGGTGCCGCTGCTTGGGAGGAGGGCTCTGGAAGTATCTACCATTTAGGTTGGAGCGACCGCAGTTACTGAACCACCAGCCACCTTTGAAGAAAACAGGATAAGGCTGGGTTAGTTGCTGCATTGGTCTCTGACTGTACACGAGCCATAACACAAGTCAGTATCTGGAGAGCATTTATCATTGTCACCTACCAGAGAGGTGTTTGGCACAGTTGGTGTCAATTTTCTGGTCGTTGTCTTGGTCCCGGGTGGAAAAAGGCAGATCAGATGTGGCGTCAGTCCCAAGGGACATCTCCAGGGTGCTGAAGGTGCCAACCTCTGATATCCGAAGGGAGTACTTGCTTTCCTCACCGCCCAGTTGGAAGGGCAGGCGGACGGAGACTAAGTCATCGCCCCAGTCGGAGAGCTTGATGTCGAGGATGTAGCCGCCATCTTTAGCGATGGAGTGGATCTTTTCTAGACCCAACCAGAACTCTCCTGGACAAAAAGAAAAGGAGTAGAGAAGGAATGGTGAGAAAACTTGACCTCTGCTACTGGCTTGACTTCTGCTTGCCTTCGATTTACTTAGATACTTCTGGACACTATCTCCTCTGATGTAGTAGATGTAGTAATGCTGTGAGACCTAATCTGACCCTGGACTGGATAGCTCGTCAGGGAGAGTGAGATAAAACTCAAAAGAGCATTTACCATTCAGGCTGCCGAAGCCTTTCTCGTAGGCCTGCCATAGCTGGTCGAAGTCCACTGACCCATCTTGACGCCTTTGGACCACGGTCCATCCACCATCTGGGTAAAAAGACGGCGAGAGGTTGATCAGAAAATGTTTTAGTGGCCAAAACGGCAACTTCAAAATGGGTAGACGTTGTGCTCCACTTACCAGTTGTCATCTCACAGAAGACTTTAAAGGGCTCTGAGTTTATTGGCTGGACGATGTAGACCCCGCTGGTGGTCTCTCCTCGCAGGAACAGCTCATGGCAGTCCGATGGCATTTCTGGAAGAAGAACAAGGAGGAGAAAAAAACAACGTTAAGACAAAGAGCTTTGCACAGTATCACTGCCTGGCAGTTTAAACAGTGCAATCTTCTTTTGCCTTGACTGCTGGCCAAGCTGTTTACAGCCCATTTAACTAGTGTGTTTTTCTTCAGCTTTACGTCCCTGAACAGCCCCAAAAAAGTGTTTCTAAAATGGATGTTGAAACTTTGAAGCCAAATTTTAAGTGCTGTTTTGCAAAAAAAATCAAACAAGTCTTAGAACGACCTCTGTTCTCTCGTGTTGATTCAACAACGGTATTTGTGAATCCGAACTTGTCTACCCAGTTTTCATAGCAGATCATTCAGTTAGGGAACCTCTCAGGTCTCTCTGCACCGCGAGACTGGAGTGTTTGCAAATACAACAACCGCTCCAAGCGAGCGGAGCGAAGCTTATCACCGAGTTCGGAGATATAAATGTGTACCTGATAAAAACCTTTGATGTAGCTTCAACAAGACAGAATGAATGACAGATTCTTTCTCTGGTATAAATATGACCTTTCTCCCAGTTCCCAAGCAGACTTCCCTCTTTACAGCTGCTTGGCCATCCAGCCTATTGAATTACACACCATTACCCTTTACATTCCTCCACCCCCCCCCCCCTCCTCCTCTTTGGCTTGTCACACCTCCTTAACGTGCACAGCAGCTAGTTGGTGATGTAGATGTGCATGGCAGGTGCATGCATGGGGAGTGATCACAGGGTGGTTGCAGAGAGGTAGGGGCTGTGTTTGTAAAGAGATATCAGACACAAAGCAGGGAACTCCAGAGCCAATCGGAGCTGTCATGTGCCTAAGGAGGCACGAGGCTAACAGCCTTTTAAGTATAGACGATCATCATGCGTTGCATTTTTTTATATATCTTTACGTGCTTAAAAAAAAAATCGTACAAATAGCATTAAAATAGGTTGTTAACGTTTAGATTTGGTTTTTTACTTGATATTCACCAGCTAATATTTCCAGCTTAAGCTCATCAGCTGAACACAGACGGACAAAAACCTTGTTTGTGAGTAATGACCTCTCCAGAGGAATGAACTCTGAAATGTCGAGTTGTGGCTGCAGTCTGCTTTAGGGTCAGGGGTTCTCCTGAACTTTGGCACACTTCATATTCATTACAATGGGAAAGAAGGAGGAGATGGAGGTTTGTGCACAGAGGTGGGGGAGGAGAGGATGACAGAGGAGGAGGAGGAGGAAGAGGAGGAGAGATGTCTGACTGACAGATCTGGGGGAAAGGTTGCTCATTCTTGAGGGATGTACAGATTTTTGTTTTCCACAAATACCTGGGATGTCTTAAGAAAGAGGGAGGCGGCGAGTGTCTTCAAAACAGTGAGATATCTGTACAAAGTTCACAGATAAATTTAGACTGCCTTTTCCCAATTTCTCTCTCGTTTTTCCTCAGTTTTTTTTTATTTTTATTTTTTTGGGCTCTGGCACAAGGGCAGTAATCTGAGGAATGTTACATGCAAGATAGACAAAGCCCTCCCTTTGTCTTTTCCAGGTTCCCCTCCTCTAACCCTCCTACACACCACAGAAATGATCGGTGAGAGTAATCCCGTTGAGCTGTGTGACCCTGACTGAATGTTCTGAGTCCAGTGAACTTTCCTCTAGTTGAAATGTGGCCAGATAAATATGTTTCTTTCTTTACCTGATTCCTCAAATCTCGCTGATGTCAGAGCTTTGAGGTATTATTGTGATTCGTAAAGGCTGGCTGAACTCAACTGTTGCCTTCGCCGTGTATATTTTTCACCCAGTTCTCATCCGTGAACATTAGTAACTCGGGTTTGACTTTGGATGTAATCTTCTTCTAATTTTATTCATTTACAATCTTTCTTTCTTTCTTTCTTTCTTTCTTTCTTTCTTTCTTTCTTTCTTTCTTTTTCAAGACTAGTCAGACCAAAATGCGCTGGGTAAGAAAGCTGCGTGTGTCTCAACTCTTCCCCAGTTGGTTTGTGTCCAATCCTGTACATTCTGGATGAAAGCACGCATTCATACTGGTCCAGTCACAGTTCTGGTCAGAGGGGAGCAGCAGCTGTTGGCATGGCTGCATCCTGCACTGAGGGCGTCATTGACTGCCTGTTACAATTACCGTAAATCCCTGTACAGGGGTACAGATAAGCAAGGCCTGTTTTAGTTTACACCTTTGAATAGAAGCAAGCCTGATTACTACTTTTAAGGAGCTTGTTTCATTTATTCATGCCTTTGCAATCCGCATTAAACGAGCAATGTCTTTAGGACTTTAGAGGCTAAAAGGCAGCGCACTCGCTAAAAGTCGACCTGTTGCTGCTGTATGTGGCGTCACGCTGAGCGGGGAAGCGTGTCCCAAATTGATTAGATTCCTTGATTTTAATTGCTAGTGATTTAAGCTTCTTTATGGCCTTGTACTAAACAGATGGTCTGCCACATTTGGCGTCAGATTTTGTCCAGTCGACTTAGGGCCGTGTAAGGAAGGGATTTTGGACGCTTTTGGGCTTTACTTACCGACTGGGGAGTCACGCTGCTCCGTGACGCCACTTGCCACGGAACCGTCAGAGTTACTGCTCTTCGGGGAGGGTCTCAGTCTTGACTGCTGGATCTGAAAAAGTCGTTGATCAGATTGCAGAAAATAAGAAAAAAAAAAAATTCACAACATTCACTCTGATAGGAAATGTGTTTGTAAATGGAGTCTTACTCACTTGACTTTGCAGGGTCCTGATGCGCACATTCTGTTTGTCAAGCTTCTCCTGCTGAAGTCTGATTCGCTCCATCAGATCGTCAATGCGTCTGTTCTGAGTCTCCAGCATCAGCTGACATAGAAATAACACAAAGGCATCACATTTTAGCATTTTGTCAACTTTATTCGAAACTCTTGTCTGTGCGTAAAAAAAAAAATGAACCCATGGCGCGAAAAACAAAAAGCATCAGAATGAACAAAGACTACCTGCCGGGTTTCATTAAAAATAATAATAATAAAAAAAAAAAAGCCTGAGATCGTGGACTGTAGACTTATTTTCAGCCTACAATGACAGGCATTTGTTCTTTCCGTCCAGCTGCGGTGAAGTTATGTAACTCCCTCACAGCGCGGGGTTTTCCATTCCACTATAAAGCCTTTCAGGCGCACATTGTACACTGAGAGCTGCCGGTGCACAACTATGGTAGGCCTCTCCAACTGTGTCACATGGGTCCTAATACTGTCCAGGTTGTAAAATTTGACAGCTGTGAACAATTATTCACACATTCTTGCAGCTGATGCTTGCGGATCCTTTTGTCTGGGGGCCTATAGTGTTTCCCTGCACGTACTTCACGCTCTTCCTTCGTGCCTGCAGCCTTGTCAACCAGCCCCCACCCCCGACACTCCCCTCAACACCACCCACTGCTTGCCCTCTGTTCAGTTGTTATGTTGTGCCTTTGAGTCCTCAGAAAAAAAAGCCTTGCCACAAAGACGGCAGGCAATGCACTTTAAGAGTCCTCTTCACCAGAACAAGCACACTTAGTACTTTTTTGGGGCTTTAAGAACATTTCTTGAAGTATAAGTACAGGGGGAAATAAATCAATGGAAAACCTTGTTTAGCTTAATTTTCCTCCCAAACTAACATCATCCCCCTCATCTCTGCATCTGCTCTCCTACACAAACGATTATCATCAACCCACAAACGTCCAACTGTTCACTGCTCACCTGGATGTTGCGAGCATCACTGTTGTTCTTAGCACCACCGGCGTTCCCGTTGGGCAGCACGCCGCCTCCCTGCAACAAGCTGTCCACGCTCTCCTCCAGCCGGCTCATCCTCTCACTCATTGTCTTCCTCTCATGCTGCATCTCCTCCGCCTTCTCCCTCAGCTCAGCCGTGACATTCAGCAGCTGCCCCTCTCTGTCCTCCACCCCGTGGGTCCGAGCCCTCAGGGCCTCCCCCTCCGATCGCAGCCTCTGGCTCTCCTTCCCCAGCTCGGTCACAGTGTGATTGAAGACTTTCAGCTTGGTGGATATGTCCCGCATCTGGACTTTGGTTTTGTCCACATGCTCCTTCAGGCCCTGGCCCAGTTGCAGTAGACCGTGGGCAATGACATTCACGTCGTCCCACTGGACACGCTTCTCCTTGGCAGCCCCAGCCCCCTTCCTGTCAAAGGGGAACCCTGTGGCCATGAGCACCACCAGGCATAGGGTCAGAGTAGCCAGTGTTGTCTTCATTGCTGCTGTTTTCTGTAAAACTGCTGCTTTAAAATGTATGTATTCTGGTTGCAGAAGTATGCAGTGTCCTGTCCTGTCTTCTTGAGTTGGATCTCAGAGCTCAGGCTCGTGGATAAACAGGCACAGCACAACTCTTATATAGTTTCTCAGCCCTCAAGTCTAAACTGTGAGCCGCCTGCCATTGGCCAGCCGAGGAGAGGGAGGGGAGCAGTTATTCTCAGGTTTCTGTCCCTCCTCCCTTAACTATTCATGTCAGAGGGACATGATATAACAAAAAGATCAGTGTGCATCTCTGCACACTGAGAAACAGGGACTGGGTGTTTTTTTTTTCTTGTTCAGTGGTATTGGTGAATATATGTGCAATACTTTTGAATAGCAAGCTAATCCATTCATCCGTACAGAATGATGATGTCGTTATCAAGCAGAAATGGGCTGATATTGACATTAGAAGCCAGATTAAAACTTGAATTTTTCTATACACAAAGTATTTGGAGAGTTCATTCGATGATTTCAGTGAGTCAGATATATATCACAACCTTTCCTCGTAGAGGATTTTTGAACATCAGAAAAAAAGAATTCCTATAAATTAGGATGATTTGAAGTGCCAAAATAAAATGGATGCAGCTGAGTTGTAGAAGTGTAATTTCCTAATGCCATGATGAAGGACCACACACGCTGATGCCAGTGAAAGATGAGGCTCCGGACCTTTACAGAGCCGACTGGTCAACAGCTGAAGCCAGAATATGAGTTTCTTTATTATATTCGATCACGATCATAAATTGAAGTTCTTACATGTAATCCATGTCTTTTAACTTTGCTTTATGGACCCAAACTGATCAGTACACAGACTATTATATTACTGTCACTATAATCTGTCTCTGCTGGTTCTCTTTACCTATTTTGATCAGGTGCTGCCCATACAATAACAACAAAGTAAGGTGGTATTAGAACTAGATTAGTGTGATTCAAATTCATGTGATGAAGGAGGATCCACTACAAATTGTATCTTCATAACAATGAATGTAAACAGTAAATAATGTCAATTTAGAATTACATTCTCTAAAATTTAGCCTGATGACAATCATAAACCTTCACAATTCAGTGACCATAGTAATATATAAACTGTATACCACTGAATTAAGCAAGCATATTACTTTACTGAACTAGATCATTCATATTATAAGGATCTGATTATTTAAAAAAATTTTTTTTATCAATTAATTAATCCTTTTGTTTGTTAAATGTCAGACAACAGTGAAACAAATCCAATTTTCTTAACCTCCAAGAAGATGTCTTCAAATCTAACTGTTCTGAAAACCAACAAACCTCAACTACGTTCAGTTTCCATTGATATAAAACAAAACATTAGCAAATCCTCACATTTGTGAAGCTGCGACCAGAGAGTGATTGGTATTTGTGCTTTAAAAAAAATTGAATTATGGGCTAAAACGGGTATTTCAATGTTCAATTAATTCAGGACAGAAATCGTGATTAAAGAAAGGTTTCTCAAAGCACAGACAAACAGCTATCGTGGAAGCGGAATATCAGGATTTCTTAATCGTCACTGCTGGTAGTGTGAGGAATGAATGTTCCTCAGGAGAGGAGCGGGACTAGGTTTTGTCCTGAGGTGCCCCTCTGTAAAGATTTGCTGCTGGGAGGCTGGGAGGACTGTGAGAATTAGGGGAAAGTTCACAGCACAGAGAATGTCCACATTACTCTTTTTTTTTTCTTCTTCTTCTTTTTTTTTAACAGCCTCCGCCGGGTGGCTCACAGAGGCCATACATGATGCGGGGCCAGACCACAATGAAGGAGCTGGGTGGTTAACCCTCTCCTGTCTGAAGCCCAGACTAAGTAGGTGAAAGGTAACTGGGAGACTGCTGACTGCTCAGATGGGAAACTCAGCTCCCTCATTCATGGTCAGGAATGTGACAAACATGCTTTATTTTCCTGAAAGCCCTGGCGCACAGGGGTTTTCCACTCAATGACGTCCGTGTTCCGGTTAAAATAGGCTTTTCTTCTTCCATTTTAAGTCATTGTTGTCCTTTAATTGGAGCGCTGAGAGGAATGCAGATAGATTTACCTTTGTTTGTTCATAGTGACAGTACAGCATGATTACCATTGCCCCCAAACATAGTTTCTTTTTACTAATTCGAGTATTTTTCAGTGGTGAATGAAAAGGCCAAGTGGTTTAATTTGTGCATAAGGTACAATCAGGATCATAGCATATCCAAAAGACAAAAGACTTGTCTTCACCCAACCAATACAGTTATAGTTGAACCTGGTGACTGTCTGTTACACCGTCATCATCATAGCACTTTGTAGTTTGGCTTTCTTGAAGAAATTGTATTTTCTTGATTCCTGTTGTTCTGGGTTTTGTACCCTCATGGTTGAAATGCACTTATTGTAAGTCGCTTTGGATAAAAGCGTCAGCTAAATGAAATGTAATGTCATGTAATGATACATGTGAAGAATGTACGTGCCTGTCTTGTCTTTTACAATCCTCGGGGACCAACTTGGCAGAGATGTGCACACTGAGGGTGTAAATGAGGAGAATCATTTCATGTATGGCCTGCAGAAAATTCATTTTCTCTTTCTAGGAATACTGAAGATCCCTGTGATGTTCACATTGTGAGAAAGATGTAGAAAAACAAGCCCTGTGAATGTGGTGGTTTGAGTAAATTACAGCTGTGTCTTGTTGACGTGGAATGTATCGGAAAGATTAGCAGATCCTGAGTTTGTGGTGTGACACTGCAGTTGCCATGATTCAACTTGGCAACTGCCGTGTCTGAAAGAAATCCTGTTTTTCAGATATTTTTAGATGTAGTGGTGAAAGAAGTATTCAGATCTACTGAAGCCAAAGTAAAAATACAGAAATAGTGTCACAAAATGTGCTTTAAGCATCAAATGTAGGCTACTCAATATGCAGGACAGTCTCTTTCAGATTTCCTGTTATTGATTGATGCTATTTCATTATATATTATTTGATTTTCATTAAAAATGCAATTTGAGAAGCATTTTAATATATAATTGCTTAGGCATGCTGCCGTGTCATTTAGTTTCTACCACTGTCCGATATCTTGTAAAATGTTTCGTATCAAAAAGTTTGATGCACACATTTTCTTTCCAACACTTGATTTCACCCAGAGAGGAATAAAAGCTGCTCAGACAACAAGAAGAAGAGCAACGCAGCCAGCAGACGATACAGTTGAGAACAGACTAAACAAGCGACTTAAATAAACAGTTACTTCATTTGTTTAATGTCTACAGTGATGTGCGAGGCTTGTGGGAATCTTGTCTCCTCTGTGGTCCTCTCGGCCACACTCATAAAGCTCATACAGATCATCACCTCCCACAGCTGCTTTTTCAATTTCCCAAAATGGCCGCTTCCATCTTGAGCGGGCATGCTGACCTTTTACCCAGATTCCTCCAAAAGCAGAACATCTGTAAATCCCAGAGCAGCCCCCAGACTTAGTCATGTACGAGGGGATGGAAAGAGGGAAGAGAGAAAAAAAAAAAACAGGTGCTGAAGGCGTTTGGAGCAGGAAACCTCTGGTTCCCATGGATAGACTGTGATCTGTGATCTTTTCCATTTTTTTGATATTTTATGAGGTTTTGGGGGTTATTGTTCAGTGATATTTCCCACTTTATGTTTACCAGAAATATATATCTGAATATATTTTAATGAAGTAAATAACATCACATCAGAATTTAGACCAGTTTTGAATTGTAAAGCCTTTTTGCATGCTCCTGCTCACTGAATTTCTTTTACAGGACGTATGAGATTTAAGCATATGAGCAGAGTTACTATTACAACCTGTCCTTCATCACACTGAGGCATCCAATTTATATGCTCCTCATTTCTGAAATCATGATATATTCATGAGGAGCAAACAAGCAGTGACCTTTTTAGGTGACAGCACAGCTCCTGAGTGGAGCTCATGTCAGGATGGAAGTCAGCAGGTCTAGATACAACAGGATGGATATTTATTTCTAGGTGTGCCTGATGAAGATATATAGGCAGTGCAAGATTTACTAGGTTTTTTTGGGGGTGAAAAACGCAAGTGCTACAAATAACCTTAAGGATGGGCCGTTCCATGAAGTGTCCCAGTAAGCCATGACAGCGAGTCAACAATACCAGAGACCTGAAACACTCAGTGGGAATTCATATTATTAGTGACAACTGTGCTTTTATTGCTAATGTAAAAATGACATTGATCAATAAATTTTACTCAGACAGTGACAGGCTTATCATTTTTACAAATCATTCACACATGACCTTGACCACGCCCATCGTTTTACAGACAAGGTGACGACTTTATCGGGCAATTAGATCAGTGAGGACAGACAAACCTGCTGAGAGACACGTGACCTGATTCGTACACACGTTTACGCACCACCCAGATGCACAGAACCAGTTTTCCAATTCGATACTGAGCAGCCAGCCAGGTAAAACACACTACTGCCTCCCAGTGGTCCAAAGCGACAGCATTTCGCTTCTATTTGTTCAGCCTCGACCTGTGTTCATTTATCCACAGGGGCCCCTTTGGCGGCTGCTCTAATGTTGCTGCCACGGGAACTGCACACTGAATGAAATACAGCGGCGAAGCAAATGCAAACCTGCAGGTTTTTTTTTTTTGGAGCCTCCAGTTGTCATGAGGGATGAGGTGTGTCCTTCAGCACTAACAGGCCCGAAGCAGGGAGAGCAGGCTGAGAGCTTATTTGAGATTTCCTGTGAAAAGTTAAGACATTTTGCATCAGAAGATTTAAAGAGACTCCTCCATGAAATTTTCTGTCTTTTTATAAACTTTAAATACCTGCTTTTGTTGTGAAATCTGAATTGTTCACATCAGAATCGCGATTCTTCTCTTTGAGGTCAAAAACACTGCGACACAAGACACCTTATGTGAGACAAAAGAGTGCGAAGTTACAAACTGTGCTCCAGTACCCTGTTTGTGCAGCTGACCACACACTTTGATAAACATATACACAACTTAATTCAAGCATACACACACACATTGTTGTCTCCTTTTCCATTCCTCAGATCTCAGGCTCAACTTACACATGCACAGACATGTGCTGCATATCATTCACATGAATGACCGACTGCTTTCAGATACTTCCAACTTCTCAGATTGTTTTCGAGAAACAAACTTTGCAGACGACCCACGTATCTTTACTCAGGCAGACGCTGCGTGCTTTCCCCTCGTGTTATTTTACAAAGGAGTGTCCCAGCTGGTAGGAAGCAGAAAAGTACAGAATGTACATACAGTGGGTACGGAAAGTATTCAGACCCCTTTAAATTTTTCACTCTTTGTTTCATTGCAGCCATTTGCTAAAATCAAAAAAGTTCATTTTATTTCTCATTAATGTACACTCAGCACCCCATCTTGACAGAAAAAAACTGAAATGTAGAAATGTGTGCAAATTTATTAAAAAAGAAAAACTGAAATATCACATGGTCATAAGTATTCAGACCCTTTGCTGTGACACTCATATTTAACTCACATGCTGTCCATTTCTTCTGATCCTCCTTGAGATGGTTCTATGCCTTCATTGGAGTCCAGCTGTGTTTAATTAAACTGATTGGACTTGATTAGGAAAGGCACACACCTGTCTATATAAGACCTTACAGCTCAGTGCATGTCAGAGCAAATGAGAATCATGAGGTCGAAGGAACTGTCCAAGGAGCTCAGAGACAGAATTGTGGCAAGGCACAGATCTGGTCAAGGTTACAAAATAATTTCTGCAGCACTCAAGGTTCCTAAGAGCACAGTGGCCTCCATAATCCTTAAATGGAAGAAGTTTGGGACGACCAGAACTCTTCCTAGACCTGGCCGTCCAGCCAAACTGAGCAATCGTGGGAGAAGAGCCTTGGTGAGAGAGGTAAAGAAGAACCCAAAGATCACTGTGACTGAGCTCCAGAGATGCAGTAGGGAGATGGGAGAAAGTTCCACAAAGTCAACTATCACTGCAGCCCTCCACCAGTCGGGGCTTTATGGCAGAGTGGCCCGACGGAAGCCTCTCCTCAGTGCAAGACGTATGAAAGCCCGCATAGAGTTTGCCAAAAAACACATGAAGGACTCCCAGACTATGAGAAATAAGATTCTCTGGTCTGATGAGACCAAGATTGAACTTTTTGGCGTTAATTCTAAGCGGTATGTGTGGAGAAAACCAGGCACTGCTCATCACCTGCCCAATACAATCCCAACAGTGAAACATGGTGGTGGCAGCATCATGCTATGGGGGTGTTTTTCAGCTGCAGGGACAGGACGACTGGTTGCAATTGAAGGAAAGATGAATGCGGCCAAGTACAGAGATATCCTGGAAGAAAACCTCTTCCAGAGTGCTCTGGACCTCAGACTGGGCCGAAGGTTCACCTTCCAACAAGACAATGACCCTAAGCACACAGCTAAAATAACAAAGGAGTGGCTTCGGAACAACTCTGTGACCATTCTTGACTGGCCCAGCCAGAGCCCTGACCTAAACCCAATTGAGCATCTCTGGAGAGACCTGAAAATGGCTGTCCACCAACGTTCACCATCCAACCTGACAGAATTGGAGAGGATCTGCAAGGAAGAATGGCAGAGGATCCCCAAATCCAGGTGTGAAAAGCTTGTTGCATCATTCCCAAGAAGACTCATGGCTGTACTAGCTCAAAAGGGTGCTTCTACTCAATACTGAGCAAAGGGTCTGAATACTTATGACCATGTGATATTTCAGTTTTTCTTTTTTAATAAATTTGCACAAATTTCTACATTTCTGTTTTTTTTCTGTCAAGATGGGGTGCTGAGTGTACATTAATGAGAAATAAAATGAACTTTTTTGATTTTAGCAAATGGCTGCAATGAAACAAAGAGTGAAAAATTTAAAGGGGTCTGAATACTTTCCGTACCCACTGTATATCCCAGTTTGGAAAATGTAAATTTGTACAAGGTGGGGGTTCACCTCAACAGCTGTCTGATCTGTCGGGTCTTTATGGTGCTGTGATTTACAATATTTTTGGGTCAGACTCTACCCTTAATACTAAACAAACAAATACTGCAAACAGGATTAGACTTAATCTTCAGGCTAAATGCAGTAACAACATAGTATAGAAAATACTAAACTACACAGACATTTAACATCAGAAAAGTTGGGCGACATAAAGTGAGAATATGAGTCATTTCTGCCTTCTAACGATCTAATGATCTTTCTTTTGTTCTAGAGGCAAGAAATCCAGAGTCACACGACTGCTGCAGAACAAAGCGCTAACATGACTTGGTGAGTTTTATTTCTCATGAAAGGGACTGGTGACAGACTAGGTTGTGCTGAACTAGAACTGTTTAGAAATGTTCCAGAAATTTTTTCTTACCACCATTTAAAGCGGAGGGGCACAATTTGGGGCCCGCGGGCCAAGTTTGGGCTGCACCTTTTTTGGTTTGGCTGCCAGGCATTTGACAAGCTCCTGCTTATTCTCCTTATCCTTCAGTGCTGTAAAATCCTAACTGTAATGGCCGTAATACATTTTGTGCAGCTAAAAAGTACATAATATTAGTTTTATTGCGATGTACAGCATCGTGCTGTTAAACTTCCCTTTTAAAATGCATGTTTGATGAGAAGATCAATATCACTTCCATCCATTAAATATGCAACTATATAGCCAGGAGGTGGTTTAACAGTTTGGTTTTTGTACAGATTCAGTAAAGGATAGAAGATGTTTGCTGTTTTTAACTTTCGGCAGAGCCAGATTAACTGCTTTTCCAGATTTTGTGCTGAACTAACTAGCTAGTCCGCGGCTACATATTAACTGATCAAAAGTGTTGATTTTCTCATGTAACTCTTAAGAATGAGAATAAGTGCAATTCTCCTTCTTGCTGAAAGTTTGGTGAAACGCTCAATTACAGAGGATGTTTAGCCTGGCTTAGCAGAAAGACTATAAACCCGGGAACAGCTAGCCTGGTTCTGCCCAAAGAGAAAACAAATCCCACCAGCAACTCTAAAGTTCAGAAATAATCACGATATATATGTTTTTGTTTTAGTCTGTACAAAAACCACTCGATATTTCCGGTGTCATTTGATAAGCTAACAGTCTCCTGGCTGTAACTTTATCATTAAGGTACAGTGTTGTTTCAGAGTGGGTCTGATAGCCTAATCGAACTACCAGCAAGAAAACAAAATGCAGCCTAGTTCTCAAAAATGTGAAACTATTCCTTTAGCGGTGTACTCATTCAGTACATAATGAGGAACCCTGCTGTAATATACTGAGATGGCCAAGGTTGAATTCTATGCTGAATGCAGTAACTTTAAATAAATCAAACACATGTTTGTATTGTCAAGGGATATTGTGCAAGTGAGGCAGCTGTGGGCTATCATTTAGATGTCACGGACCTGAGCCTCAGACGTGATAAGCACTACTTGTTTAGTATCCCAAGAGTTTCAGAGGACGGAGCTTGTTTGTCCCCAAAATGAGCCCCTTGGTGTGTACCACAGTTATCAAGCCCGATTCCCATGAACTAATTGGCCTACTGCGAAACATTCAAGCACGCATCCTGAGTTTACCACAGTGTAAGAGGCACTTTAGGTCACTGGGTGTAGATTATTGATCACAATGGTACTGATCCAAAGCCCCATTGATTGTATTCAACAAGAGTAGAGGTAGAAGGAGGTCAGATGGAGGGGACACTTGAACTGAAGAGGACTTTAGCTGTGATGGAGGCCTGTTCTGGGAAAGATGTGTGTATTGGCAGCCAACCTCTGTCTGGTGCTGAGCTGGTTTGGAAACGGAAAAGGAAAGAAGACTTGAATTACAAAAGTGCTCTTCCAGAAGAGCAGGGG
The DNA here is from genome assembly GCF_022577435.1 of Embiotoca jacksoni. Classification (NCBI taxonomy): domain Eukaryota; kingdom Metazoa; phylum Chordata; class Actinopteri; family Embiotocidae; genus Embiotoca; species Embiotoca jacksoni. The sequence continues at coordinate 144,942 of NW_027185363.1, read as the reverse complement.
ATCTGACCTATAACTGTACCACAGCAGCTGTGCACTCTTTAGCACTGACAGTTCTGCATGAATGATACTTTTATGTCTCTTATTCCTGTTGCTAAAAGGACAATACACTGTGAAGTTGTTTGAAAACCACCCACCTTCTGTACTGAGACAGTACCAAATAGATTTTGTGCTCCAGATGCAGGTTTAATATTGCACCACTCTAATGTCTGTCTGTCAAATAATAACAGCAGGTAGATGTTTATCTTATCTTAGTTTAGCCATGACTGGGATTATGAAACAGCTTTCCTGGCTCTGTTAAAGGTAACAAAATCCATCCACCTGCACTTCTACAGTTTGTTTAAGACATAGACTGTATATAAAATTGAACATAACTTCCAAGTCTGAAAAATTAGGCCAATGCAAGAAGTGAATTAAACTGCAATACCACTGAGTGCTGCTAGACATTGGCTTAAAAAAAGATACATAGATTCCCATTCAGCTTGTCTCATGAAATACGAAGTTAATACTTTTTTTTTTTTCCACTCGCCATTTTGGTGTTCATATTAGTATTTTGGTGATCCATCTGAAAATAATCCCATCATTAACTTGACAAAAAAGTCCTCCAAAAGCCTTGTTTGATTGACGGGCCTGAAGTACTGTACAGGTTTCTGCTGTCTGTGGGCGGCACGTAGTACCGTCGGGTTTACAATCAGATCGAGTCAGATCCACAGCTCGCTCCTTCCCAGCGCGTCACTTCTGACTCCAAACCGCTCCAAACTAGCAGGATGGCGGCTGTCAAAATCTGAACTCGAGGCTTCATAACGACAATTCACAAACTAATGGGTGTTGTCACTGGTTTAATCCATTCAACAACCAATGTGTGAAAATGACACATTGACACATTCAGTCTATGTTGCTGCAAAACCACTGTACGAACCACAGCCCGTAACACGTGTTTTTTGCATTTATCATTTTCCTTTTTGTCTGGAAACAAAGCTATTAGGCTACATGTTAATTAGTGATATGGAGCTGGTAGACTTTTTTTGTTTATTTTCTTGCCTTCAGACAGAGTCTTTCCCGGTTTCCAGTTCTTGTGCAAAGCTAAGCCAACCAGCTGGCTGCACCTACAGGAGAGTGGTAGTGCTGTTTTTTTTTTTTTATTTACGCAAGAAAATGGATAAGCACGTTTCTCAAAATGTTAAAATATTTATTTATGGTACTTTTAAAGAACGGTGTTGTACTTTGGTTGGTTGTCGAGACTGTCTTACAGGAGGGAGTACAGGTAGAAAAAGAGATGGACATGTTTGGGCCAAGACATAAAAAAACAAAAAGCCAACAATGCAAGAATGATCAGGTGTCACACTGAATCCATGACTGCGGACCATCTGTTGCTACAGTGCCATTAAAACCCTAATCATCACTAATGGATGCCTTGATCCATGTTAATCTCAAATCCGAATTCCTAATTGGTATTGAGTGGCCTCAGAAAGTAGTTTTAGTTTTACATTTTCTATTTTTTAACAAGCAAGGGTGGCTGGAGGTTGTTTTAGTAGCTCTGGATTTAAAGCAGGCCAGGCATCCTCACTTTCCTCCTCAGCGGTCTCTGGACAGAATTTTAGTCTGGCAAAATGATATTGTGTTATGTTATGGTATTTTGTGTTATTTACTCCAATGCCTTGATTCAAACGATGCTATCTTTGCGCCTGGGTTGAAAATGCACAGTTGACTATTGCCAACCAGATAATTTCTAAACAGAACAACAACAAAAATAAATCATACCCCTGGTTAGTCACCACTGAGTTAATATTTATTCAAAGGTTCAAAGCAGCCTTTCATGGCTGAAAGGATAGAGTGACAAGCTATGGGAAGATTTGGTAAATATTTTTCAACATGAATTTGAACTTGTTCTGGTTAAAAATTGACCCAGCCGTGGTTTCTGAGTGTGTTATGCGTGTCAGCAGCAGCAGTTCAAGGTTTTACTGCCGTATTTTGATTTTCTGTGGCTATAGAATTTCACTGTGCCAAATTCCTCCAGGAATGTATTATAAAACCAGAATATCACCACTGAAACTTAACTGAGTTCTTGAACATTTTTGCATGCGTTATTAACTGCATGCAGAAGATGCAAACTAACAAAACCCTTTCTTTAGCTTTGAGAACGAACCTGAACACTCAGAAGAGAAACAGAACATCAACACAGCCTTTTACCCAAATAACATCCTTTTCTCAATGTTTAAGCCTGATGGCTGATGTGTTCTGTTCATTATATTACACAATAATGAGATTAGCAGTTACGCAGTATTTCACAAGCAGTCATGAGGAGCATAGATACTCACTGGCTTTACTCCAAACTGTGACCCATTTAAAAGAACAGTTTAGCATGGGGACTACAGTATGCCTGAGTGCTCCCTCGTTATCTCTAAGTTAAATATAGAGCTCCAGCAAGAACACAGGCTTTGTCTAGGTAACAAAATCCAACTACTAAGTCTGGAGCTCACTAATCAACATGTTAAGTCCTTGTTTACTCCACTCAAAAACAAAGTGTAAAACCGGCAGCTGAGCTAATCTCTCTGATCCCATTCCCGCTTTGTATTTAATGGCCAGATAGGAGAGTGTACTGATCTTCTCAAGTTACTGTCTGCAAAAAAAGGTGTCTTTTGCAAAGTGTTGAACTATTCCTTCAGGATCATGTTGAAGATTAATTAAAATTAGTCAACCTTATGTATCAGTCATAAAACAAGTTCAATCACATTTGTGTTTTTTACCTCAACAACACCCGCAAGCTACATTAAAATTAGTCAACCTCATGTATCAGTCATAAAACAAGTTCAATCACATTTGTGTTTTTCACCTCAACAACACCTGCCTGTGTAGCCAAGGTACAGTACCAATATTCATGTTAGTCCAGGGGACACAGTCCACAAAGCTTTGTTGTGCTGCACAGCTTCAAAACAGGTCTTTCTTCATCAACAGGCTTCATTATTGTCAGCTGTCAACAGTCTGAACCTGTGTTTTGGCCCCGTCACTTTTTTTCGGTCTGTCTGTGCACCTTCTGCTAGTGTTGTCACATTGTTGTGCAGTGAAATGTGCCAAAATATATTTTACAAGTCGTATGCATTGCGGGAGATGGCGCCTTTAAAAAATAAATGGATGGCTTGTTTTTCTGACCTTCGCACAATGAAGTCTCCCCCTTTTGCACTTTGGCTTACATGAAAGCAAATCAAGAATGTCCAAACTGAGTTTGGCCTTTTGTTGTTATCCATTCAAGCTTGCTGTCGTCCTTCAAGCTGTTTTGTCTTCACTTTACTCCTTCTAGTATTTATTTAGTGGTTCTGCAGCATCTTGTTGTTACTCACAAATGTACATGGGTTTCTCTTTGTCTATATTTGGAGCTATTTCAAGGTCTCGTACGTTATTTTAGCCTCCTGCGTTTGATGTTTTGGTTATTATGAATCATGTGCTTTTTCAAACAGATAAATGTAACTGGCATGTTTTGAGTGAGAGATCTGTGCTGTGCATGTTTGCAAATTCTTAGTTTTTAAGCTTTCATTTCAGGATTTCCCATTCCCTTTCTAAAGCTCCTCTCTTTGCTGTGAAAACTTGGCTAATTTGACAAACCTCATGCTCTTCAATTAATAGGAAAGGAGGAAGGACAGGCAGAGTGTATTAAAGTTCAACAACCAGGGGGTTGGATGAGAACAGAGAGGGTAAAAAAAAAAAAAAAAAAGCTTTACAGACTATGAGAAAGGGGAGAGAAAGAGAAAGAGAAAGGCAGGGAATGACTTGTAGTTACCTCTGGGCAGATTGTCTCCTGCGTCCTATGGGGCCCCATTTGTTAATTTAAGGGCTGTGACCCAGGTCGTAGTCGGGTTCAGAGTGTGTAAATCAGAGACCTCGCCTCCCTCTGAGGCTCCTTGACCTCCCTGCTGCACATCCTGCTGCACAGCATGGGAGAAACAAAGCCTTCTGCCAAGTTCCTCCATTTCCAACAAGCCCTTCTCCTCATACAGACAGGCTGATCTTCAATTTGAGCTCATATGATATTACAGTGCATACTGTTTAATCTTCAAAAGTACCAATGATCTGAGGTAAATTATATTATTTGTCAGAGTTCTGTCATTAATTAGTGTAAAGTAATTGTATTTCTTTTTACGACTCCATTATACTTCTTCTCCACTAAGGTTCAAAGGTGAATGTTGTGCTTTTTACACAACTTTAAGTTATAGGCTATATAATTTTGTGCTACAGACAGTTAGTGATAGTACATATATGAAATGGTGGAAAATTGCTTCTCTGTTTACAGGCTACAACATGACATGACTGCCTACACTCAATATTAACAAACCAAAACTAACACACATACATATGTAATAAAACACTAAAATTTACATTTATACTTTTAGATTGACTGATTTGTTGATAATAAAGTTGAATTTGAATTTCAGAAAACTTTGAATGCAGTACTTTTACTGGTAATTGGTCTGCAATTACTGCCCCGCCAGGATGTTCCTTCCTGTAAAAAGGGAGTTATTCCTTTCCACAGTCTGCGTTTTTTTTTCCCTGTTAAAAGGGCGTTTTTTCCTTCCAGCTGTTGCTCAAGTGGGAATTGTTGAATTGCTGGGTTCCTTGGTACAATGTTGTAAAGTTGTTTTGTAGGGACTTTACTATATATGCATCCTGAAATAACTTGTGTTGAGATTTGGTGTTATATAAATAAAATTGAAATTGAATCAAAATTAATTAAGTATTTTTAGATTGTAATATCGTTATGTAAACCTGTAATTTTTTTTGCAATGGAAAACCTGTTGGCAATGTTGTCTACTGACAGATTTGTCAAGATTATTATTCATCTGGGGTTGTGTTTCTGAACATGTGGCATATCCAATAGTTACTCATCTTTCCTCTCTAACTTCATAATATGCAAACAGTGTGATAGTGTCTGCTGCTACACTTGTACAAGGCACAACGTCCTTGTTCTGATTGATTTTTGTTTTGTTTTGTTCATCTGTCACAATGTTGCAGATCTCATACACTGCCTGCAGACAGACAAACTGACAGAGTTGGACCTTGATGGCATGCAGACAAACAAGAAGGAGTGGGGTAGATTTGTTTTTAACCTGATGTATTTCTGTCTCAGAGAGTGAGTGAGGAAGAGGGGGAGAGACGGGGGAGGTGGTAAACACATGCCACCCGTAGGTCTGGATGGTTGGGTGTGGCAGAGAAATGGAGAGGTGTGAAATGATGATGACTGGGGAAGGCCAACGTGACACTGACTTGTTTTCATGCTAGGGGGTTGTTGTCGACTGTCAAGTCAGCTGAAAACCATTGTTGGAAATTTTACTGCTTCTATTGCCCCTCGCATTTTATTTTATTTTCTGTCTTTTATGTCCAAATGCTTTCAAAGAATGAAGCAGGTTTTGGAAAACTTTCTTTGTGAGTAACAGTCACATCCAAGCTGTAGGGTCTGTAGATGTGTTTTCTGTTTTGCATCGGACTGCTGGTCAACTTCATGTTTACATGCCACACTAGAATAAATGCTGTTTATCCAGATTTATGTCTGGTTTTCTTACTGCATTTTTTAAATGAAGTTAGAAAAATGTTGTTCTGTCTTGTCTCTTACTATCTGTTTTTCTGGTTCTCTAAGTACAGCTGTCAAGTGCCAGCATGTTTTTCTTAGTTTACCTCAATAGCTGAATAGCTGCCAGGAATTAATTTGTGGCTCAGTGTCAAATTTCCTCTTTGGTTTCATATACTTGTTGGTGGTATCTTGGTTGAAGCCCCATACATTTGTCAAAGTTTGTAGGCCTCAGGAACTGCACCGGCAACACTGTGTGCAGAGTTATGCTGGTAAATAATCTGCGCTGTGAGAAGAGCACACTTGTGTTGCTTTTGGCACTGATATGCAGAGGCATTAACTCTGACTTATTTTCTCTTCTAGTTTCATTCTTTAACACCTCTATTTTTCACGACTCTTCCATGTTCTACTGTCTTACTGGGTTTGGCTCTCTGGTCTGCTGCAATTTCATCCTGGTGAGAGGAGGAGGGAGACACAGTTGTAGCTATGTGCCACGTGGTTGTGATTTACTGTTTTGGACTTGCAAAACGTGACACCATTTGCAAGCCAAAGAAAATGTTTTCTAAAAAAGCTGAACTGAGCTGCACTGAGAAACAATTACACAAATCATTCTAATGGCCAATATGATCGTGATATGTATGTTTTCAATGTGGCAAATGACCTGAATATGAGGTCTAAATATCTACTCTGGCTGTTGATTCACAAGATTTGCCCTCACTTGCTTTGATATTTTTTTTTCCAAGTGTTAATTGATGATCTTATTATGATTACAGATGCGGTTAAACAAATGTATTTACTATTTACTCCGAGCATCGTTAGTACAGAGTACTGTTATATCTGACAGATGGACTGATTTTCTCTCACTTTGAATTTTACAGCAAAATTAAACACACTTTTCCACACTAATAGGCTGTTAGAAAAATTACTGAAGAGGCTTGGTTCAAAATCAAACACATCGCACATTTATTCTTGCAAGAAGGAACACATACATGCACCCTCAAAGAGAGGTGTCCAGCAAAGAAGGGGTCTTCCCTCCTCCGTAGGTCAGCTTTTATACAGTGGGACAAACAGTAGACCATCACCCCCATCCCCTTTGTACCTGTTTTTGTATTGAGTTGGTTGTAGGCCACAAGATAGTCGTCAATTAGATGCGGAAAGAATCACTTGCAAATAAGACAGAAAACAAAGGAAACTTTTCGGGGCCTGAGACTTTCTGGAGCCACAATGTAAACAAGAGGAAGAGACAAATCTTTCCTTTCCATCATAGGTCAATTCAAAACTCTGCGTAAATTAGGTCAAAATAAAATGGACCATATAAAGTCACTAAACCTACAGTGTACATCCAGCAGCCGAAGAGCCTCATCGCCACACATAACTCAACCTGACCCGCTTTCCTGTTCCAACATTCACACCGTTCCATCATCAACCTGAAGCCGGAATTCAGCCAAAAAAATGTTATAATATACTGTTGATGTGGAGAAATCACTTCATGATGATTACTCAACCGTCCTACAGAGTACTCATTTGCAGGCTCTTTAGTGTCCCCCTCGAAAGTATTTTGTTAAATTTATCAAAAGAGGTCATTAGTACAAAAGTAAATGGGTTTAAAGTTATTTGATCTTCAACATTTAAACAAAGCAATGCTAATCCAGGATCACAAGCATTCATGAACAGATTTTAATTCATTTACTGCAAGAAAGAACAGTCTACTTAGGAGACAGAAAAAAAACCTGCATGAAATATTGTGAAAATCATAGCCGTGTGTGAGCCAGTACACTTATCTATACTCAGTTTCCAAAATGTATATAAAAACGCAGGGGGAAAAAAACTGTAAACTAACAGCATGAGTCACTAAAACATGTTCTGATAGTTTTAACAGTTTATGATTGAAACCTTAAAAATGTGATTTAATCTATTGATTCAGCCTATAGAAAAGTGCTCCAACAGTTTTGTATGTCTGAAAAATACACTTTAAGTACTTATGTTAAAACATAAAACTTACCATGAAATTAGCCCTCACTCTTTTCTACAGTCGATAGTCCTCACTTCCTCCATGACACTGAAGTAAAAATAATTCCTACAGTGACACTACCCTCTGCTGGACAGAATGTAAACAGCACAACCAGCCAATAAAATGTCCCTTTTGTCAGATGCAGACTCAGATGAGATGTCAGCTGAATGTGTGCAAATAAATCTGGGACAATATCAAGTGACTTAAATTGCACTCACAAGAGTTCATCAGATTTTCTAAATCATTGGCTACCTTATACCTAACTTGACATTTGGTCATCTAAAAATAAATCTACTCTTGTTTCAGTGGGCACTGTTTACCCTGGATGCTTGTGAGGAAATTATACACTGCTCAAAAAAACATAAAGGAAACACTTCAACAACACAATGTAACTCCAAGTCAATCACACTTCTGGGAAATCAACCTGTCCAGTTAGGAAGCAACACTGATTGTGAATCAATTTCACCTGCTGTTGTGCAAATGGAACAAACAACAGGTGGAAATGAGGCAATTATCAAGACAACCCCTATAAAGAAACGGTTCTGCAGGTGGTGACCACAGACCATTTCTCTGTCCTCGTCCTTTCTGGCTGATTTTTTTGGTCACTTTTGCATTTTGCCAGTGCCCTCACCACTAGAGGTAGCATGAGGTGTCTACAACCCACAGAAGTTGCTCAGGTAGTGCAGCTCATCCAGGATGGCACATCAATGCACGCTGTGGCAAGAAGGTTTGCTGTGTCTGTCAGCACAGTGTCAAGAGCATGGAGGAGATACCGGGAGACAGGCCGGTACACCAGGAGACGTGGAGGGGGCCGTAGGAGGACAACAACCCAGCAGCAGGACCGCTATCTGCTCCTTTGTGCAAGGAGGAACAGGAGGAGCACTGCCAGAGCCCTACAAAATGACCTCCAGCAGGCCACTAATGTGCATGTTTCTGCTCAAAGTGTCAGAAACAGACTCCATGAGGGTGGTATGAGGGCCCGACGTCCACAAGTGGGGTCCGTGCTTACAGCCCAACACCGTGCAGGGCGATCGGCATTTGCCAGAGAACACCAAGATTGGCAGCTTCTCCATCGGCGCCCTGTGATCTTCACGGATGAGAGCAGGTTCACACTGAGCACATGTGACAGACGTGACAGAGTCTGGAGACGCCGTGGAGAACGTTCTGCTGCCTGCAACATCCTCCAGCGTGACCGGTTCGGTGGTGGGTCAGCGACGGTCTGGGGAGGCATTTCTTTGGAGGGCCGCACAGCCCTCCATGGGCTAGCCAGAGGTACCCTGACTGCCATTAGGTCCCGGGATGAGATCCTCAGACCCATTGTAAGACCATATGCTGGTGCAGTGAGCCCCGGGTTCCTTCTGATGCGTGACAATGCTCAGCCTCATGTGGCTGGAGTGTGTCAGCAGTTCCTGCATGATGAAGGCATCGATGCTATGGACCGGCCTGCCCGTTCCCCAGACCTGAAGCCAATCGAGCACATCTGGGACATCGTGTCTCGTTCCGTCCGCCGACGCCACGTCCACCACAGACTGTCCAGGAGTGGACTGATGCTTTGATCCAGGTCTGGGAGGAGATCCCTCAGAAGAACATCCGTGGTCTCATCAGGAGCATGCCCAGGCGTTGTAGGGAGTGCATACAGGCACGTGGAGGCCACACACACTACTGAGCCTCATTTTGACTTGTCTGGAGGAATTTCCACAGAAGTTGGATCAGCCTGTGATCTGATTTTTCCACTTTTATTTTGAGTATGATTCTGAATCCAGACCTCCATGGGATAATGATTTTCATTTCCATTGATCGTTCTTGTTATTTTGTTCTCAACACATTCCACTATGTAATGAATAAAGATTTTCAACTGAAATATTTCATTCATGGAGATCTAGGATGTGTTGTTTAGGTGTTCCCTTTATTTCTTTTGAGCAGTGTAGTTCATTAGATTCATACCTTCTACAGAACATCAGGCACTCAGATTACTTCATTTTGCTGGTATCTTAAAGTGTGACATTGCAGGTATAAAAAAAAAAAAAGATAAGATTTTAACATCATAACTCAGTTATTCACATTAAATGGACTGATGTCATAAAAAGTACTTAAATTATTTAATGCTCTTACATTTTTTTTGAATCTCCATCCAGTTTTACACATCTGTTGGGCATCTGTGTGCCAGGATGTTGCTTCTATAGTGACCACTTAACAAATCAGCTGCGAGATCAACTTTATTGACTCGTCAGTTTATCTTTCGGGCTTCAGAAATGTCAGATAATTGTTATTGCGAGGGGGGAAAACAACGATAATAAAATGAACAGGGGACTTCCAAACTCATCTTGATACCCAAATTTATTTCAAAACATTTTAACAAGAAATGTAGTCCACTGCTGGTGAAACTGATGGCATCTTCTGGTCCGCAGCGTTGGACTGGCACCTCAGTTCTAGCGGGCACTGTGAGGACAAAGAGATCAGTCACGCACACCATCTCAAAACTAAGCAGAACTCAGCCGAGCGAAAAGCAGCAGAGCTCTATACAGAGACCCCAGCAACAACCGTAGATGGAGACATTAGCAGCTAAAATTCACTCGAATCCATTATTGCATTGAAAAATAAGAGTTCAGTTTTAGGATGGACCTGTGACTTCTTGTGGTTACAAATTAAATTCAGCTCGGCTTGAACTGCAAGCCCTTTATATTTCCAATTTGAGTTACTAACTGACACCCTGACCTTTTGCTACTAGTTTTCTAAGCATATGCCTCCAGAGATAAAAAAAACAACCCAAAACAAAACCATTTGAGCAGGATACATACTGCGGTAACAACACACCATACACTTCAAAAGACCCCAAAAATAATGTGTTTGTAAATTATGCATCAAAGAATTCTTCATTCAAATCTGTGGTAGTTTAAGTCCTAAGACTGGTGTGTTTTTGTATTATTGCAATATATGGTAAGCGGTTTGTAATTTTTTTCCCCCTTTTGTACTGTAATTACCAAATTTAATCAAAGCATAACACTTATTCCAGGGTTGTACTATTAAATTGTACAGAGGGTCATGTTTTTTTGGTCACTAGGTAACCCACCATTTTACAGTTACCTACTGGTAGTTTGCCAGATTGTTAAAAATATTGCCGTTTGACTTCATGTATAAAATATCAAGGGAAAAGTGCCCGTTCCACACCAGAGCCCTACGCAGTGTCCCCAGGTCTGTACCAACACCGACAGTTTAATGACGTCCAACAGCCTCAAACGCCTGTTTTTTTAGCTCCTCTCACCTATCGCAGCCTCCTGGCTTCTCTTTCAGACTCCAGAAGTGTCAGCACATCTCCCTCTCTGACTGGGCCCTTCACGTTCCTGATGATGGAGCGGTTGCTGTCGTCCATGAACTCAACACGGACCTGCAAGAAAGCAACGCAGAGTACTTGGTGGTCAACTGGAAGAAGAAAGTCACTGATGTTGACTCAGTCACAACTTCACTCGCGTTCACAAATAACTGCAGGACATACAATGACATATGGGCATCTCGTAACATGTTCTAGGTTACCACCACTTAAAAATGGTAATGTACGCGTTATTTTATGGACTAACACTGACATATTAATAGATATAAATAACAACGAAAATAATAATAATAATAAAAACATTGTTTGCCACCCTATTTAAATTAATTCCTTGATTAATTGATATAGACTATTTGGTTTTTAAAATGCCGGAGAATACTAAAAAAATTACAGTCTCGCCACAAAGGCCTAAAATCCCCCCCAGACCAACAGGCCACAACCAAAAGACGATTCATTTATTATCATGGAGAAAATAATCCCTTTTTTTTCTTAGAAGGTGGAATCAGAATATTTTAAATAAAACAACTGACTCCAAATGATTAAGTCAGTCACAATATAAAAAAAAAATAGTTGGCGATTACTTCCCGGTGTACATTTTAAACACATTTTCCAACCAGTCGACCTTTCTTGAAACTTAAGTTTAGATTTCTCCGATTTAAACAAATTATAGTTTTAATCTTTATTGATATATTGCAAGAAGGTGTTCAGTAAACTAAATGATGGGACAGGAACCACGAGAAGACCTGCGTTACTCATAGGAAACGTTAAGACAGACATTAGCCATGTTAACATACCTGTGTGCATTGTCCCTGGGAACCGGTTCTTCCGAGCACCCTGGTGACCTAAGAAGAAAACACAAGTGTACTTTGAGTATTACAGCCGTATAATATATACTGTTAATAAAAAATAAATAGGTAACCACAGAGTCCAGGAGAGAGCGCAGCAGGCTAAGGAGCTGAGCCTGTAGCACGGAGAAGGCCTCCGTGATGGAAGCGCGAGAGCTGAAGACATGTTTTGCTGATCGGTGCACAAAAGCAAATTTAGCATCAAAGTTTTGGGACCAATTGAAACACGACTTCTTATTGTAGCTGTTTCTCCGCCTGGACCTGACTAATTTCGCCGTAATAGATGTTTTCTTACTCTTGCGAGCTTGATCGGCTGCACGCGGCTGGCGTCCATGTTATCAGGTTAGCCTGGAAAGGAAGTCACGTGGTGCTCGGAAGGTATATATAGTCGAGTCAAATATTTTAATTTAATATAATTTTACAATTTTATTTTATTAAGATTTAGTTACATAAGGATCAGGTTAAGATAAATATGGATCACCATAGCTAAAACATTACATTTTAATACAAATTAAAAAAAAAAAAATTACATTTCTACTTCCTTTTCCGGTCGTGATCGGGAAATACCATCCAGAAGCTTCCAATAGTGAAATCTGGGCCAAACCATTATTCACTGTGTGAATTGTCTCTGTGTGTGGTTTATCCAGGTGTTGTAAATATATCCCCAAAAAATTCTTATTGCTTTGTGTCATATATAGAATTTTTTCAGTAATTACAAATCATTTTTAAATTTTAAACTTTGATTGGGATGTCAGTCACAAACTATCTATTCACAATACAATAGACTAGAAAATTCGTAGGCTGACCAAATCTGCGCAAGTTTGCTGTTTACTTTTGCAACATATTCATATTATTCAAATTCAGGACACTGAATCCCAATCTGCCCATACTGTCAAAATGTACTTTTGTTTTCTTGTTCACTTTATTTTTTAAATTGATTAACTACAACTATAATCTTGAGTTATTGAAAACAGATCTATGTCAATGAAGAAGAGAGGTGAGAAGATACTTCAAATGGTTTGTTCAGAATTTAGATAAAACAGTGAATATGTTATTCCAAATGGTAATTTGTACATATTTAAAGTATAAATTCAATCCTAGTTTGCCAGTTCAGCAAAAGTTCAGAAGGACCACAGCGGGATATAATCTACCTGTTGAATTAGTACATACTGTACTTCCTGTGAAAGCTTTCCGAAACTTGTTAGCAATGCAGTACTGCAATCACACCACTCTCTCTCTCTTCTTTCCACTCCTTTCCCTCTCTCAGAACTCAAAGCCTTAAATCACAACACTAATCCTTGTGACAGTATTTTTAACTTGCCTTGGGACAGAAAGAACAGCAATAGGATTAACGATTCAGTAAAGAGGCTGAGGCCCATGCAGTTGATCTTCTTGCACGCTGACTGAAAAGCACGGTAGCTCTTTCTTAATCTTTGTTTCAACTAGAAAGCATGATTTTTAGAGGACAATATTTTGCTCAGATGGAGATCTTGTGGAATATTCTTAATATTGTTTTTTATTGACTTAACTCAGACTTGGCATAAAGCTTTTCTGCCGATTTGTCTTCCAAGGTGCTGACACAATGGAGATTATAAAGCCTAAAATCAAGGTGCTGAAAAAGCGCCGCTCCAGCCTTTTTGCGACCATAAAACGGGAAGTTAGCCTTTCACAAAGTATTGAAGATCAGGAGAGTGAATTCCCCTTTTCACAGGACAGCTCGGTGAAACCATGGACTTCTATGGACAACCTTGACGCTCCTGATAAGACAAGAGAGACAGCAAAACACAAGAGCAAAGATGCACCAAACCCGAGGAAGTCAAACATTGTCAACCTGAACGTGGGCGGAAAGGTGTTTCACATCCCCAAGCATTTAGTCCTCAAATACCCCAAAACCAGGATTGGAGCCCTCGCTCTCTGTGATGATCCAGTGAAGCGTCTGACGCTCTGTGACGATTACAATGTTCACAGCAATGAGTTCTTTTTTGACAGAGACCCGATGTTTTTCCACTACATATTTCACTTCTACTGCAGTAATGTCCTATGGGTGATGGATAGTCTCTGCCCTGTCAACTTTGAGGAAGAGATTTTGTTCTGGGGACTCAAACTAAAAGACACTCCAAGGTGGGCTGCAGATTCTTTATACTCACTGTGTGTGTGTGTGTGTGTGTGTGTGTGTGGATATTTTATGCAAGATTTTGAAAAGTAGTTCTTGTGAAAACTGGCAGTAAAGCTCTTCTCCTCCTCCTTAGGTGCTGTCGCATTCTGTTTGAGGAAAAAGTGGACGACATCAGAGACCAGCTGAAGGTTAACAAGGAGCTGCTCGATGAAATCAAGCCCCATCAGGACGAGGAGTGCTACAAGAGCATGTTTATGGGCACCCTTCGGAAGATACTCTGGGACTTGATGGAGAATCCTTACTCCTCACTGCCAGCCAAAGGGTTTGCTGTGTTTTCCAGTCTCTTTGTGCTCATCTCTATTGTTGCCATGACAATGAATACTGTCAAAGAACTCAAGCAGTACAAACTTGCAGGCAAAACCTACATGGAGTGGGTGGAAGTTAGTTCCATCCTTTTCTTTGCAATGGAGTACTTTTTGCGGTTACTCACCACATCCAATATCAAACATTTTGTGAAGAGTGCCCTCAACTTTGTTGACGTGGTGGCTGTTATGCCGTACTTCATCCAGATCCTGTTTGAGACGTTTGTTTTAGATTCAGAAGACGCCAGCGCACAGGAAGAATTGAAAACCATGGCGAGAGTCAGTAAAGTCAGCAAGGTGCTCAAGGTCGTCAAATTGATGCGCATCTTCCGTATCTTGAAGCTTGCCCGTCACTCCACAGGCATGAGGGCGTTTGGTTTCACCATCCGCCAGTGCTCTGAGCAGGTATGAAGGAATATCAAAGAAACACAAAACTTAACATTGTCAGCATCTTTAACTAACGTGACGTGGTATGACTAATCATTGCAACCCCCAAAATATTCCCTCATGTTCCTTAAAAAGTAGAAAAGGAGCCAGGTGTAATTTTACGTTAAAGTCACACTGACTCAGAACATTTTAAGGTTTCATGGAAATCCACCAAATGTCGCTGTCTATTTAGAGAAGTATGTCTTTTTCTTTCTTGAAGAGAAATAGATGATAAATCCACTGTCATATCTGTGAAATCAATATAAAGCTACACACTAGACAGCTAGCTTAGCTTAGTGTCAAGTACAAAATCCACAAATCACTCGCTCGAAAGTTTACGAATCAACTTGTTATTTTTGTGTTAATGAATATATCCAAAAAGGACGACTTGTGGTTTTTACCAGGCGTTATGTGCAGAATATATTTTTGTGGCCGTGTGCAGTAACTTTTCTAAAGTCCCCAGTGGGTTCACAAAGATGTTTAAAAAGCCATTATTTACACAGCCTGTGAAATTCAGAAAGCTCATTTTTTATATATATTTGCACACGTCAGCCAGTGCTGCTGTTAACATGTGCTCTTCTGTTACGCTTCAGGTGTGCTGTCTGTTTCTGTTCATCGCCATGGGCATCTTCACCTTCTCTGCACTGATGCACTCTGTGGAGGTGGACCAGCCCGGGACACCGTTCAGCAGCATACCAGACGCCTGGTGGTGGGCTGCAGTGAGTACAGAACAAACTTCAAGCACCTCTCCAGTAAACTCTGTGTCTCTGAATTTTGGTTTCCTGAGTTTCAGTGTAGAGCAGCAAGAATCGCAGACTGCTGGTATTTTAGTGACGTTGCCTTGAACTTGGTAAGCCGTTCCTGTTTACTCGGCTGAAGAGAAGCTCAGTCTTCAGTGTCATGTGTCAGTATGATCAAGCAGTACAGTGCATTTTGGGTGTCAAGGATTAGGCTTTCTCGGATTTATGCTGCATGCCTAGTCAGATAAAGACAAAGGCGCAACGCGGAGTCGTGCTCTGAGCTATTTTTATGGTTCCACGAAGCAGTGAACTCATGACAACAATTGTAATCTTGGGCTCAAATACAGTCCTGTTTAGTGAACGATTGGCTGAATCAACTTTAGAGATAATCTCTTAAACAGGAACACAAACGATGACATCCAACTCTCATCCAACAGTAAATGTGTCATGATAGGACACGTCACGAAGTAAGAATCATGTTCCTGGTCTATACAGCTGACCAGTGAGGGGAACCAAGCTGTCAGCAGGTTAAGCACCAATTTCCAGTTAGCTCTTAGACAATTAAAATCTTACACTGAGTGGGCAGCAGATTTCTATGACTGTCTACCAAGCAAATTTTAGCGGTGGCCGCCTGTATGTTCTGTTTTTGTTTTTGTTTTTGTGTTGTAAAAATATTTAGATTTTTAAATTTTTTCTTTGTTTTTCTGCACTAACATTAGCCTCAGTGTGTCCTCAGCTTGGTTCTCTGTGCTCCACTCAGACTCATTTAAAGACATGGTTTCTATTTTGCCAGGCAGCAGCTGTTATGTGTCTAATCCCCTCTAATACGGTGTAATGCGTCTCATTTTCGGCCAGACACAGTGATTGCGTTCAAGAGATGTAACTTGTAGCACTACATTCCTGGATGTTTTTTGATCCTCTTGATTCTCAACTTCTCAAAAAAACTTAATTATTGGACCCTCACAAAGCTTTAGCCGAATAGCTTTTCGGTGCAGTGTGAAAAGGCAGACACCACGAGAATGAAAAGGACAAGAACAGAAATAAAGCTTGAAAAAACACTTTTCCGCTGTCCTCTATGTTGCTGTATAAAAACCTGGGATTCCTGGAAAAACTATAAAAACTGTGCAATAGTTTTGAGCACTTGCATGTAAGCTGATGCTTCTCGTTTCTTTTAGGTGAGCATCTCCACTGTGGGCTACGGAGATGTTGTCCCTATCTCTTATCTCGGCCGCTGTGTGGCATTCGGCTGCATCTCCTTTGGCATCATCCTCAACGGCATGCCCATCTCAATTCTGTTCAACAAATTCTCCGACTACTACGCCAAACTGAAGGAGCAGGAATACACGCAGACAAACACCGAGCGCAGCTTCCAGCTCAAGAAACGTCTGCGGCATAAGTTTGACAGCTGCTTCGAACCCCAGCAAGAAGACTCAGATGACGAGATACACTATCGGCCCAGCGGAAGGCAAACTATCCACGAGGCCGAGGACTGAGAGAAGCTGCCTAGTTGTGACCTCGCTAACCCCAAATGGCCTTATCACCCATGGGTCTAGAAATTGTAGGACTCCATCTGCCTCCAGCCCTAAGCCTGTGTGCTTTAAGACAAACAATCTAAAGGGGGTAAATGGAAGCAGCCGCAAGTTGAGATAAGCTTTAAGCTTCAGCTTTAAAGGAGATGCTATTTGAACGCTTTGTTAAATGGACAAGATGCTCCCTCTAGACAGCTTGTTACCAGTTTTCCAGAATAGCATGTGGCTGCAACTAACTCTGATTCCACTGAAATAGATGTTTGACACAAGGAGGTCAAGTAGTAGCATTATTAATCACACAACATCATGCTTAAATCACTTTAAAGGGAACCGAATGCTTGGGAAGAACTGATTTCATTGGAAGTGCTATTGATGAAATATTTTGGACAACTACATGGTTTCTTAAGTTTTACTTTATATAATCTGCACATAAGACTTATGAAAACCTTCGGCCAATACCAGCCAGTCACACAGTCATTGTCTTCCACCTTCAAGGAAAACATATATGAAAACCTGTCATTTAAACATGCCATGCATTAAAGTGGCATTCTTATCAAAAGTACTCCTTTTGTTTTTTTCCTGTAACTCAGTGTGGTCTTGAAGGCACCTCTAGGTGCAGCAGGGGATGTGCCAGCAGCGATCAAGAGCCACAGTATAATTTTGCTGTCAAGGATTACCGGGATTTGCGTTTGCGCCTCCTGCTTGCTCAGAGAAGGGTAAAAGTCAATCATGTCCTGTGCTATTTTGGTAGCACAGAGAATCTGATCAGCTGCGCACAATTGCGCTATTCAAGTTCTTACCGGCTAGTTTGATGGATGATGGTTTGTTCCTGGCACACAATAGATCCTTCATTCTTACAGATGGGCAGTGATGCTTAAAACCGTCATTCAACAGCTCATTATTTGGCTTGATCCCTGCAGGAAGACAAAAATTGAGCTCTTGGTTCTTGGCCCTCAAATGTCAGGATCAAGTATGGCCAAGCCCATTGAACTGTCTTAGCACTGTGCTGTTAGCTGTGTTTAGCTGTTTGGCTAAGATCATTAAATCAATTCTTGTTCTGGGCACCTGTGTTATCTAATTTCAGACACATTAAACATGTCCTGCTGGCCACAGGACTGTGGACACAGATGACAGTTTAGTCTGAAAAAGTTATTTCTTTTCTTTGGGAGAAAATGAAAACACGGTTAGGTTTTAGATTTAATGAAAGGGGCAGATCAAGAGGAATAAAAACGAGCGCTTTAAATAGGCCTGACAGGACCTACCACTTCAAGATGATGAGTTGCCTCTCCGGTCATGAGAAACACCTTGCACCTACAAAAAACAGTATAGGCCTTGACTTTACACAAGTGAGAGATATTTAGACACAGTACTTTAAGCATGTTTAATGTGATCACAAGTGAATCATTTGTGTAACAATAATTGTTTCCTGGTCTTTGAGTGCAAAAATGCTTAGAGAAGGATTACAATAATGTGTCCAATTCATGTTTACATTTCAATATATCTTATATTACATAACAGTAACAACAGTTTTAATAATTCTTTAAATGCAATATAATATAGTTTCAAAGGTTTTAGTTTTTGAAATCACTAGGTGAAAACCATTAGCAATTTGACAGCTCTTGCGCATTAATGTAAGAGCAGGAATGTCTCAACAAAAGCTGGTAAAAGAAGGGCACTTTTATTTTACAATGTCTAATCATTCAGATAAATTCCAGATATGAAAGGTCTGCTACTCAGTGGTGGTAAAAGTGAGATGTTGCTTGTATAAAAACTGTAAAATCAAATGTCTATTTACTGTACTTTTCTTGCTTTTGCATGACAATTCAGCTGGATGGAAAGTAAGAGAAGCGTATTTCTTGGTCAAGAGAAATTCTCTTCCTCTTCACATCACTCTTGTATTATGAAAGCTAATATCATAACATCCACATTTACTTCAAGTGCCAGAAACTTAAAGTCTGTATCTATTCGCAGACACCCGTTTTATTCGTCTGAGGGACGATGCTGCCAGTCTAATAGTATTACAGGATAAGGTAACGGGAGAGATGCCAATGGTTTAATGGTGTCGTCACCATCAATTAAAACTCAGGAGTTCTGGAGTGACAGTCTGGCTGTCCCACAAGACTCAGCCAGGACGGAAGGGACAGGAAAGATGCAGCCAAGAGGGACTTTAAGAAAAGCTCAGACGCACATATACATACAGTGGTTACATGTTGACTAACATGACTGCACATTTAAAACTAACATTTGATATTTCTGTCACTCAGGGGAAACACATGTACTGAAGAAAAGATTTTCTTTGCCAGTGGAGGGCAGGAGAAATATGCTGTCAACTGATATATTATGATATATTATGACCTCATGAAGTTGTTCAGGGAAACATGTTAGCAAACAGCTGGCAATTCAAAGCTATCAGCCACAGAGCAATACCTGCAGCATTTATTTGGAGTCGTATTCGTAGCAAATATTCAGTCTCTGTCTCTGTTTGTTTCTACCAACTCTTGAGAAAAATATATCCGTCTCTTTAGCTGCTAAATGCTCCACTCTGTTCACCAGCTAACAGTGACTTTGTCTGTCTGCTGTGTGGTGTCAAAATTGAACGTGGCCGTGGAATGTTGTTACAAACAAAGCTGATGGAAAACGTGAGACTGAACCAAAACCTTAATGTTCTGATGTGGGCTGTCAGGACCAAACCAACCAATGACACTGAACTACTTGATAGTGCTGAGAGAAACTGATGAGTCCAGTGATTCCTCTTGGCGTGTTCATCACGATGAGCAACCCTCTTGTAGTGAGACTTTAAACTTTGTATTTAAACGTATACCATACGTAAAAACTGACGTAGTCTCTGGGTCTTCAAGTCATGCTATAAAGTGCAATGCCAGTGAGGGCCATTGAGGGCTGACTCTAACATCTTCTGGCTCCTATAGAGTCCGTTTACATTTGGCATCAACAGGCTTTCTGTGTGATCCATTTACAAGTGGACTTCTCCATACGGCAATTCACACCTGGCGTTATTATGCGTCTCAGGTGACCCACTTGTGATTGGATCTCACTTCCTCGCTCTTCATGCGAATGAACTTTTACATCACGTACATATACAAGTAAATACCACATGAACCTGTAAAGAAACACGAGGAGAGAAGTGGAAGCCACCGGCTGTTAACTGTGTCTTTGCTCACTGCAGTGTCATTGTAATATGCTGTCTATTGACAATTTAAAACGAATTTCACGTTGGTAAATGTCTGAACACAGTTCAGTGAGTTTGTAATTTACGACCTGAACCGTCAGGTACTACCAGATGACTATGATTCAGGCTTAGATTATTTAGTTGTCAGGTTTCCAGTGTAGGTGGGCGGGTATAGGATTCTCGGGTTCTCACCTCTCGCTCCTCCCCAGCTCGTCTAAATATGGTCACTTGTGTCTCCAAATATCAAGATGGCGACGGCAACAATGCTTGACTCACTAGCTTTAGTACAGTAGTTTACAAACCAGTAGGTGGGTTGTTGCTTGTATTTACATCACTAAAAACACATCAGACAAGGAAAATGGAAACATGGGTGCCTCTTTCATTTCAAAGCTCCATGGCTGGTATAGTGAACATAAAGGGGAACATAGCTTGGGAGAAAAAAATTAGTCAAAGGAAATATTATTATTTGTTAGAACATAACGACAAAACACAGGCATCATAGATGATGATTCCATTGTGGAGGAAATGGCACAGTGGCCACAATCAGATGGAGTCAAATACACTGTGGTTAGTTTGACACCTGTAATATCTTGCTGAACAGACTAGTTTAATAATGATGATGAACTTTTATGAATTTTATCACCTTCTACAATGAATAAAGACTCAGAATTGGTGAAGGTGAAAGGAATAAACAAGTAAGATTGGCACCTCAACAGCTGAGAGGAATAAATCAGTGTTGACGTCTTTGGAGGTCAAAGTGCTATTCACAGCCAGAAGAACATATTAAATTATAAAGTGGAAATATAAAACAGTCATCTCTGGCATGATTGTGCAACTTTCGTGTGGCCTGGGGTGACCATGTGTGTGAATAGTTGCGTCAGTAGCCTTGACATCTTGTTATTTTCGTTACAGTCTCTTCCAATTAGCTCCCATTGTTCAATATATGTTACAGTGGAAAAACAACTCATAGCCTATTCTAGGAAAACAGGTGAGTTTTATAACATAAATTATAACATTTTAATAATTTGCAAATTAACATGCTTAAATATTGAGCGAAATACAAATTTATGGACATCATAAAAAACCCAACCCTAAAACCCCACTGTGATCTGTAAGCACAGGGCTTATGAGCATCTAAACTGCTTAAATCCATCAATGACCAAACTCAAATTATGTTTGTGATGCTCTTGTGAGTCTCAATAACCCAAAATAATTCACACAATTTCTCGCTTAATGGGTATAATGTCATAAAAAACAAGCTGTAGATCAGTATCAGACCAGGTTTTTATCTCAATGAGAGTTTCAGCCTTGAAACTTCACATCAATTTCATCCTGAGCTCTGGATCAGGACATGCTTTTCCCTCTCCAAGGCTGCACACGTCTGTCAAACAATCTGTGGCCTCAGCATTTTTTAAACCCATCACTCTGGGTACCACACAATGACTATATAAAAGGGAGAAAGAGGGAGAAGAAGGCAGAGCTACTAAAGCAGCTTTCTTGTTGTATTTTAATGTGCTCTTATATCTCCTTTCATATACCCAGCTGCATGCCTGGGATTTATGTTTCACTATCTTTAGCCTTGTTACTATGAGATACAGCAAATAGTGTTTTGCCTTGGAAATTCTACAGCAGTCAGTACAGTAGTACTGTACCAGTAGCTCTGGATCAGGACATGCTTTTCCCTCTCCAAGGCTGCACACGTCTGTCAAATAATCCGTGGCCTCAGCATTTTTTAAAACCATCACTCTGGGTACCACACAACGACTATATAAACCCCCTCGAGTTCACCTCGTAAGTCACCACACACCCAACTTCACCTCTCTGCGTCCACTCATTTGTTTGCCTCTATCGACCAACCGAAGAGCGGGGACACATCACACAAATGTCTGCTGCTAAGTGTTTGGTGTCTCTGATGGTGGTGCTGGTGGCTGCTGTGTGTTTGGTTCATGCACAGGAGAGGATTAAGATGTGTGGGAGAGAGCTCATACGTCTGGCCGTCTCATCCTGCGGTAACTCTCGCCTGAGGAGGAGCATCCCGGACGTAGACCTGGGCCAACAGGAACACATACCTCGCTGTGAGTACTTTATGTTGCTTGTGCTTACTTAAATCAACTTGTGGGTGGATATCAGACATGTTTTACATTCTTAGGATTTAGTGACAGATTTTGAGAAGTAAACATTGCAGGGCAAAGGGTACATTCCTAAGTTTGTTTGATGTTTTGAGCACAGAACCACATATTTCCGGTGCTCTCTCTAAGTCTTGGATGTATTACCTCTGCACAGGGGATCAGGACGCCATGATGGAGGAGCACCAGGTTTCAGAGAGAGCCCCGCCACAGTCTGACCTGCAGAAAGGTGTCTTCTCCTTGACTCCTCACTGGTACCACGCGTCCTCTCGGATCATACGAGCTGCTGGAAAGATATCGGATATTTGCTGTGAGAAAGGATGCAGCATCAAAGAGCTGACACAGTTTTGCTAGATGTAGCTCTCTACTGGTCTTGTCTCCTTGAGTTAGAATATATATTCTTCAAACTTTGATCTATGCTGCGAGGTTGAATGGGACCTTTACCAAGTTGCCTAATCTTTGAGAAATGAAATGAAAAATGTTTCTATTGATGTAGTGAACACTGCACAGCAATAATTATATTGATTGATCATATTTCCTAAATTGTTTTATGTGTGATGTGACAGTAGCTACAAAGATAAAATCATAATGCACTCAGGTTTTATGGACTGTCAAACTGAAATACTATTCATTTACATGACTGTTGAAAAAAAAATAATGCTACATTAATAAGCAACCATCAAACAACACTGTAATAAAGCTTCTCATGATAAGTTTTCTCTATTATCTGTTTTTTTTTGTCCAGATTTTTGATCACTGTAATCAGTGCAAGGTATATCAACCCAAATTTATTAGGATAACTTCCAGTCCTTTAAAATATTCACTCTTAGTGTGATAATATGTTCAGACTTTAGTCATTGCAATATAGTATAAAATATCACAAAGCGGGCACGATGAATTTGCATGATGGAGTTATGTGTGGTGTTTTTATGAGTACCAGCTCATGTAGATTTATGAAGAAATGAAAATGCAGCAACAGAGAAACAAAGTAAGTAGCATATATTAGCTTGACATGTTGTAAATCTAAACTGAAAAGCTTGGATGAAACAGAAAATTAACCAAAGATAGAAAAAACTGTAGAAAAAACCCCAGCTGTGTCCTCATTGTCTCAGTTGGATTACATTGCTTTTACATAATCCCTTATCACTTTGGCATTCCCCCCCCCCTTTACATATTCCAAGGTGAATGAAGGTGGCCTTCAATTTATTTTAGTCTGGAATTACAATACCCCGAAATTGTTCATTTTTTATTAACAAATACTGCTGGCCTGGTCCCTTATGTAAAAAGGTAACTTCTTACCCCACAGATATTTTATTTGGAAAAATATAGGCTGCCATTTTACAAGAAATACAAATACAATTATTTGAGTTACGCAGTGTTTAAAAATATTGCTTGGCTACCCAGAATACCCAATAACAACAAAAGTATAAGTACTTTATTTCAAAGAATTGGAAAAATACTTGGACTTTATCCTATAATTATTTGTGGACTAATGAAATTAGAGAAGTCTCCTTTAAAATCATACACCCTAATTTTTTTTCATCTGTAATACACATTTATTTGGCACTGTACCCATAGATCCTAAAATACTCTTTCCTGTATTCGTATCTAGGAACCTATGAAGGGACTTGAGTATAATTATATTTGATCATATTAACTCTGATTTCACTTTATGCATGGAGAATGCCAATACTTTATTAACCAAATCATTTTCTCAACCAAATATCATGTCCGCATCTAGATTTAATAACTCAAAACCATTATTCATTACATTTACAAATTAAGCTAAGCAATAGCCTATGAAATATTTCTTCTCCTCCCAAAATAAGAAGGCCATCAAGACAATTGGTGAGTTCATGCATCTCCTTTAACGTGGTCTAATTGAATCCAAAAGGCTTCGTAAATGTAGGCTATATCTATTTTGTTCTGTTCTGTTCATCTTGTTTTGTTTTTTTTATTGTGTATGACAGATGGTTGTTTCTTGTCTTAATGATTGGCATAATAAAGAAGGGGAAATAGTGCATTAATACTTTCAAGTGCTGCAACAGGCAGTGGAAGTGAGTACCTTGGTAGTGGGCGCAACGGTCGCCATCTTTGCTACGTAGCGGAAGAGGAGGGGCTACCAACGTTTCATCAAATGGCTGAAGCCGCTGCAATTGGAATGAACCGGTGTGAACGCAGCACTAAATATACTAAACTTGTTACCGTCCACACTAAAGTGTTTATGTTTCACTATGTACCGCTATACTGTTGTTGAACTGAAGTCAGCAGTTTACTATGAGCGTGAGATAGGAGGCACTAAAACACGTTCATCTATTTAGTAAATTGACCAAAGCTGGCGGATATGTTGGCGGGAGATGCGTTCAAATGTTGTGTTCGTCACTTCCGGAAAGCGACAGCTGGGGAAAGAATGGCCACAAAAAGTCAACAGGAGTCTGGGGCAGAGAGGAGGAAACATAATAACTGATGCTCGGCCATTGCTTGCAGGTGTGTTAAAAAAACAAATTGATTCTTAAAAATCCTGAAAGATTTGCGTAAACTATATAGCCTTTTTGTGCATATTAAAAAGTGTAGGAGACAACTTCTGCCAGCTAGTTTAAGTGCTTAAGTTTGCATGCTCGTGTTTGCATACGCCATGATAAGTGTGTATAAAGTTGTGAAGTGAGTGAACAGAATGGATACTGTGGTTTAAACACTCAAGATTAAGTTGCGCGTTCAGTATGTGGTTGTGAAGAAACCTGACCCGTGACTACACCACTGAATGTGACCGATGTGATATGATGCATGTACTGGCCAATAGAGATTCATAACTGGCCGTGTGACGCCTATTACTTTTTGCCTGGACCAACTACACAACCCAATCACTGATTGACTGATCAAAGATACGCCAGTAGTCGACTGAACGCAAAGACTTCCTCTATCCATTTCAAATTAAAAGCCCTCGTTTGTGTTTACTAGATAGTCCGGCCATATACGGTTTTGACCTTGTCTTGTTATGATAAAGTTGACATTTCCTGGTGAAATTGAGTCATAACTGCCATTCTGCCAAAGCAAATGCAGAATAATGCAGCCTGAACAGATAAGAGATGATTTATTTAAAACTTTTAGACTTGGTTCTCATGCCAAATGAACTTTGAAATTGCAAATGAGTTAACTAGATAGCATGTTCAAATATAAACACCTGCAGGCATATACACACAAGCTAAGACCCGCATTTGAGTAAAGTGACAGTGTTCGGGCAGTTTACAACACTGGACTTCTCTCCCATACAGCTAAATTGGATTGAGGCGATTAGCCTAGCCATTCAGTTCCATAATAACGGAAATAATCTCTGTAACGCGGCCAGTTCTTCACACTGAGGAGTGTATAATTCTCTCAACGGATAATCAAATGTGCTGCTGATTATCTGCCAGTCTATACTGCAGCCTGCTCTAAATGAGTCCTAATAGCAAATGAAATCAGCCTACAGTGACTGATTGGTGAAGTTGTTTTAATTGGGGAGGGATGGATTGCATTGTATGTACGATTAGTTTTAGTGTAATTGGTTTTATTTGCTGCATTATCAAACAAACCCAGACAAAGATACATATTAAATTTAGATCAGCTTGTTAGCAGATAATTTTGTTTGGAATGCTTTTAACTTCAGATACAACTCTGATAATGTTTACAACAATTGGCCAAATCTAACAAACTGCCTCTGGCCATGGAATCGATTCTATACCTTTTAAATCATAAACAAATGTATAAGCTTGTGTCCTTGAACTCGCTGTGGATGAAGCATTCTGTATATTAACAATGAATCATCAAAGACATTTGTGCATTAAACACCATATATATATATATATATACATGTATATGCAGCAACACTGCAGGTGCTCCTTCTCTGTCTTTTATAGGAAGTTTCAATGAAACAAAAATATAATTTAATACTAATGATAGGAAAAATAATGACAATGGTCACAATTATAGTTGCAGCAATTTGTGTCTACAGACAAACATACAGTATAATTCATTGTACCGTATATGGAGAATAATGTTTTCAGTTCCCCCCCAAAAAGGAGAAAAAAAAAAGAAATATTTCCCTTTTTATTAAACCAAATTGAATAATTTAAGTTATTGGTGATAGATAGACTTGTAAAGTAAGGTGTAATCCAAAATGTAATTCCACTCATAATGCATGTGACACCAACATGTGCTTTTAAACAGGTTTAACGCAGTGACTCATCTTGGCCAGCAGAGAGCGACAGATATCTGATTTTAAAAGCTGCGTTGCACTGCTCTCCTCCACCTGACATTATCTCTTCCCTTTCACACTTGACACGGGGGAGGAGTTGGTTAATTCTGCCAACCTAAGTGTGCTACTTTTGGGTTTCAGTGTTACTGAATCAAGCTCAGTCATTTCAGTTGTATCTCAGCCACATTTCCTCTCCTGCTGTGATGATCACTCTCTTAAAGCTCATTATTGTAAAATGCTCAATCACCTCAAGTGATCCTTTGTCTCCTCCTGACAAGAGGAGAAATCTGATCAGAGGACACTTCTAGGCCCCAGCCCATCCTGATTCAGTGCGGCTGCATAGGGCCTCTTTGATGGGCTCCTCTTCATGCTTGTTTTGTCAACTGAAAAGCTGCTAAACCAAATATGGAAAATGAAATCAGAGCCTCGATCTCTTTCTGTCTCTCTATCTCTTTGTGTCTAGTTTCAGTGATCAGAAAAAGCAGCAGGGCGGAATAGCACCTTCACCGAGTGCCAGCACTGCTCTCACACACACAACAACACACATGAACACACACACACACGCACACGTATGCCAGGCTTGGGAGTGTGTGTGTGTGTGTGTGTGTGGAATAGTGGGTGTCAATTTGCATGTAAATGAAATGACTCTCGGTGCTCTTTTTTCCAACAGTAAAAGTGTCAAGGCTAAAGATGCTATATTTGGTGTGCGTGTGCGTGTGCGTGCGTGTGTAGGTTTCATGTTTTTGTACGTGCTCTGCATAATAGGATGTGTGTGGGTGTACAAGACCGGGAAACCCATTTGAAGTTCATACTTGTCTATGAGAGCACTTCTTTTTTTCTTTGTAACAACGTGTATGTGGTTTGTGCGTTATATTTTGTAAGCAGTAGGCACATGTGGGTGTGCAGAGGAGACGGAAGTCACGACGACGACTGACATGTCGGTTTTTGTGTGTCCATTATTGTTCGTGCTCCGGGCACGTTTCTGCGCAACATAAACTGATGTTGTGTCAAAGATTAACAGGGTGTGCGTCTTGTCTTGCACAGCACACTTGATGAAGTGATTTACTGCAGGCTCGTTGTATTCATCCATTGTGTTGGATCGACCTACGAGAAGAAAAAAGCCACAGCACGAAAATGACCTAAAATCTGAAGTACGTGTTTGATTTGATTTTGTAGGGTACACATCCCTAACCTCCAGTCCTCAAAGACCTTGGACAACAACCGGTCAGTGAATCATCTGCATACATCTGCAACTACAACGGTGCTGGCTTGGCCTAAGGGAGGTGCTACAACAGGGTTTTCCTCATGTTTCTGGAGGGCTTAGGTGCTCAGTGGTCAACAGTGGGGGTGGGATCGGGGGTACTTAAAAACGATGCTTTTTCACGTCATTTTAGACTATTATCATTACATTAGTTATTTATTTGAAAAATACACACTGTGTGCCATTCAAAATTATAATCACAAAACCCTGGTAGAACAAGGCTTATAGTGAAGCGGTTTGAAGGGAGATTTTTCTGTCCATCCACCAGCCATCTGTAGGGACAGGTATGGTTACAGTCCAGTCCAGATCTCTATCACTCCCCTTATTGGTTCTTCTTTATTCATAAGACATTTTTATTAATACTATTTTGAAAAACCTTAGAACCTGAATTTTATTCAACATCAGAATACTGAGTGAAGTTTAGAAAGAAAGAAATGCAGACATCCGTGTTGCAGACAACATAGAAAGTACAAACTCGGTGTAAAATCTTTTGCTTGAAATAATACAAACTTTGTATTGAACAGACCTCATTGGCAGCGTCCAAAATACAACATCACCTCAAAACACAGCTGTTTGCTGTTTGGTGTGTTGCACTTTGCTGTACAGATAAGACGGATAGCAGGAAATGTTCCATTCTTGTATACGTCAGTAACATCTGTTGTCTCATTACCACTTAGTAATGAGATTTGCTTTGTAACAGGTTGATAGGTTGTAACTGCTGGTTTACAATTGGTTGATTTTTTTTTTTTAAATGTATGAATTTATTTACACCAGACATTTTTTCTTAGTCATTGCAGAAAAAGCACACGTGTAACTAATGACTCTTAACAAGTGCTCCATTCCCTTTAAGTGCCCAGAGGAGTGAGCTGTCATGAACAAAACAACCTGAAACTAACTTCTATGTAGAATGACGGAAGAAATAGTTCATGTTATTAGTCACGCTGGTGCTTTTTGTTCTGTGATTTATCTACGACTCTGCATACAAGCATGCTTGTACTCTGTACTTCACCTGTATGTAAAGTACAGAGAAAAATGCTCCTCCGGTTTCTTTTCCCTGCAACACACAATATAGAAAGACAAGATAACATACCGTATTTTCAACCCTTTGTTACAATATTGGCCTGTATAAAATCCTGCAGCTGCTTTCATGTTGGCTTTATTTAAGATCACCTCCAAGGCTTCATGATAATCACATTTGGACTCCCGATGAGGTCATTTGGACTCCGTAAACCAATAAACACACCGTCAACTGTGTGCATATGGTCCTGCCCCTGAACCTGATTGCTCTTAAAAAGACAAAAGACATCTCTCAGACCTAAGTCCCAAGTTCATGTCTATAAAACTGGTCCCTAACATCATCCCATACACTGCGAAATTTCGTTATCTTTCCATCTGCACCATCTACCATCTCCTACTGTGAAGTGACGAGTCTGTCATCTTCTCTGCTTGACAACATTTAGACGGTCTGACCAGCAGTGACAGCTTCAGGAGCATCGTGTGATTAGACGCGACTCCCAGGGGAAGAGGGAGAGGAAGGCAGAGCTACTAAAGCAGCTTTCTTGTTGTCTTTCGATGTGCTCTTATATCTCCTTTCATCTACCCAGCTGCAAGACTGGGATTTATGTTTCACTATCTTTAGCCTTGTTACTGAGATACAGCAAATAGTGTTTTGCCTTGAAAATTCTACAGCAGTCAGTACAGTAGTAACGTAAGACATCTATATCTTTTTAGCACTTGAAATAGAGCTTTATCTGTTCAGCATCATAATAATTCACGCCAAAGTGTGTAATGCACCTTTCTGCCCACTAGATGATACCGTTTCAGTTACATTTTGGCTCGGCTAGGCGCGAAAAGTACACACGCATGTATGTCAAGTAACTTGCATTACGAACGTAACGGTGCTCATGTGAAATTACTCATTGTAACCCAAACCGTGATCTTTCTTCACCCTAACCAAGTAGTTTTAGCGCCGAACCCTGGGGCACCTTACTTTTCACGCCTAGGTGTTTTCCAGTAGTTTTCTTATTTTCTACTATAAAAATAGAGGTCAACTATGAAGGAGATATGTCCAGAAAAATATTTGTTTTGCTGTGCTTATTCATATTTTTTTTAAATGATTTTGAAGGGCTTTAGGCTAGTGTAAATCTGATTCCTCTGCAACTTAAATGTCCCCAGATTTCCATTGCCTGTGGCCTCTGAACCAAAGCCAATTACTACCTCAACTTCCTTAATTACTTTCTCGCCCTATACGCTCTTTCATATGCATGTCATTATATCCGCCTAATCTGTGCAGTGAAAGAAAAGAAGCACATGCAGCAAACACCACACACACACACACATACAGAGACATTAACTGCCACTTTGTCACAACCTTGGGGCCACTGGGAGGTGGTGAAGCTGAACTAATAGAGCTGAGTTGGTAGAGGGCAGTGTGGCGGCAGCAGCAGCGGCCGCTAAACCAACTGCAGGCGAGTTTTTCTGCAGCTGCAGAGATGAATGCAACAGTGCAACACAGATGAAGTGATGCTCCGTGCTGCTGCGGCTGCTTCCAGCTAAATCTGATGGCTCTGGTGAATAACTGAATATCTATTGTTTATGTTGCATTAAAGATATCTTCATATTTTTTTTTTTATGGCCGTGTAAAAATAATAGTCAATCATCTTGTTAAAGTCCGAATTTTATAATTTTTTTCTTAGTTCAGAAAGCGATGATTAGCATTTTAAAAATATCTTATTTACAGATACTTACCCTGGGATAAACATGGGAATAAAATAAAACCAAAAAGTATGCATTCTGCTCTGTTTAGATGTGACCTGTTCGTGGTATTCTTCAGCTGTACACTGCTTTTGGAATAAATGCACAGTTAGTAAATGCATTAAAATCATAACTGGCACAGGTAACTTGCTGTGGCCAAAATCCAGTGTTCAACACAGTAACGTTACAATATTTGAGATGAGTATGGACGTCCTCCTACATCACCATCTTTTCATAAACATTGCTGAAGTATCATTTGGGAGTCTTGCCTGCAGCCATATGATATGTTTTGTTTGAGAGGTGGTACATTTCAGGTTGCTCTCCTCAGCTGTTGCTGTTCAATCAATCAGTTTGACACTTCTACTGCTAAAAATGTAAAAAGCTTTTTTTTTTCTTCAGATATCAGCAGACAGATTGATCTTAAAGCCCTCCGGTACTTACCGTCAGAGCACCGTGTATGATGTCATACCTGAGATGTGGCGCTACTCACCTGGCCCTGTCTAATGTGCCGCAATTACCGCATACCAACTTATGCAGCTCAGCTTTTACTGTGATGCAAGAATTTGTTGTGGTTTCTTGTGGAGTTGAGGCTAATTGGACAAAGCACCGAGATTCAGCTGTTGTCTCGTGTGCGTACATGTGCATGCGTCCTCCACATGTGTTTGTAGATGTGTGTGTGTGTGTGAGCTCTAAAATCCAGATATACAACAAACCTCCTCCGGTTGCGGCGGGCCAGTAGTCACACTAGCAAACAATGCAATGAAGAAATAGAGAATTAATTCAGGATGAAAGTGCGTGTGTGTGTTCGCTTATTTGTGTGTGTGTGTGTGTGTGTGTGTGTGTGTGTGTGTGTGTGTGTGTGTGAAAAGGGTCGAGGAGAAAGACGAGACAGGGAGAGAGGGACAGCGGTGGGCAGGCCCAGAAAAACGATTACTCCAGCTGCTCTTTCACAGCTGCTCCCAATTGCTTCATTGCACCTCTTTCTCCCTGTCCGTCACTCCCTCCGTCACTCCCTCCGTCTCGTCCCTCCGCATGCTCATGTGTGACTGGGCTGTTTGTAGCTGATGTAATCTTGACAAAATACTCCTCAGTGGCAGTACTTAGCTGGTGTGGAACAGTTTCAATGATGTACAATTGAATGATGTTGCTGGGAAGATGGAGGAGGGGATTACTTGGTGGGATGGTAAACTACTGTTAAAGAGTTAAATAATGTGGCGGAGGAATCGATGCTCAAATGGCTGTCCTAACAAATGTTTTTGAAAGTCGTGCAATCGTGCCTCAGATGTATTGTGTGTGGAGACACCTTTACACACACACACACACACACACACACACACACACACACACACACACACACACACACACACACACACACACACACACAAACACAAACACAAACAGACTCGCTCTGCATTCCTATTGGCTCGCCTCTTTCGATATTCCTGTCGCTGTTATCAGCCAGAGGCTACTGTTAAAACATCAGCAGTCTGTTCACTACACTTCACCTAATCAAAGCTAAGCTGCTTGTGTAAAGTCCAGTTCTCCAACCCATCCGGAGCTGTGAACGAGAGTGCACGGGCTAGGAGAAAAAGCTTGATGAAGATGTGTCTGAGAAGACAATCTGCGTGGTCTACAGTAGACATTTTGCAGCGTGAGGTGAAGGTGCACTGGGAATAAAACATTTGTGTTAGTCTCAAACAGGACTGATGCGAGCTACAGCTACAACTTTACGTTTTTGCTATTTGTACCCAGGTGGAGAAGATAGTGAAACCTGTGATCATTAGAAAAGTCATTATTTTTCTACATTCTGGGACTTTGTACTGAAGCTTTTCCATGTTAACATTATTGTGCTCTGTGTTTGTACAAAGCTTGGTAGTGCTTTCCAATCAGCTGGCTCTCATTGGCTATTTCAGGGTCCTGCTCAATATTTCCTCGCTGTTGCTTCTGCACTACAAGATTTTAAGGCGTATCGAGGAAGACTCTGATAAAGATAGTGTCGGTAAACTCTTCGCATTACAGGATTGTTTGGACAGATAATTGGTTCAGACCAGCTTTGAATCTGCAAAGTCCCCATGACTGTTAGGAGGGAGGAATCGGTTAACCTCTAGTTCGAGGCCAGCTTGTGTTTTGGCCCTCCCTGGATAGGCTGTGCCGGTGACATATGCTCACCTCTTTATTGCGCTGTGTATCATTGTGGCGACTTTTGATCCTGACATAATGCTTTTGTAGATGAAAGCTCCACCGGTTTTGGTTCTCTTTTAGTATGGCAGAGTTTTGTTAAGTTAGATGGTATGACCCAACTAATGTTCCTCCATCGTGGACTGTCTGGTCCTTTTCATCAGAGCATTGTGAATGTGGGGAGCAACTGGTCAACTGTGTCAATTTACTGTATGTGTCAAACCAATGCAGTGTTTGGATAGGATTTCTTTCTTTCAGCTGCAGTCCTGTACAAAATAGCTGCAGCGTAAGTTTGTGTTTGTCTATTTTTTTTTTTTTTTTTTTTTGGCATTGTTGTCTTTGCTTTAGCTCTACGACTGTATGTATCTCTCTGAACATTTGTTCTTCGGCTTTTCTTTTCTTTCTTTTCTTTGAAGTCTGTCATGACCGATCTTTAAGGCAGATTTCTGATTTGTTTTAGCAAAACAATCCTCCTCTTCATTTTCAGACTTTCTTTTGCACCAAAATTGCATTTTATATTTTTACAGTATGTGTGTGAAATTAGTCGATGACATGATTCAATCAATGAAATAAGTCAATAGCTTATGTATGCTTTTCCCTGTCTTATCATTTGTTAAGCGTACAGTTACTGGTCTGGATAGAAAAGATTGTATTAATACAAGAATGTAATTATCGAACAAATGCTGACTACTGGCCTAAAGGTAGTATTTTGTTTTCACATAATGTACTAGTTCTGTTATCGGAGAAGAAAAAAGCGTTAATGCAGAATCACCTGCAGCTCATTCAACACAACGGGCTCCCATGTGTATTTCAACTTTCACCACCTACAACCAGCCTTAAGCATGACCAAACACCCCTCCACCCCCCATCATGCCCTCCACCTCTTCCTCGTTTTTATCTCCTTTGGCCTTCCCACTCCCCCTGCTCTCCACCTGCCCCCTCATCCCTCTGCGTAGGTGGCTGCTCTCCTCTTTCCCTCTCCATACACCTCTTTTTGCTCCAACTGCCCTGCCATGCATAATTAAGTTTCTAGTGGAAATACACCCTCCCTGTCCAATTTTCTGTTTTCTCCTCCTCCATTTCTCTCCATGTCATTCTGTCTTCCTTTTCTTGCTCTCTTGTGAATAAGAACGGTAAGGCTGCCATGGGATTGCCGGAAATCTCTATTTTTCTTCCTCTCGTCCTCCGTCTCTTCTCTTCCCTTACCACCTGCTCTCCTCTGGCCTACACTGGAGCCAAGTGCCAGGCCCGTCTTGTTAAGTGATGATGTTAAAATGCTAAATCACACCACCACAGCCACCACTGTCACCGCCTCCCTCCCCGCCTCATTCTGCGAAGGGTCTCTGGTTTCACTTTGCGCTGTCATCCTATCCAGTCACACTCATCAATACGCAATGCCGGAGCTCCATCAGCCTGTGTAGTTCTCTTCCAACATTAGACAAGGTGATGTTTGGGGCCTTACCAACGCCATGTTAATGTGCATGTTAATGAGGTTGAAGTATCGGACTTCCTTTGCTCTTTCAGTTTCATGTCTTCTTCATTCAAGTAAAAACATTGGGTCAAATTCCCGTCTCTCGGTTTCACTCCCACATTCTTCCTACACTAAAAAGCTGAATATAGTAACATTCAATTGAAGAATCTCTAAGATAATCTACTCATGTGGTATGACGTCAGGCTTTGTTAAATCCGAACCACTCTAACTTGAAGCAAAAAGTCACAAATTTAAGACATGAACCAAGGATGTCATCAAAATTTTAAATCTTGAGCTACTGAGACACTTTTTAAATAACGTGTTAAATCCAGCCAGTCCGATGCAGAGAAATGTGACTCTGGGTAACTCCGAAGTTGCTTTATTTACACTTGTTAGGGTTTGGGTTCTTCTCTGGCTTGCTAATGTTCAGGTTAGGTTACCTGTTACCTATCTGCTTTTGTGCCTCGTGGCACTTAAGGCTCCATTGACACCAACAGGCAAAAACGGCACTCTTCCTATTCATTGAAAGGAGGTAGTGCGGATAGGTTTTGGGAGTGATGACCCTAAGGGGTGCAGAAAAAAAGCAGCGGCGTGTGGCAAGAGTAAATAATCTTTTTCTGAAATGACACCTGATGTGGCCAATCATGAAAGCCCGGGATCAGCTTGGAAGACGCTCACAGGAAGGACAGCATTATTTGCCATATTGCGAATGCTAGCAGCATGAAATTGCGTGCAAAATGCAATGGAGAGTAACATTATGTTTCATGTGTACTCACTCACGCATTGGGCACCAGTTTAAAACCCACTTTTTAAAAATGTGTTGATGTGGACAGAATATCACTTGTTAGGACCGGTTATACCAACAGCATGGCCAGCAAATGCTGACAACCACAACAATGGGGACTTCCCTCTGTGGTCCACTTTAGATTTACATATTTACATACTCTTTATGCTTACACACTTGGTTAAAATACATAATACTTACATGCCAGGCGTCCCTATTTTTTTTTTAACTTATCTTTAACCCCTGAAGATTTTCTAAATCTAGAGGTTAAAGATCAGGTAAATGGGCCACGTAGTGGCAAGCCCAAACTTTCGCCCAACCCTTCAGTAAAGTGCCATTCCCTGATTTGGTGTGACTGTAGGCTAAAGCTTTTTCTGCTCCGGCTCGGTAATAAAGCAATTTTATGAGGAGGGTTATCGACCCTAAGCCCAAACCACAACCAGGAAGACCAGGGGATCACACTTTGACCTGTTCAGCATGGATGTCCCCACTGAGAGTACAAGGCTCCAGCTAAAGTAGCTCTAAAGGTCATGCGGACGGCCAAACAGAAGGTGCTGATCCCTTTGAGAAAGGTTACACCAACATTCAGGAATCACCTGGATTTGTTCAGACTTTGACCGTGTGTGAACCCTGCAGCTTCACTGTTAGGCCATGACTTGCTGTGCAGTCAGACTGATGTTACACTCGCTGCTAATGGTCACTAAATACCTCCAAGCCAAACAAAACAAAACAAACACCTTGGATACAAATCATGTTGCTTCGAAATTTTGTTCAGTATTGGAACTAAATTATATTAACAAATACATTTGAAAAGAAATGTAACGGCTACCATTTAATCAAAACCATGATCAATCTGGTGCATAAGTGAAGCATTTTGTGTGTCCACCATCCACCCCATCCACCTCCTGCCGACTCCAAAGCAGTTCATAAAAGTGGATGTTAGTCATTTAACAAAAATACCTTGTATTTACTTTTTCAATCAGTAATATATAAGTAATTGTCTGTGAACATAGAAATGTGATGATGCCGTGTCAAGTCTAAAGACAATATATTCACTTTCTCCATCACTCTCCAGCAGTGAAGGTGTTTAAGCTGTAACTTTACTCTCAGGTCTCCCTGTTACCCTTAGTAACCCTTAGAAACAAGGCTTGAATAGCTTGTTAGTCCCCTGTGTGCGGTTTTTATTATACCAGGTAGTCCCTCTTATCAGCTAATGCATTTTCCAGCAGTTACTGTACCACTGACCCACTGGTGGCCCTGCCACCAGCTTTAAGGCTTTACAGGATTTAGGCTGGTAATGTACCTGGCAGTTGCTCACCCATAGCTGACATTAGGGTAGGATATCAGTGATTCATTACACAGTAACTCACAATGTCTGGATTATACAGGGTTATTGACAAAGAGTGCCACAACTCCATTTATTATATTACACACAAAATAATTAGATCATTCAATCAATTCAGTGTTTTAAGTAATGAAAATACAAACCTTCAAAAAGTTGGCTTCACTGGAGTCTGTCCAGAGAGAACCTTTCCTGAATATCATATAAGTATTCATGATTATAACATGTATCTGGTAGTCATGAGCACAGAGAGCGGCAGTTCCTGTCAGACATTTTCAGCACACTAACTTGAGCCAAGCCTTGAATATAATCCAAGGCCATCTGTTGGGTAGATCCTTCGATATGCTAATTAGGTTATGCCAATCTTTCCTATTTACAATTGAGGCCTGACAGTGTCTTTGAATAGAGGAGGTCAACCATGTCACAGATGGATTAGAATATTAATTTAGTTTAGTTTAATTAGTTTAATTTAGTTTACAGTAAATCTTTTACTGTAGAGGCAATGTTACTGATGTCTGAACTCACAATTAGATACTCAGTTATTGATTTTTTTTTTTTTTGTCCTTTACATAAACTTCAGTGTCACTACCTTTAATAATACTGTAAGATGCGACAACCGTGAGAACTTGAATCTTTGAGTATTTAAACTTCCGTGTTTTATCACAGTAATGAAAATCACAGAAACAATCATTAAACACCAACTCTTGCAAATGTAGTTGTGTGCGTGATGTCGTAAGCGTGCTTACTAGCCCCGGCCAGTGGAGGAACCGGGAGGAGGGACAATGGAACCGGGCCCAGTGTGATTGCGCTCTTTCATCTGCAGTTGCTTTTCTGGTGACCTGGTGAATATATGTTCAATATGTGGAAACAATCTGTTTGTTTAGCCACAAAGGGCTCCATTGTGTTCACCACGAACTTCATGTGTCTGCTGTTTGGTATTGGGCTGGTTGCCTATAGTGAGTTTATTTTTCTTCCTGGAAAAAGCTAGATGATGCTGCCAATAACAATAATATTGGAGCTGTGAAGTAAGAAGGTTTTACAGATTTTTCCCTAAAAACCTACTACCTTTTACGCTGATGAAAACGTATTAATCCAAAACAGTAAAGACCTATTACGTCAAGCTACTACAATGACATTGTTAGTTTTGGTCGTTTCCTGTTTAGTTTTGGGTATTAGAAAAAAATTTGAAATGTTGTTAGTTTTTGTGAAAGTAGTCTCTCTCTCTCTCTCTCTCTCTCTCTCTCTTGTGTATGAGAACATTTATTGACTTCATTCACTAAAGGCTGTCATAATTCATGTTGCCATCAGTAGTTTTCTCTCTGAAAAAGTACCATATAAGTCAGTTAAAACGTACCTGTGTAGCCGATATGTATCCCTTTTTATTAAAAGAGATTAAAGGTCGAGAACAAAGAATAGACCATAAAAGCCTCAGCAAACCACCCGAGGCAGTAAAAGAGGAACATTCTTGAATCTGATGCCAAATGTGTTTTGCCTTGACTTTAGCAACAAACTGGAGTCTAGCAGCCTTACCAAGCCCAGCTCCCGATAGGCAGAAAACAAAAGGAGAAAGCAGACACACAACAAATACACAACATGACCACAAGGGTCTTCCTCCGGCAGTGTGCAGAGCAGCTTGAATAAAGATCACCAGATATCGTCACACCTCACAGTCTTGCCTCTTTCAGTAGGTAGAAGTCTTCTCCTGTATGTACTTGTGTGATGTGATTATGTCAGTGTTAGTATTATTATGCAGTTCACAAGTCTACTTGCAGGAGTTTTCCCCCAAGAGTCGGTGATATTCGCGGGCATGAGTTTAGAACACAGTTTTAATTAAAAGGGAAATTATAAAAAGTTAATATATTCCTGAAACCTACACCTCTCACAGAATTTCTTCAGTTGAGATATTTGCAACTAGATTATCTAACAACAATAAGAGCCTGGTAAAGAGTATTTGTTACCTACATGCTGGAGGCTTGAGCTCGTCTGAGCCTGCAGTTTGCACAAAAAATAACAGTGTTCAGATTTGAATGGTTACATTCAATGCTTTGTTACATTTGTGACTAAAAGTGCAAGTCTTGGTGCTTCACAGTTAAAGTATTCGGGTGGTTTGCTAATGAAAGGCTTTTAATTTGAAGCATGAAGTGGTTAAAGGGACACTGTGACACACATGTGAAATACACTTATTTTTATCCAAGCACAGAATTAGATCAGAAGATTGTCGTCTGTACGATGAATATGGAGATAAAATCAAGATATCCACAACCAGTTAGCACGGATTGGAAGCTGTCGGATCCAGCCAGCTTTGTAGATGTAAAACTACAATTAATGCCAGGTTTAGATTACACAAATTCAGCCTGATTCTGACACGATTTAATGGCCTAGTTTGACTTATCCTACGACGTGTTCCTTGATGTCGAACAATGGGATGACATGGTGCTCTCTTGTGTGCATTTGTAAACATGGTGTGGAGACAGTGGGATGCTGAAGGTTTTGCTGTCAGGTGAAAAAAACTGAACAGAGGAACGAAATGCATACCAATTATTTTAGTAGTATTGTAGTCTTACAATATTCCTACATCTAGATGGATAACATGGAGGGAGGGGGTGTTGCATTACTTTGCTATGTACTGAGCATATCAGTAAAATACAACTAAACAGTCTTGTAATGCATCGGTATCAATTACACTCAACTAATTCTTTCTGATCTTTGTGTAAATCAAAGCAGTGATGTAAACAAATCAAAATTTAACCACAGTGTTGAATAAATAACACCGTGTCTGTGAATTTCCTTTCAATCCATGTTTTCTCTCAGTTTTACCACCCGGCTTATTCAAATCTCCAGCTAGAGCTTTAGTCAGTGTCTAAAAAAAGGACTGACTTGACGTAATGGGAACATTGTCAAAATAACCCCAATCCTTAACTCTTCTCTCAAAGTCCCATTCAGTCATTTTTTTTTGGACTTTAGGTTGAGGAATTTCCACATCCATGTTTGAAGATCTAGAGTCAAAATATTCACTTATTTAAGGCAATTTTGACAAGTATTTGATCATTTGAATAGACTTTCACAGTGTTTGAAGACCATAATAAATTAAATGTATTTGTTTGAGTCCATCTTTGAAAATATTTGTTCAATAATTTCACATTGATCAGAGGTTGCAGTCTCACTATCCATTTGTTTACATTTGGATCACAGATTGTAGCTTTAAGAAATGGGAAACCCCAAGAAAGAAGCTCTTAAACTGTCCGACAAATATGCTGAGTAATTCCATATTTAGTTATTTATCCTCATTAGCACGACTGCATGTGGACCCAAACAAGTAGCCCAGCACACGCATGGATTGTGTTCCATTACTAAGCATAAATATATATATAGAAAATCTCTGACTCACTGCTTTTTTCCGTTCCATGTCATTCTCACACATAACTAAAAAAACGTAAGCCCTGAAATCCTCCTCTTACAGCTGCGGCTTTGAAACACAATCCATCGCAGTTCATGATGAAGAGGCAACTGCTGTAAAATCCAGTTGGAGGTTTGCAGAGATAGATGGGAGATGAATACCTCTCCCCATCATCCCTCTCTCCTTCTCCAATGCACAACCGGTGAAACACACACTCGCATATGGACACGCTTTCTCTCGCTCTCTGTGACTTGCATGAAATCCACCCACAATTATACAGCATCCTGCACACAACTGCAGGGGAATCTTTCAGCAGCCTGGGTTTGGTCTCAGTGGGCAGCGCTTCACTGCTGAGTGTGCAGCCTCTCCTGCCCTGGTGGGGGGAGGCCTCCTCTGTCGAGGTATTATCTGCTCCCATCTAATATTCATCAGCTGCTGGGAGATTCGTGACGACAAGTCAATTTGATCGGCTAACAATGCACCGAGGTGGTCGGTGTTGTGTGCTCAGGCAGCTGTATGCGAGTCTACATTAAGAAGGCATAAACAGCACACACATGGACAAGCATGTGCAGGCAGGCTGAGTGGTGCCACCAACATAAATATGGACTTTTTCAGGGGAGGTTATAATCAATCGATTGATTAATACATACATTTATACACACAACAGCTTTTTTGTTGTTGTTGTTGTTGTTATTTGACAAAGAATTACAAAATTATCATTTAATATATCATTTAAAAGATACAATGATAGCATAAAATTATTTTATTGCAAGCTATATAATCTATTACCATTTTCATTTAGTCAAACCGTTTAAATGCAAATGTAAGTGGATTGTACTTGATTTTATTTATAAAACAATAATTTGCAAAGGAACTCCCAAGTCGTTCAGGGCGAGAGAGAGTGTGTGTGTGTGTGTGTGTGTGTGTGTGTGTGTGTGTGTGTGTGTGTGTGTGTGTGTGCGCGCGTGTGTTTGGGCGAGTATGACGTGGTAATGGGTCATGTAACGGCACACTGTGTTTTCAAGAGTAAATTGATGTGTGTGTTTCATGTGTTCTCATACGGTACACACACAGCTCTTCACACAGAAGGCTACCCCCTCAGTCACTTTACTCCCTCTAAATAGGAATCAGCACAGCCGCAGCACAGTGGACACTTTAAAAGTGATGCACTGAAGTTGTTTTTGCTTTTATTATCAGGCAGAGTAAGAACAAAGATGTGAATGTGACAAAGATCGTGCTGAAACATAGTGGGCACTTAAACACACTGATCCACTAGAAAAGCTGCAAATAAATCCTACACATCATGTAGTAAAACAAAATTGGCACTTACTGTGCCATATGTGTAATATATTACACCTTTACTGTATATAACTCTTAACAAATGTTAAATAACCATAAAATAGATGACTGCACTGACTAGATTTGTGTCTACATATATGAGCACATTAAGTAAAGTGACACAGAATACTTTACTGAGAGTATCTCAACACATACAAAACATATTCCCTGCCGTCCCCCTCCCCGCCCTTCTCTCCTCTTCTCCTTTCCCTCTTTTTCTTTTTGGCATCCATCACTGTCCGCTGCAATGGACTGCGAAACAAATTTCTATCACTATACA
This sequence comes from Embiotoca jacksoni, assembly GCF_022577435.1. Taxonomy (NCBI): domain Eukaryota; kingdom Metazoa; phylum Chordata; class Actinopteri; family Embiotocidae; genus Embiotoca; species Embiotoca jacksoni. Next base: position 103,679 of record NW_027185363.1, on the reverse strand, counting down.
TTACAGGTTAAGAAAGGGAGCTGGGAATGTGTTATATATGCCGGGTTCGATTTTTATGTAGGGTTTACAGGCTCGTCCATCATTGCTCTGCTAGGCACCCTTGTGCACAGGGCCCCTGACGAGATGTTGTCTTGGCACCGCTATCAATCACCCTACGCTTGCCCGAGCCTCGTGCCCGATGTGCAGGTGGGGGCATGTGTTGTAGCTGCAGGATTCCCTCCCTCCTTCCTACCAACGCACTTACCTCCCTCCGCCTCTCACAATCATTCCTCATTTGAATTGTGCGTTTAAAGCACGTGTATATCCAGGGGCATTGAGCCCTGCTTGACCTCTGTGGGTCTTCCTCCGTCTCAGTACTGCAGAGAGGCCCAGGCATTGAAAGACAGGAGATGATTGGGTAATAACTGGGCGGGCCCTGGGGAAAACAAAGTTAGTTTAGATCCACCTGGCGCCACTTACTTGGGTCAGAGCTTTTAGGAAAATATGAGGTCATGCCTTCATATGAAATCTATGGAAACCCTAATATGGCTTAAAAAGGGCATATCATTATGAACAGAGGAGATCACATCCAACCCAGTCTCACAACAAAGTGTGTGATAGCTTCATTGGTCATGGGGCTTTCACCCTAGAGACCAGTGTTCGAGTCAATGAGAGCAAAATTTACTGTGGATTTATTTAAATTAATATAATTAAATCTACGCAATATATTTACTTTACATAATATACCTAAGGTCTGGGACACACTGGATGCGAGGCGTGTGCGTTACCTGTTGTTGCATGGCGTGTTTTCATTTAGGCGTCCATGTTAACAGATTACAGCAGGTAGACGTGATGTCTATTTTTCACGCAGGCCGCAGGGAAACAATGTGATCACATGTGCACTATAATCATAGCAAAAACCCAATGTAGGCTCTAATCATATCACGGCGATACTTTACCAGGTCATGGGTGGGGTTTTCTTCGCTGCTCTCGCACAACCTCTATCTCGATGTGTGTCTCGCTCTGAACAGGGGTAAACAACAATCATGTGCTTGCTTTTTGGTTACAACTCATCACTTGTCAGACCTCAGAAATTCAATACTGACAGCCATTATCAAAGAGAAAATCATGAATTCAATGGCAGGACCTGCAGTTCTGCACCGCTGCTGTCTACGGCACCAGTGAGCTTTCACGTGGTATGTAAGCAGGCCAATAGGAAATAATAGGCCAAGAAAAACAAAGGCAGCTCATTTGTGAGACATTATTTTATAATTAATGGTTTGTGCTGTGGACCAACGAAGCTATCACACATTTTGATTTTGGCTGACACGAGATGGCATTAAACAGCATTTAGAGTGGAGGTGACTGGATGAATTGATTTGTTGCTTCATCGTCAGGTATAATTTCAACCCTCCGAGACCATGAGGGTATAACCATGATGCCTTAATTTGTCCGTTTACTCTTTCTGCATCTATACAGACGACATATAGGGTTAAGCAGACGCAGGATATTGAAACGTGTGCCACTGCTGCTCAGGCAACTGCTAATCCTTTTTCTCCCAAAGTAAGGCGGATTATGATTTGAGAAGTGCTCCTTCGCCCTTCACACTCCACGGTGAAAGTCACCAACCTATCAGAGAGCACGGGGTGTAGGGGGTGGTGGGTGGGAGTAAAAAGTGCTGGAGGGGCGGGGGGCGATGGGGAGAGGGCTTAATTAGGGCAGATCACCGTCGCTCTCCACCACCACCACCATCCCCAGTTCCTGCACTATTCCCTTAGATCCCATCCACTTAATGTTCTGTGAAATCATATTCTACTCCCCAGAGAGGAGAGCAAAATCAGAACAATAAAGTGACACATTTTAAAGAGAGGCAGCACCACGGGGAAATAGACTGGCTGTGACACATGGAAGATGTTGTGGGCTGATGGACAGCGAGCACATCTGTCTGGTCCGTTGCCAACAAACAGCATCCGGCTGAAACGACAGCTGTCTGGAAGATGCTTCTGCAATTCAAGCAACTAAAAACAAAGGAGTCTCTATTGTTTTATATGGCTGATTGTTCCAGTGTGTAGATTAAACATTGTCTTTAATATAGGACATCCTAATTTAGAAAAAATATAAAATATTTAAAGTTGTTTTGGATCACATTGCTGCTTCTTCTGCCTTAAATAAGCAAAGAACTACAGAAGCAGTGAAGTAAGAAATACAGTATTTTATTACAAGTGTCCTCAGCCGACTGATATTAAATGCATTTCTTTTGCTAGATATTTTCTTTGTTCTGCAATTCATATTTAAAATGAAAGAAATATAACTTTTGTTATCAGTTACTAAGATTCGTTTAACAAGCAAGTTTTGCTGAGGTTTTTTCCTGTGCTGTGATATGATTCAGCGATGCTTCTGCTCCATTTAGTTATGTGGAATAACTAACTCAATTACCAAAATGTCACTTCCATCAAAATGTATACTTTCCATTTACAAGTAGTAAAAAAAAAAAATAATCAATGGGTTAATTTAATTTTAGCTTTTGCAAAGGCTAGCCGCGGCTATCTGGTCTGCCAGGCAGTTGTGTGTCAAAACTACTCTGTATAGCCTTTAATTGCTTAGTGGGGAAAAAAAAAATACCAGAGTAAAATTTAAAATGTCACCATGTCACTTGAAGGTTAAAACAATACTGTTAATAGCTGATATTTCACCATGCCTGAAGATTATGAACAGGAGGTCAGTTTTGAGCTGCATCCTGAACAGCCAATTCAAGGTACATCGTTAAAGTCTCAGATGGACGGACCCTGTTACATATTAAACCTAAGCTGCTTTAATTCCTTAATTAGAACTGGGTCTGTGTCAGTCTTCTGCTATTCCCTCTGCTTCATTTTAAATTAGACACAGTTACCTACATGCAGAGCAGTTGACTAGTATTAATTGTGACTAACAAAGTAATGTTGCTTTTGGGTGTGGCTGAAGCTTATTTCCCTACATTTCTTTTGTTTTTTTGTCCCTAAAGCAGAGCAGAAGCAAAAAAAAGGCACTGAAGCAGACAAGACGGCCCAGAATGCAGCAGGCTACGAGCAGCGAAGACGTCCAGCAAAATGGAGGTAGTCAAATAGACAGAGGCATAGCGTCAACATGCACACAGACATAAGAGGGAGGGAGGGAGGGCTGTCAGGGAGGAGGACAGAGAAAAGCTGGACCAGCACAGGGCTACACATGGAATACAAATAATACACAGACTGGACAAACAGCTGGCCAGACAAAGACACACACACACACACACACACACACACACACACACACACACACATATGGAGACTGACGGATAAGAAGACATCCAGAGGCAGGTACGGTGGCCGAAACCCAGACATCTGTGCTGAGTGGGGCAGACAGACAGACTCTCCATGCCTTGAGGACACTTGGGCAGGAAGGAGAAGCTAAAGCTAATTCCCCCACTGTGTTTAGCCAGTTAGGACCCTTCAAGAGCTGAGTAGGTGGCTTTACTCCCCACCCAGGAAAGAAAGAGAGACAGGAGAAGAGAGCTCCAGCATTTTCCAGCAGTCAGATAGCATCTGGATTTTTTTTTCATTAGGACATAAGGCAGAATTATCATCCAGAACATCTGAATTTACCCCCATCCAGTGCGCCATCTCTATCACTCCCCTCCAATCATTTCTAATGCACTCTGTCTCCCCTCTCCCTCCCTCGTCTCCCACTCAATCAGATAACCGTTTTTGTCCCTTCCTACCTCCACTGTTTCCTAGATCTGTCTTTTCCCTTAATATCTTTTGTTTTTATTTCTCTCTTACTCTTGTTCTAGTATATATTTTTAAGACCCTGTTTTTTCACCCCTATGTTCACCTAAATTCTCTGTGGTGAAAAAAAAACAAAAACCCGTTGATAATTCCTTGTTCCCAGAAGTGCAGACTAATTCTTTTATTTTAGAAATGTAGTAAGGTATCCGTTTTTATCCTGGGAAGCTTACTTCAGCAACACAGCACACAACGAGATTAGTCTCATAAAAAATAGAAAGCATTTGTTTAAAAATGTGTAAAGAAAACCTCCGTGCCTGATCTGTGGCTGATCGTCATATACACCCAAAAACAATAAAAGTCGCATGAAATATACTTTAAGTCAACTTAAATCACCAGACAAGCAAAGAAAACCTGCCTGCAGACATTTAAGATGTTTTGATTAATACGTATTAAACCGCCTATTCTCCTGCATGCAAAAGCATTACTGAATGTGTATTGAACATAGTGAATGGCATTAAATAATCATTTAAAAAAAATGGTTGTGATAAATGACATTTAAACAGGCCTTTTGCAGGAGAAGAGTTTTGTAGCTTTAAATTGAGGCGCTGTATGTTTTGTAATTTCATTTTTTTTTTCTCAACACAGAGCCTACATGCCGTAGTGCCAATGCGGCACTTTTCTCCTTTTTCTGTCAGTAATTATACACCTCTGATTAAGTGCCTGAGTGACTAATGCAACCAGCCGGAGGAGGTCTCTCTCATGCCTGCGTTTCTTTTCCTTGCTGTATGGTATGCCTGGGTCTCCCCCCGCCGTGTGACCTGCAGGTGACGGGGAAACCTGCCATCAATGTGCCCGGAAACCCTCGACGCCAGCACGGCGCAGCATGAGCTAAAAATAGTCCGCTGGTGATAAATAATGAAACATCTCCCCATATGCCGAGCGCCCCTCTACTTTCTGACCGATTTCAGACTGTGCGGCTAATTGTACGACTTAATTTGCTGGGTACTTGTCATAAAATATGAGCGCGGGCATTTCTGAGGGGGAAGATTTAGTACGCAATTTTAACAAATCTAAAAACATGAAGAAATCTTGATTAGCTTTTGAAAGGGGAAGCATTGTGATTATTGCAGACACGTGGGGAAACACCATCCAATGCAAATGCAGCCTGTTTAAATTCAGTTTTGACAAACACACGTGTAGATTAATAATTTAATTTCATTCAGTGATTACAAGATTTATAATCAATCCTTTTAATGACAATGCTGAGATGCACCGGCCTACACTTGTATTAATGACTGTAAATATAGCATTAGATCTATATTATATGTCATTACATGTTTATTAATGGAGGTATATTTGCTGAACACTCCCTAATCAGCATTCATATTTAGTTTCATTATATACCACTGCATGATTTCTCTCCCTCATCTTTCTCATCTCTTTCAAAGACCTTTGTAAATTCAAACTGGTGTAAAAAAAACAACAACGCTAAATCAAAGAAAGCAGTACCGTCCTGTGTGGAGGGAATGACACGGCGCTCCCTTTTCTGTTTTTCCTGGCTGTCTGGTCACGATTCAAAGCCCTCACAGCGGGGAGCTTTGTGTTGATGCTGCTGCAGTTGAAGTCCGCATGGGAACCCCCCTCTTCCTACTCCTGCTCCTCTTTTCCCTCCTTCTCCTCCTCTTTCTCCTCTCTTCCTCTTCTCCTCCTCTCTATTCCATCTCACCCTCCTCCTCATCCCCCTGCTGCTCCTCTTCCTCTTCCTCTTCCTCCTCCTCCTGCTTCTTTTCTCTCCCTCGCTCTCCTCCACCCACGCACGGCTCTCCACGACCAAGAGGCTAAAAATAGCACCAGGAATCCCCGCATCAATTCAGAAAGAGGAGGAAGAGGAGGGGGGGGGGGGGGGGGGGGAGGGGGGGGGGGGAAACGTCAGCTCACACAAGGTCATAAACCCCCCTTCAGTGGTTTTCTTGATTTGTCACAGCTCCCATCAGAGGTTTTTTTTCCCTCACAAAACCCACACCATGTCAGATTTTATTTTATCGCCCGGCGTTGATAAAAGTCCAAATTGTATTGATCTCCTCTAAATCATATTAAACGCCCCTCGTATCATGAATTCCGTCTCGGGGTGGGAATGAGAATTCACTGTGCACGCAAGGTAATAAAATGAAATAAAATAAAACAAAATGTGGGCTATGATAATAATAAAAGTCTTTCCATAGCAGAAATGGGGTTTCATCAGAGCACAAACAGTTGGGGAAGAGGGAGGAAAGAAGAGGGAGCAGCCAATAGCTAGTAACAATGAGCTGAGCATGTGCTTGCAAAATTTCAGAGCGTGTCTTCTCCGTGATTCCATGCCACAAGCGACAGGAGACTGCAATGACTGGGAGAGCCCCTATTCTTAGTAAGAGACTATTGATTTTCTTGCTGTCATTTACAATCATCGTTGATGTGTCTTCTGAAAGGAGAGCGGCTGTGCAACCTCCATCAGATAAAAGGTATGTCTTTCCCTTCTCTCTTTTCCTCATTTCCTTGCCTTTCAGTTCATTCTTTTCTATTAGTTAAAAAAAAGAGGGGAGTTTGAACGGCTTACATGATGAAATTGCAACTAATAACATTTATAACCCACTTCATTTGCATTTTCACACCTAAAAGCACTCGTTTGTGACTTTTCTTTGCACAGATGGATTTTACCTGACATGTAGCTACAGCTTGTGAAAGCAGAAATGGACCCTTTGTGTGTGCTATATGAAGGGGTATTCCCTGTATTGTAGTCTGATTGCCAGTGATTCTACTATTTTCTGCAGATGCTGTGAAGTGATCAAGTTGAGTGGGAAAGACGGTGAAGTGTGTGTTCTCTCCACAAAGGAGGTTTCCTAAGCTTTGTCCTTCATAGAGTAGTGTACAGCCCATCTCTGCCTGCTGGTGGGGAATATGAGGGGGTCAGTTGGTCATCTCCTTTGTGTTTGTTGCGTCTCTGATGATGAGACGGCGACCAAGTCTTTGAACCTTTGCATCAGTGATGAGCTTTCTCCTCTCTATCGCTCATCACCATATTTTACAACCGGACAAACTGAGCCTCTCTTGTCAGACGCGGGTCCCGTCCGCCCACACGGTTGGTCGTGCATCAGCGTGCACATGCAATCGCAAGTGCACGCTGATGCACGACCACACGCCCTGAGGCGCACATGTTTTGAACACGCACACACCTAGGCAGGACGTCACATCTTTGCACGTATGCGGAGGGGCACACAGATAGTGTACCTCTCTCACACACACACACACACACACACACACACACACACACACACACACACACACACACACACACACACACACACACACACACACACACACTATAAATGAACCATGCCCTGATTTTTTTTTTCTCTCTTTCCCTTTGTTCTCTTCACTTCCCCTCATCATCAGCTGCTCAGTTTAATGCAGTGACAATATTGTGCTCTGTGAAGAGAGGTTGATGGTCCAGTGCTTCTGCCAACGCAGTGCCAGACAAAACAAGGCATGTGTTTGTTGTTGTTGTGAAGCAAGAAGATGTCATGTCCAACCCGCTTGAAATAAAATCCGGGGACAATTCTGTGATTGCTGCATTCACACTGCTATACCTTGATCAGAGGTAGAAGACAGTGTGACGTGTGCAGTGTTTTAAAGCTTAATGATATAACGTCTCATGGGGAGATAAAAGAGTTAAAAGGCAGTAATTGCCACATCTATATGAAGATTTAAAAATGTGTTTTTTAAGTTGTCTTAAGTTGACATTTTTGTGGAAATACTTTCTGGCTGACAATGCAATATTTCCTTGAGTTTTCATCAGATATAAAAGTGGACAGAGTCTGGGTCTGAAAAATTAGGGCAATGCAAAGTGCAATAAACTGCAATACCATGGATGACCACTAGGCGTTTGCTCCAATAATCTTTGGATCCATAGACTCCCATTCAACTTCTCTCATGAAATAGAAAATCAATATATTTTTTCCTCGAGTAAATTTGGTGTTGCTAGCTAAAGTCACTCCATCTTATTAGTTTTCTGGCGGTCCTTTCAAAAATAATTCTGTCATTAATTAGAAAATAAGCTTTAAAAAAAAAACTCTGTTTCTGGGGCGTGTCTGTTTGATTGACAGGCCTGTGGTGTAGTCAGGTTTCTGTCGGTGGGCGGGACATAGTGTTATCGGGCTTCGAGTCACATCCCCGCCAGCTTCTCCCCAGCTCGTCCAAATATGGTCACTTTTGGCTTCAAACTGCACTGAACTAGCAAGATGGTGACGGTCAAAATCCGAACTCGAGGCCTCATAACAGCAGTTCACAAACCAACGTGTGGCATCTCTGTTGACTGCCGCTCGCTTGTCGGTCATAATCTCCTAGTTGAAAAACAGATCAAATCTATTATTACAGTAAATTAATAGAACTGTCCAGTGACAGCTGTTACCTGAAAAGTGAAGAAGAAACCACCTTTACATATTGGTGGTGTCTGTGTCTGCATGGACGGTGTTTAGTATGAACTAAGGTGACTAATTGCCCTCTTGTTCATCCTCTGAGATTGAATCTTCTGCTCCTCTAAGTTTATGGCCTTGTGTTGGGATGACCAAGGATGCTTCTTGAATATCCCCACATTCAATTCGTTAAATGGGATCTCTTCTTATCTCATCTCATCTGCTCTCATCTCGTTTCATTTCATCTCAGATGTTACCTGGCATGCCCGTGCATTACAGCTGCCGCCTGCATGGACCACTTCATCATTCCTCGCGCCTTGGCGGAGTTTGTGACAGTAATAGAAAACACTTCATCACCGTTGTCCGCCTTGCAGGACTTTCCACCCATTTACGGGACGGAGGGATGCAAACACGTCAGCTGATATTTAACAACGACCTGCCGTACCTGCCTCCTCCTGAATGATGACAAAGGTGCTTTGTCATTTGAGTACCTGAGCAAATCTACCTAATGATCTTAGCTGTCAGAGATAAATTCCACCATTGGGCAAAGGGCCCTGCCACTGCTGCGGCTGGCAGCCTGTATCTCCCAGACGCGCTGTTTCAAGCCTGCCCCTTTGGTATCATCTCACACTGGCTGCACCGAGTGTGTGATGATAGCGCAGCCCGAGTTGAGTCACGACTCATCTCTTATCTTCAGGATCGCAGGTAGTTCATCACGCGTGGAGCATATCAGCGTTTGCACAGGCCAGCTGCATCAGTCCGACCGAATATGTGTCACATTATTCACTGATCATAACACTGTATCAAGGCCTGCTGGCGTTTCTCCTGCACCAATCACTCAGTCCTTGGGACATTATTCCAGCAAGTCAGTGTTGAGTGAGATGACAGCCATAGCAATGACATGCAGTGAATTGACAGGCTAATTCAAGATGGCTGCCTTTGACTCAGCCATCACATATGATCGAAAAGACAAACAGCATGCAGAGGTGTTTTGAAAACCATTGCTTATCTCTTTCCTTTATCACCCGTCTTCAGAATAGCTGTTGGTTGAGCTGCTGGAGCACCAATGATGAACTTGTCTTTGTGATGTAAAAGGCAGAAGAAAAGCATAAACTTTCTCACTAAACTGCACCCCAAAAGACATTAGATTAAAGTGTAACATCATTTTAACCCTTAAATCCATACCTCAGATCGTTAGCGTCATGGGACTACCCATACGGCCTTTAGTCAGACAAATATCTGTAGGGGAAGAGATTATAAACACATGTATGACTTATCTTCCAGTGTAGATGATTCTGTGTTGAGATAATACGCTAATCTCTGTACCTGTGTGTAATTATTTTTTGGTTTACTTCACAGTACAACACGTTTTCTTTTTTCCTCTTCTTTTCAAAAGAACCCTTTTGATCTATTCTATGATGGCGCACCTGCTCTTTTTAGATATCTCTCTCTTTCTCTGTACTGTCTCCTCTCACACACATGCACACATACAAGTGAGCACACTATCAGTTTCTCCCTCTCCTTCTCTCATGCACACATGGATTCTCACACATCTCCCTGCTTAGCCCTGGTTGGTTTTCTCTTTCTCTGTAATTACAGGCTTCTTATCTACTTCCTATGTTACGTGCTTCAGCCATTGGCCTCCTCCATGTTTCCTCCTCTACCATTTTAGTGTCACAGATCTTCCGCTGCTTCTCCCTCCAGCAGCTGACGGGGGCAGAGGCACACAATACGCTTTTAACATTGGCTGGACTGACCGAGAGAGGGGGAGAAGGGGGAAAAAACACCAAGACGGACAGAAAATGTTGGCTTTGGTGTCTGCGGCCGATTGGTGAATGTGTGTTTGTATGAGTCCAAGAGTTGTAAAGTTTGATTTAATTATTCATGTGGAAGCAGTAACATTGCTTCCCAAACTAGCAAATGAAACTCCATCTTGCCAAGGAACTTGCACAGGTCACAGCGACCAATTACTTAATGAAAATGATCAGGTTTCTATTGCAGCTTTGGCCTGAGATCCACTCCAAATTCCTGAAGGACTTCACGTAGGCATAAAACAGCGTGTACCACAGTTTTCTTCCACTGGTTAGGCAAAGTGTGCCACCGCTGCAGTCTTTTAGACCCATCAAAATTCCAAATGGCTGAGCCAGCTTTAAGGAAAGGATTATTACTTATTAAGAATGGCTAATGTATGATATAAAAGTTGGCTCCCTCTTCATAGCCATCCCCTCCTGTCTCTTTGGCTCAGGCTCCACTTCTCCCTTTTGTCCTAAAATGATGTGTTTGTGTTATTCTTGCCGATATTTTTACATAATGGCCCTTTATTACGCCATAAAACTGAAAAGAATGCAAAATTCGTTTTAAATCCAGCACTTCCACTGGTCTTAAGAGCGCTTGCTTTATTCCACATCTTTGTACTGACTGTTGTGGACAAAATCTCCAGAGCCTGTGCGATGGGGAAAAAAAAGCTTTCTAAAGGCGTGGGCTTTACATAAAAATGTATACAGCAAGTAAGTAGAGAAATGGAACAAGATAGAACAAACAATCATCCACCCAATTCAATCTCCTTTTTCACCTACAGACATAGGTGTTGAACAGACACAAACAAGCAGTGACCGATCTAAACACAAGAAAACAGATTTATATCGGCTCATCAGCAGTGTTGGAATGTAAATAAGTACATTTATTCAAGATTTATACCTAATTTGAGTACTGTAGTTGATAGCCTAATATAAATTTTATGATATGTCATCCTTCTACTCTTCTACATCTCAGAAGCAAATAATGTACTTTTTATTGCACTACATTTGTCTGACACCTTTAGTTGCTTTTCAGATTGCATTTTTTTTAATACCCGGCCCGTCCTTCAAAACCCTTTGTGGTCAATGTGTTGATTTTGAATCTTTCTGATAAACTCAAGGATTTAACGTTCCTTTATGGGTTGACAAAAAGGTCCTACTTTTTAAGCTCAGTTTAAAAAACTCTTTTGCTGGAAAATGCATTATCATCAAAAAGCTGAAAACAGGACCGTTTGTCTGAGCTCATGAAAAGTTGACTTTTTCAAGAGGTGATGTTGTTACAGGACAACACAAACATAATAATCTTATAGAGAATGATGCATTTCTGTAGCGTAAACTACCCAGCAGTATATAAAACAATTAATATTTGCTCAACCTTTAACATCAGTTTGATACAGAAATGCACAGTAACAATAACATTTAATAACAATTTTCACAACGCATATCTAACATCTCATATTTTACATTTGCACTTTTAGAGTGAAATATTTCACCATGATTTGAGCTCAGGGCTTGTTTACAGTTCCAGATTTATCCTCAGAGATAACATATCAAATCTACATTTTTTTGTCATAGATAGCTAACGTGTTGAACACCCTGAATGAAGTCATCGTGTTTACAGATTAATGCAGATACTCTTAACAATTACTGAGGGATAAGAATTCCAGTTTTATAAATTTCCATCCTTACACTTTAGCATGCAGTTGAGGAGAGTGATGGTAAATGTAATTTAGATTGGCACTGGCTTAGATTAGATGCAACATTAACATTAATGTAGGAGTAATAGTCATCCATAACATCTATAAAGTAAAACACTGACAGGGAGTCTGTATTTTTGATACCTTATGTATATTTTGCTGATAATACTTGCATACTTTTCCTTATGCAAAGGTTTGAATGCAGGACTTTTAGTATTGGAGTATTTTGACTGTGGTATTAGTACTGTCGCAAACCGGCTCAAAGCTTGTAACGAAGAGGAAGGGAGACGAGACCGGTTGAAATGCCAATGGAGAGTTTTATTTAAAGTTAACAAAGTTAAACTATAGAAGAAACATGAGGTGTGAAGATGAGTAGCATCAGTGGTGAATGTAACGCATGGATGAGTGAGAAAGGTGGATGCAAGTGTTGAAGGTGAACGATAAAGTCAACCGAACCAAACCAGGAGATGTGGAGCCTAGGAGAGAGAGACACACAATGAAACAAGGCTGGTATTTGTAGCACTGGTAGAGGCCGACACAGATGCCACCACATTACCTTAACGGCCCTCCCCGACTGCAAACTCAACAGGAAAAGACCACTTGAGCCACAGCACACAGAAAGGGAAGGATCGTAACAGTACTTTTACTTAATTAAAGTACCTGAATACTCTTTTAACTAACTTGTGTAGTTAACTTACCACTCGTTTGTCTTAAAGTTCAGCCAAAACAACAGGATTTAGGGGTTTTACTAAATCAAGGGAAGGGGTCTTCAAAAGTTAGTCTTTTTTAGAATGAAATTCCCTCTTCATGTTACCATCCCTCAGCTCAGCATGGAAACACTGTCTACAGAGAGGATTGCACATTTTGTCCACAACCCTTCAGTCTTATACAATCGTTCCCACAGCAAGTAAAACGTTTACACTCTCTGGGCAGTATTGGGAAATTTTAAATTACAAGTTACCCTGATAGAAATGTAATAAGTAATGTAACTGTTTTAATTACTTCATCAAAGTAATGTAACTCATTACATTTGAATAGTTCATGATTACTGAAACATGTGAACTAAGCAGTGTAAACCTCCCAAAAGTAATTAACACAGATTATCTTCAAATGTTTATTAAAAGTTATTTTATATAACTTAAATTGAGATTTAAAGCACAACCACCAAAACGGACTGCAGTAGAGGAAAAATGTTCCCGCAACCTCAAACCAAGACTACATTCAGGTCCATGCTTAGTGATGATAAAAGTATCAAAAGGGCTGTGTACTGTTCACAGGTTTCATGAATGACTCTTTTTAACTATCTCCTCCTCTTCTCCAAAGAAATGGCCAAACACCTCGGTGTGTTTACAAATTAAATTGAGACAACCAATGAAAAACAAAAATCGAAATTTGAGAGCATGTATGTTCAGATGAGTTGAGCCTGTCCTAGACAGAAAACGTTCCCGCTCAGCAAAAAGAAAAGCAACAGGATTAACATTATATTCTGCAAAGAATATATTCAGATGTAACCCCTTTGTAATCACCAACATTTTGAATAACTGTGATTTAATGTAATAGTTGATGTCAATAAATGTAACTGGTTACAAGTGTGTGATTTATTTGATTTAACTAGGCTACATGTAACTATGTACAAGTTACATCTAACCAGCTACTCGTGTAGTTACTCCCCATCAGTGCACATGGGCGCTTCATAGACTTTTAATTAATTTTTTTCATTTATCCTTTTACCGAAGCTATTATTAGATGGACCACCCTCTCAGCTGTATGAAACCAAAAGACATCTGATGGACAGTTGTCCAGAGACAACAGAGTCTATTTTAGTCATTCGTGCCCGAACTGAGCGCCAGTGCCGCCTGCGCCCACCCTCTCTCTCTCTCTCTCTCTCTCTCTGTGTGTCCATCTAGCCGGTTTCCTGACTGCTGTGACAGTAAAGCCTTTATGTTACACTGAGCGCATGCAACAGAGGCGAGCGGCGGATCACACACACGGCAGCCTGCGAGCCGACTGCAGGCTGTGCATGCAGCACCCATTCACAATATTTCGGACCGGTAATACAAAACCAGGCATATAAATTATTGAATGCCATACTGCAAGGTTTATAGGCTGCATGGCATGAGGTAATGCTGCAGCCCTGTTGATTTCATATGTTTCTGTTGGCCAACAAATGGAAATGTGTTTGATAAATAGATGTCCAGAGTGATTTAGCTGTTATCCCTCTCATGAATTTTAAAATGCTGACACTTTATGGAGATCTGACAAGAGGGGGGAGGCAATCATTTAGAGTTGGACATAAAACTAAGTGACGTTCAGGATGTATCTCGGCAAAGCATCGTGTTTGACAGGCCAGGGGATCTTTTTGGGTGACGTAGCAGTAAAAGTGATTTCTGATTATGCAGGGTGGTCATGGCAACATTGACAAACTCGATGTATTAGGTTCGCAGTGGATTAAGAAGATCGACCATGTGAGCAGGATTTAAACACCTTTCTGCATCTCCACAGTGCCATTCTTGTAATAGCCTAACACCCTTAAGGAGTGATCGATCCGCTGCAACCTGTGCGCATGGCAGGCAATGGACCGATATTGAGTCGAAGGCGGTGTTTTGGCTGTACGGTGACGTTTTAAGGCAGGTCCTGGTCAAACCTACCAATGATACAAGTCGGTTCTATTCTGCTGGGACTGATCGCAATGAACGGGTGTCGGAGCTCTGCACGGCAAAGGAGCAACCACAGCGAGACGAGGCGATCAAGGGGATGCGGCATCGGTACGCGGGAGCTGTCCATCAGCACCAAATCCCCGACGAAAAGCAAGGAAACAGCAAGCAGAGCCGAGACCAAGTCGCTCCTGTTTTCAGCCTGCCGCCCCCGCCCTCTTCTCACCACCGAGACCGCACTCCGACCACCGCGGCTCAACGCCAGAGCCTCCAGGAGCTCCCCTGTTTGAGCCAGCCCTCTCGGAGACCTGTTCACAGCGGCGACCCTCTACCTCTGGCGAGCTACGACACCACCCAGCGAGCTTCACACCGAGGCAGTGAACCCAGCACCGGGCAGCCGGCGCACCTGCAGCAGGATCCCTGGGCCCCGGTCGGTTCTCAGCAGCAGCAGTCGCCGCAGTCGGAGAAGCAGCCTGTTTTTCCAAGCTGCCACTGCAGTTTTTCAGAGCAGGAGGCGAGCCTTTTTCAAAATCAGCCCCTTCCTGTCGATCCTCTCCCACCGCAACCCTCCCCACTTTTTCCGCCGCCTATACCACCGCCACCAACGTCGTCCTCCTCTCTGCTCTTTCCCCGGGAATCTAAAAGGGACGGTCGTCTCCGAAGGAGTGCCAATAATTACCAACAGGCAAGCATCGTGGAACGCTGCAGGGGAGGAGGAGGAGCAGGAGGGCACCGAGACCACAGGCAGTTGTTGCAGCAACAGCAGCAGCAGCAACAGCAGCAACAGCAACAGCACTGTCATTTAAGACTCCAACAGAGGGACCCCTCCCCTGAAGGAATCCGTGCAAACTCACAGAAAGGGCGCTCTTTAAATGTATGTGAGTCAACCGAAGCCAGGAGAGCATTCGAGTCTCAGACTCAGGACCTGCAGCAGCAGCAGCAGCAGCAACAGCAGCAGCAGCAACAGATCCCACAATTACGAGCGCAGCAACAGCTACTGGTGGGGAGCAGTTTGCCTATCAACTACTGCGCCAGCGGCTCAGGAGAGCTATGTAGGACTCACCAGGCTCCACTGCTGCAACAGCAAGAGCAGCAGCAGCAGCAGCAGCAGCAGCAGCAAGGCGCACTGGGGCTCTGTCCCCAGCGTCCGCAGCACTGTGAACAAGACCGCAATAAGTCTGGGAGGATCACCGCGCAAGGCGATCAGGCGCAGCCACACAACCGCGACTCTCGCGTAACCCCCCCGGTGACACAACAGGCATACGCGGGGAACTCGTCTGCGACTGGCAGCAACAGCAGCAAAGACAGCCCCAACTACGGCTCGAGCTATCACCTGTGGCCCGAGAGCCCGCATAAAGGAGAGGAGAGGATACGCATCGACCCCCATAAGGTAGATTTTTTTTTTCCCATTTTCTCACGCGTTTGGCCTCTAATGACAGAAACAAACTGGCCTTAACGTTTTTATTCAATGACCACGCCTGTCATATGATTTTGATAGAGAACATTCGCCTTATGTGTATGTTCCTCGCGCGCGCGCGCGCGCGGTATGTGTGTATGTAATGTTTGAGTCGTCATTCAGCATTAGGCAGCTTTTACCGGAATGCACCGATGTAACTATGACCGTACATGTAACCCGGGAGTGTGATGTTTGTTATCTAACCTGGTATTTGTTTCATTTGGTCACACAGGCACGCGCATTCGCGTACAAAAACGCGATGGCGGGCGCACACACACACACACACACACACACACACACACACACACAGGCGCACACACACCTGTTCCATGTTGCAGTGTTGTTTTGGGTAGCCCACTGAAAATATTCAAATGACGCTCCCCAGCAGCCGAATTAGAAACAAAGCGTTTGTTGTTTCCACAGAGCAGAGGGGTATCTGAGCGAGGGAATTTTTATATTTTGGCTTCCAGACACAAGACATAATGGTTAGCTTTATATCATGAGGCCTACACCTGGCAGTGAGAGCATACTAACTCACTTCATACAATAGTATGTGCTGTATGTTCTGTTTGGAGAGATGCACCATACAACAATCATGTAATAAAACAGCATATAACACGCATAATATGCAAACTGAACATAATATTATTATGTGGCACTAAAAACCTCAAAAGGTTATTACATTCGACAAAACAAATGTCAGCAAGGAACTCAAGAGGACGAGCAAACGAAAGAGTCTGACTGACAACACGGATCAAAACATATGGAGGAAATAGAAGGGCAAAATAAGCTGAAACATCCCTGCACGTAATGAAATCATATGTTGAAGTGTGATAACAAGTGGAGAGGTGCATGTGTTTTAAACAACAGGTAGAAAGAAGAAAAAGCTTTGCTTGGGGAGAACATTTTAAGTAGTAAGAATGTTTCATGATCCAGCGAGCCTCACTGTGTCTAAAGTGACAATAAGTAATCTAGAAAAGTGTTCTTGAGAACATTTTGTTATTTGGATCTTAAAGACAAAGATAATCAGAAAAATACTCAATCAAATTGCAAGGCGTTAAAATAAATTGTTCCTGATAATGTCTCAACAGGCACAAAGTGCTACCAGTTATCTCTCCTCAGAAATGTGACTGATTACTGATGGACATATGAACTCTTAAACAGATGTTCATTTTGAGGTGTGAAAGTTTATTATTATTTCTTTTATTTTGAAATGATTACTTCAATTTCCCTCAGCATTTCTTCCCAGGGAAGTCAAGGGGACGTTTTTTGTGTCACGTCATGGGACAGGAAAGAGGACAGAACGGCAGGCTTCGATAAGAGTGCAGCATCTAAATAGGACCAGCAGACTCCTTTTTATAATGCTGCAGCCGTTTTCAGGGCATGAGTTGGCACCAGTAGCATGACTGTTCTGAACTTGGCTCAATTTTGGAGCATCAGCAGAACGCCTAAATGACCAAATGGCTGAAGGTGATGCTGACACTTTCTTGAAGTTGCCACCAACCTGTTATAATTAACTTCACAGGGTGTTTTGGTAAGGAGAAGGATGCAGGGAAATCATAAGTAAAGAATAGTGTAGCCAAATCTTCTCCATAACTTGTTCAGATGTCCAAAATATTGGTCTCCAAATACCTAAAGATAATATATGAGAAGTATAGCGGTAGATTAAAGGGCTTTGTTTTCTTCTAATCTGCTGCCTGAACTGCATAGAGGAAAGTAAAGGTGTGAATATTACAATGTTGTGATACTATTCTCTCTGTATACAAGTGAGTGGAAGTCCATTGTATAAATTATAGGGTAAAAAGTCATAGAAGGAGCCTAAGAAACTGTATATTGAAAAATAGTCCAAGTGAATACTCATTCAGAATATGATATTGGAAGATTTTTTTTTTTTTTTTCATCTTTTCCAAACTGATCTGACAGCTAAAGTGAAATTAGAAGCTGGAAAAAGGTGCGAAAAGTCCGAACGCAGCAAGATACCAGTCATGACTACAAAATTCAGAATTGGTAAAAAGATGAAGATGATGAACTTAGTGCTCTTATAAAAATTTGGAAAATGGGATTTTGACATTTGTTTTATAATTATCCCCTTTTTGTTTTGCAGCTTTCCATCATGTAATTGACACTGTGAACAAGACATTTACTTATCGCATAATTATTACATAATCCAGTTTCAGTCGTGAAACTGGAAATCTCAAAGGAAAAAAAAAAAAAAATCATCTTTGAAGTGCTCCCATGACAGACTCGGCCTAAGTATCAAACCTTTTCCAGTCGCTCAGATCTGACCGTGCCAAGTATTTTGATATGGCGAGACATGCATATCTATTCACGGATATTTGTGGCATTGTGGTTACATCTTATTGACTCGCCCTTAATGAGACAGCCCCTACCCCCGCTCCCTTTTGAAATCCCTTAAACAAAACACTCGTGACGGAACTAGCTTGATAAAGTGTATGCGATTACAGTATCCCACAGCACACCCTGCAACTCGATAGCTAGCCCAGTGAACTGATGGCAGGTAGTACTATATTGTGTCCTGCCTCAATAACATTGTGCTTTCAAAGGTGCATTGCTGCTTCTATTGTGATAGGCTGTGTAAGTACTCTAATGCCTGCCACTTACTGCTATTGTGATCTCCCCTGCAGGGACACTGGTGTACATAAATACTGGTGGATTGGCTATCATTTAACAAGGCTGAATTTTGAGGATACACAGACGTGGTGTTCGGCAGAAATCTCTGATTAATCACCTGACAGGAGGTCAGATCCGGGGCCATCCAAAGCCAGAAATGTTTCTGAGCTCTGAAACTCAATGAAATGCATTCAAAGCTTAAAATGTGGAGGCAGTAAATGTAGCAGTAAAAGAAAGTGGGCTGTCTTCTTTGCTTTTATGCCTTTTATATATTTTTTATTACATGAATTCTGTGTGTCTTGTTGAAATGCTATTTGTCGGAACCCAAGCTGGGGAACTCATCTGTGCTGCATTCATGCAGCATTTTAGGACTGCAACTATAACTTCTTTCTTTCTTTTCTGTGAACTTTTTGTAAAATGTATTATTACCTTTTGCCATTTTTATTATTTATAATACTGATGAAAAATAGTGTGAAGTCACCATGATAATTTCTGAATGCGAGATCTTCAAATCGTTTTAATAAACCCACTGTTCAAAAAACCCCAAATATTCAAATTTCAATGATATGAATTCTAGAAACGTAGAAAATCCATATATCTGAGAAGCTTCAATCGGAGAATTATGTTTGATAAATAATTCATCGGTTATCAGAATTGTTGATTAATAACTAATTGATTAATTGACCCAATTATTTCATTACTACTGTATTTAATTGGAGAACAACCTTATCACAATAACATAATAGTTGGCATCTCTATTATTATGTTTGCTTATTATTTCATTTGATTATTTATCCTACTAAATTAATTGTTCGATTTGTAAAACTTCAGAATATAGTTGGGGAAAAAACTATGAATATTTCTGAAGCTGATGTGTTCAAAAAGCCTGTTTTAACCAATCAGCAGTCCAAACCCAGATATAACTATCACATACAGGAAGACAAAGATAAACAGCAAGTCCTCAAAACTGAAAAGCTGGACCTGGAAAATGTTCGATATTTCTGCTTAAAAATTTAGATTAAAAACTCCCTGATTATCTGTACAGCTGCTTGTTAATTAAACCGACTAGTCAGTTAATTTATTAATGATTTCATCTCCACTCACCTCACCCGATGCTCTGTTATAGACTGTGCGGGATATTAACTGTTAACATTGTTGTTAACGTTATGCAATGCAAAAACGATCTTCTCAAAGTTCAATTAAAATGTCCTTCAAAAACAAGCAAACAGAAAGCAGATCAGGCATTAAGAGGAAAATAAATTACAATATTTATAGTCTGGTGCCACCTCTCTTCAAGCTGTCACATCACCCATGTTTGTTGGGTGCCGAAGGCCTTCAAGTTGCTCTACTGTAAATTTGTGAGTGTGTAAGACGAGTGCCAGCCCGCCTTTCAGGAGAACATAAGGTTGTATGTGTCACTGCAGAATGGATGGCTTGAAAGAGGAGGGGAAAGCTATTACAGTAAAGCCTTTTGTGCAGCTCCTGCCAAAGTGCAGTCCAACATGCGTATAATCACCCTATATGATCTGGGAAAGGTCAAGACAGTGTATATCAAAGTGGCACTTGCAAACAACTTAGTGTCTCTTTGACACTGTCTGGAGGATTTAGCGAGGTCGTCTTTCGTAGTGGTTGTGTGTTTACAAGCTCTGACGACGACCACTCAACAAAGGTATAAACGCAATGCTTTTGTTTTCACTCCCATTTTTAATGAGCTGAAGTAAAAGGTCTGACACTTCCTTTAGGCACAGTCTTACATTTTGTTCGTTTTAGTGCTAAGTATTAGCTTAGTTATTGAGCACTTCACCTTTGACGAGGTTATCCATCCACCTGACAGGTATAGCACAAGCAAACACCATGATTATTGTAAAAGGCCACTAAAATGTGCAGTTTTATCTTGAAAACTATTTTGCAGTATTAGGCACAATTTCACATATGGCTACAGATGTGCATTTGTTCTTGCAAGCAGTGCGACACATCTTCCTCACGAGTTGATCAGGGTTATTGATTGTGGCCTGTTGAATGCTTGTCCGCTCCTCTTCAATTGCTCTGCCAAGTTGCTGGATATGGGCAGAAATGGAAACATGCTGTTGTATACGCCGATCCAGAGCATCCCAAACGTACTTAAATGGTTAACATGTCTGGTGAGGATGTAGGCCATGGAAGAGCTGGGACGTTTTCCGCTTCCAGTAATTCTCCACAGATCCTTGTAACATTGGGCCATGTATTGTCGTGCTGCAACACAAGGTGATGGTGGTGAATGAATGGCACGACAGTGGGTCTCAGGATCTCGTCAAAATATCTAAAATGGCAACGGTGACAGCTTACAGTCAGCATGTCAATTGCCTACTCTCTCAAAACTTGTGGCATTGTGTTGCGTGATAAAACAGCACATTTTCGAAAGGGCCTTTTGTTATGAGCAGCTTAAGGCATACCTGTGTAATAATCATGCTGTTTTAATCAGTCTCTTGATGTGCCACACCTCTCAGGTGGATGGATTATCTTGGCAAAGGTGAGGGACTCACTAACACAGACTTAGAAATAAAAATAGGAGATAAACCTTTTGTGTGCATAAAAGAAGCCTTGATGTTTTACTTCGACTCATGAAAAATGGGAGTGAAAACAAATATTATATTTTTGTTGAGTGTAGAAAGTCAAGGATTGTGTTTCCCAGACTAAAGTTTCTGGGAAACACAATTTTGTACAAAAAAGGAGAACATTTGTTCTTCCTTTTTTTAAAAATATATATATATATTTAGTTTTTGTTTCTTTTATCTGCTACTTTTTAATTTTTCTCTTTCAAATAATTTTTTTAAGTGAATCCTATCAAAGCACGTGTGTTGTTGTTTTTTTTAGCTTTCTAAATGAAGGAAAATGCTGAGGTAATCAAGGTGTTGGCTCTCTTTTTAAAAAGTAGTTTATCTTATCAGTTGTGTGTTTGTGTTGGTTGTGTAACAAGGCTGAGGCAACGTTGAACGCTGGAGCTTGGAACAATTGATGTGGACAGATCTGCTTACAGCGTTATGATTTACCAGCGCGCTTATGCCGGGAGAAACATTATGTTGATTTAAACTTTCTCTATCAGTCATCTCTCCGCTGTTGTTACAGGTCCGCCGTTTGTTTTTCTCTCATTAGGCGTCCATGTTTCCACTGCCTTGCGCATTTGAGCCTGTAAGAGGCCGGCCAACACCTCTAAAGTAAACAAACCACACTGAACAATTAAATGTCAGACAAGGGGCAGATCCAAGCTCACATGCCCTATATATGACGAAGGAGCGGCACTGCTGTAGCTATCTGATAAGGACCGTACCAGGAGTGGTTGGTTTGGGCTGCGGGAGCCTCTTAGTTTTTGGCTGCAGCTGGCAACACACACGGGCAGTAAGTATGAACATGAAGCTCTTTTAATAATTGATTTCTGTTTTCCCTATTTTTTTTTTTTATTTTTTTTTTGTCCGCTGTGTTTAAGTGCTCCTGCTCTGAAATAGATTTGTGTTACCATGTGTGTTGCTAGGGAGAGATCAGCCTGGTATTGTGTAGCAGCCTCTCTCTCTCTCTGGGGTATTGAGTTTGGTCAAGGAATCATGTGCAGCACAAGATTATCTTTTGGATTTACAAATTGCTTCACACTCGCCTTTAACGCATGTTATACGCACATTCAGGTTGGACTGTCACGTCTCTCTCTCAGACACACACACACACACACACACACACACACACACACACACACACACACACACACACACACACACACACACACTGTAGGGTAGCCCACACAAACACTGATATTACTGTAAGTGGTGTTCAAATAGTGCTCCACTTGATATAGTTCATTCGCTTTGCGTTTCATTTGAGTGAGCCTGCACAAGGAGAGGTGTATTCAATTACTTGCGGTCCAGTTGAATACAAAGAGTGGAAAGAAAGCATGTTGGGTTTTTTTTTCCTCAGATGCCCAGAGCGCTTGCTTACCCACTCCACCAGCGGAGTCACAGCATGTTTTCACTCCTGTCAGCAGCCCATGTAATTCATAACCCGACCTGTTTCCCTTTTTCTAATGCGTGTTGTAACTTACAATTTCATCTTTTTAAAAACTCTGGAGCATGCCAAGTCCCCACCACGGCTCTTTGCTTAATAAATGACCGCAGTTCATTTATATGGTAATTCCTGTGAGATGCTAGCCAAGTGATGCCAGGCATATAATGTATCACCGCAATGCATATGCTTTATGGCTAATTAGGTTATTGATCTGGGGCTGTACCTGCGTTAGGGCCTGATCACAACACAAAAGAGTGTGTGAGTACGAGTAATGCAGCTGTAAGCAGATATTTGTCATTCATAACAACGCCGGGGAGACTCAGACGTACAACGATGGCTTCACACAGACTGTGTGTGAGGGTGCAGGTTTGTGTGCAGGCACCTTTCTACATATCTGAGACTATTGTCGACATGCAAGCACACCGAGTCATTTCAATATTGCCTGCTGGCTGTGTGTTAAACGCGGTGTTCGGTAGGGACACAGAGGGCATTAATGAGATGCCAGAGATGTGTGATTTCATCATACTTTGCTCGCGCAACCGGCGGACGCTTCGCTTGCAGCCTGCCTTGAAAATTCAAGTTTTGGGAAGCATCTCTTGCCACTGTGAAATCCCGTACAGAGAGGATGTGGCTTGTGTGGCAGGGTGTGTGTGTGTGTGTGTGTGTGTGTGTGTGTGTGTGTGTGTGTGTGTGTGTGTGTGTGCCACTCATACATGTGAACATATTCATGATGAGTTGACTGCTCTGCCACTCTCATTGGATCTAATTCTTTTTCCGACATCTCATCAGGTCTTTATGCCTTCAGGTCAGAGTTTGACTTGCTGATCCCCCGAGGCTGCCATACTACTTAATTTACAGCACATGATACACAACCGTCTCCCTGTAAAACTCAATCATTGCCTCCTCTGGCCACTGATAAATATTCAGTGAAGAACAAAAAGCCTCAGCTGATCTGCATCTAGTCGGATGCATGGTGCCCGTCAGCTGTTTATAGAAAATGTGCGTACTATTTGTTACCTTTATACAAACAAGGTTTCTGTGGGATTACAAAAATAAATAAATCCGGAGGTCTCTCTATGTGTGTGTGTGTGTGTGTCTAATATATGAAAATTACTGAGTGAGTGTGAGTGTGTGCGTGTGCGTGTGCACGCTAGGCTATCTGCAGCTATAGTGGCTCTTCTCCAACACACAAGCTCCGCAAATTGAAACAGAAGACGAGTTGAATGGAGCTGCTTTCGTCAGCCTCTCCTTCGTTACCTGGAGTCACCTATAGCTGGAGAATACGAAGCTGCGAAATTGCGATCTGTCGAGGGTCCGCTGAGATTGAAAACAGGCGCTGTTGCTGCAGCTGCAGAAAAAAAAAGAAAATGAGTTCCATTGGACGTTTGTCTGGTATGTGCATGTGTGTTCTGCTCTATGAGCGCATGCTTCTTTGTACCTGTGTTATAAAGCATTAGGGAAAACGTGAGTGAGTGAATGACTGGGAGGATAGCCTTGGTGGCATCATTATCACGTGGAAGCCGCAGTCGTGTCATCAGATGGTAAAGGTCACATTTATTTCTATTGCATCTAGTCATGTGGAAGACCCTCTTCCTGAGGAATCCTGCACTGTATCAGCGCACTGTAATCTTCTCCCGAGCGCTTTCTCGTTTGAGTCATTGCATCTGGGCTCCCCGCTTAATTATGCATCCGCAGTAGTGTTTACGATGAGGAAGAATTTAACGCATGTTTTAAAGGGTTTGCATCTGTTTCTGGATTTGTTTCGGACATAAATGGATAAAGGAATTTGTTTTTAAAACAATTTATGAATGCAATTTAGATTTTTTTTTTTTTTTTTTTTGGATGTTATCCAACGTGTTGAGTGAAAACTCGAGATGCTGACATGAGAGAAAATGCAGCGCCTGTTTTCCTTCCTCTCTCTCTCTTCCTCTGCTTTTTCCTCTGGTTTATGGCAGTGGTTTCTATGGTGTTTGTCTCTGCGTGCTGCAGTTCCCATACAGCTGGCTCAGTCTCCATTATCGGCCTCCCTCCGACTGTTAACCCTTTAATGGTCCACCGGTCTGTGCAGTTCCCCTTTTGTCACTACCATTTTCTCTTTAACCCTTTCACGAACAAAGCCGCTCGCCGGGCTCTCTCCTGTCTCTTTCTTTGAGAGTCCATTTTCAATCACTTGTTTCTGCTCCCCAGCCACCTCTTCTTCTCTGGCAGACTGAATAAAAAAAAGCTTTTTAAATAGAATCAATTTACACTAAAGGGCCCAGGGGGTATTAGAAACTGCAGCACTTAATTTCATAACCAAAAAAAAAAAAAAAAAAAAAGAAAAGAAAATCACAGAGGGAAACTGCTGCAGCTTGAGGCTGTTAGCACAGTTCCCAGAACTTTTATCTTGACTGTAGTACAGTACAGTGTGGGGTCTGGTTATGGTTCAGCTACCTGAAAACAAGATTATGTGCAGTGCATTAGAGTGCAGTCGGTATATGTGTGCGTGTTACATTTACTCAGAAAGTGTCATCGGTTGAATACAAATGTGCTGCTTTTGCAACTGGGCCTCTGTTTCACTTCACCAGAGGGAAAAAAAAAAAAGAAGTGGGAGTTCATTGCCAGATAAGGATATTCAATTAGTTGGAGTCTATGGAACACCGCTGCACCCAGTCAGCATGCTGCAGCCAGGTGACATATGGTAAGGGCTCTCTGTTAGAGTGGAGCAGCTTTTAAACCTGAGATCTTCTCATTTCATCTTGTCACTGTTTCAGTAATTTTCCCACCAGAATGTCAGGCATATACTGTCTGCTTCAGCAGATATAATTTTTTCCCTTTTTCTCAAAGGAAATGTCTCATCTCCGAAAGGAAAATGGAAGATAAACTAGAAAATGGGGAATAAAAGTGAATGGTTTTAAGATTAACACGGTCTGAGATTAAACTTTTTTTGTGTTTATTCTCGATAGAAAAATGCACACAGCTCCCGCAAGGGAAAATCTTTTTGTTATTCATTGGTATTTAAAGTTGATATATTCTCCAAAAGACATTGGTAAGGGTTCACTTTGACCCTGAAATGGAAAGAAAATGAGACTTTCTCTCACTTTCTCTTGTCCTCCAGCTTCTGCTGTTGGCCCGTGTCCTGCTCCCATCATAGATCTGAAGCAGGATGTTTCCAGGCAACTCTCCAGTCAATCTTTACTGAGTTGGTTGCGCTATGGATCTGTCCTGTGCTATAGGTTGTCATGGCTTCCCTCTCCGCTATTGATGCTTTTTGCCTCGGGGAGAGAAAGAAACTGCCTCAATCTGAATTTACAGAGGGCTCGTTTTCAAATGACTTACAGTCACCCCACAATGAAAATAGAAATTGTCAGGCGGTGGCATTCATACACTGATACTGATGTCGGATCTCACCGTGGTGCATGTGGTTTGATCAGAGGTAAATATTGTGGGATTGTAGTTTGGGTTATGGGGCACTTAAGGGTGATGATGTCTGTGAGGAATATACGGCCTTTGTGGTTCTGTTGGGGCATCAAATAGTCACCAGGGGAGCAGTCACCTAATGGAGATGGTTTAGTCCTCTGGACACACACACACACACACACACACACACACACACACACACGCACACACGCACACGCACACACGCACACATGCACACACGCACACACGAAGCTACGCATATTTCAAGCTTTTGTGGCTCTGTGTGTTTGTGAGTGTCTTTGTGCGTCTGCTGTCCCTGACCTCACACTTTACTGGTCGTTTTGATGAATGAGAAGAGCGACATCGGTATGAGAGACCACGTAGGTCATTAATCATACAAAAGATAATGTTATATGATGTTACACTGTGCACTCACACACACACTAACCTTACATGTTCAGTTACAAACTAGTAATACAGTATTATTGCTCTAGCACACAATATGTTACTATGTACACGCGATGTAGTACAGTGGGAGGATAATTGTACATGTGAATGACAATGGTTTGCATGTTTTTGACATTAATGCACACTGAAGTGGCTACAGTCACTTCCTCACATACTTTTCACGAGTTTTTGTCTGTTTCTCAAATCAAGTACTTATGTACTTCCACTTGCTATTTTGAGTGGTAAAGTGCATTCACACTGTCAAGTATGGAAACATGTAGTGCACTATAAGTAGCTGAATGGTGTACTCATACCAGTCCACAAAACTGAAAAGGAAACTCAAAGTGTTTATTTTCCACAAAGCACCACCAAACTGTTGCTGGATAGAAGCCATCAGTATGTTTATTGTGTGAAAAGCAGAGGACAAAAACATTCATATTTAGGTGAAATAACCAAACAAAACCAGCTGATATGTTGGTGGGTGATGCATTCAAATATTACGGTTATTTCCAATAAGTGCTGTTGAAATTCACGTCCTACACATGTAAGTGTACACGAATTGAGACACAGCCTTTGTCTTCACTTTTTCACACATATAATGAAAAGGTCCCCTGTCCTAACAGGTGGTTCTCTGGGTGTTAAAAGCATGAAAATAAAAGTAAAATAAGAATGTAAATGTGCACAGGATTCCACCGTACAGTATGCTTAAATGCACATTAGCTTGCTGTTAACTGTTAGTCTGATGATCGGACGTTCTGGCTTTGCCTGTGAATCCTCCCCGTGTTAGTGTTTGATCCTCTTATCATCAAGACATTTTGGAAATCTGGTTTTCATAAAAGCCAGAGCAGAGCTGCTGCTGTGTAATGTTTGTTTATGCTTGCTATCAGATCATCTGCTTTGTGAGTAAACAACATTGTCGGTGGTTGCTGTCGTAGCATCGTTTAAGTGTGTGTAAATCTGGCTTTCCTACAAGCCAGTGCCCAGCTGCTGTTGGATGTGTGTGTGCAGTGTATATTTGGTTTATGTTCTGTTTTTGTTTTTATTATTAATTTTATAGACAAATTTGTATGTTAATCAGACAATCCAACTTACTTTTTTAAAGACCGTAATCATGCACGTTAGGAAACACAAGCAATGTACATTTTACAGCATGTATCAATTATATTGATCCTTTTCTTATGGGTGTCATCATGTGTTATCCCCTCAGCACCCCGTCTTAAACAAGTTCCCACAGCTATAATGAGATGCGCTACTTGTGGATGGATATGTGTTCTGTTACCAGAGTTGGGACAATATTTTTGAGGGTGGTTTCTTTGGTTGGCTTCCTCTGTTTATTATCACTTAAGACTGAAAGATTCATGCAGCAGGGTCTTCATTTTCAGCCACGCTGACATATAAGTTTTTGCATGTAAAAAAGTGTGAACTGGGGTTTGTGGTGCAAAATGCTTTACTCTGTAACACTATTGTTTCATCAGATTAGATTGTTTGGTCTGAAACAGAATAGTGGAGTGTTGAGTGTTCTTTAGTTAAATGATCCTGCTGTATACCAGGTGGGCTGTTGAGTTTGGATAGCCACTGCAGTTTCAAAGATAGCTTATTCCACATTTGGTCGAGCTCCCTTCAGGGGCATGGCCACATGGTGGTTGGTTCCTTAGCCCACATTGCAGTTGCTCACTAGATATTATATCCCACTCGATGTGGCTCTCAGGGATTGGTCGCGTGGCGGTTTGGCTTGCGGGCACTTGTTCAGTAGATTCCCAATGGTGACTTTTGTCAAACTCTAGATCTGATTTGCTTTAACCCGTCAGTGCTCTGCTCAGTCTTTTGCTGCATGCCCGTGCACACCACTCACCCAAAAGCCGACGCTGCTGACAACTTTTCAAAAGCTCCACCCCGGCATCGAGCTTGGCTGCGCCGACTGCGGCTCGCAGCTTCAGTTTTCTTCGCTGTGATAACAGTCTGATTACTCGGCTCATATTAGCGTTTGCACAGCCACTGTGAAGGGAGGATCAATCAGCGAGCAGTGCCGGTGGTTAACGGCGTTTGTCCAGTTCCTCTCTCACTGTGATTGAACGGCTCATGACAGTGACAAGCGCAGTGCAAATTTCTTTCAACTCTCGTTGACCGGCAAAAAAAGAAAATCGCTGAACGTTCAGCGCAGAATAAACAGTCAGCACTTTGTCAAGCTGCTGGCGTTCATTGCCATTTAAAAAAAAAAAAAGTGCTGTACTCAAGAAAAAACATTTTGGTGGACACGGGCCGCAGGTTTAACAGGCTACCCAGCATCCACCCGTAGACTCGACCCGTGAGTCTTATTTCCTCTGTGCAGTAAAATGAATATCATCATTTACCTCATTTGAGTTGAGCTTGATGTTTTGTTGTGGGGAGCGACAAGCTCAGAGACCAAAAACCAAACATTAATACGGTATCTGTTCTACAGTTACATATTAATGTAGAGCTGGCTGACTGAACTTGCATCTTTACAATTTTACGAACAATTTCTTATTGTTTGCAGGTAGTTGATCTAATACAACATGTATAACTTGGATCATACTGGTTGCATCAGGAGAGGAAAACAGTATTGACTGTGTACATTACATTCAGTATAAATATTTTGCATTCACTTTATATTCAGCATGAACATGTCCCCATAAAATATTGGGAGCAATCCCTCTGCTGAAACCTTTTGATTTATTCTGCAAAAAAATGAGCTGTCTCCCAAAACCATATTCAGAGAATGCAAATTGATGCCCATTAAATGTATTATTTGGTGGAATGACGCCAATCTTTCCATACATGACTAAAGAGGGTATGCTGTTCTGGGTGTGAATTTGAAGTTTGTCCACTTCGTTCCTGGGTTCTCCACATGTCAGATTGTCCTTGAGTAAGACAAAATTTCTTCCCATGAGTATGTAGACAAAATAACGAAATGGTCAAGTTAATGTAATACAATGAAAGAAATGGTGAGTGTGAGAATGGTGTTGTGAGAGAGAAAGTATGACTTCTGGCCTGAACCTCCTCTCGTTTGTGTGGGAATATGTCACGGACTTGTTCTACATCTTCAAGAGGAGTTATCAGCACAAATCTGGCATTCAGGAATAATGTGAGTCTATAGAAACACATGCTTTAACACTGTCAATCAGCTACTGATTAGTGCAACAGTGAATCCTCTTCTCATGTTTAATGTTACAATTTAAGGAGCAGGTGTCTTGGGGGCATTTTCACACATCAGTACCGAGCATATCAGATACGAGGTGTTCACCTGACATTACCCATCTAACCTGGAACAGGCTCTATAGTAATTCCAGTGGTGAGTAAAGTGTAGTTTAATAGTTTCAAGGATCTTGTCTGATTTTTAAGTTTTGTTCTTTAACTATGTTGGAAAAAGTGCTAATTCCAGCAATTTTTTTGACTTTTGGATTGTTATTTACTCGCATTTTCTTAATGGATAAGAATAATTTCATAAATCATATCAAATAAGAGGTAAAACAAATATTGCAGAAACTAAACTGGAACTAAACTAGATCTGGCAGATTCTTGAAATCATATTTATAATTGCAGCCTAATCAGAAAACAACCCATTATTTATCCATTATGTCCCAAGTTTAACCTGGCCTTTAAGAAGTTTAAATGAAATTTGTATTTGTGCGTCATTACTTTGTGAATAGAAACAAACTTAGTGAGCTTTGAGTGGTCCCACGATGTTCGTTCGACATCCATAAATGACATTTACTTCTTCCCAGACTTAGCGATGACGTCTGTAAATGACGTTGCTTCACTCATTTAACGACCACAGTTTTAATAATACAGATGCTTCTTTAGAAAGCACCGTCATAACTGCCTAGTGATGAGATTGATGCCGGTCCATTTTTGTCAGAAGTTTGCACGTGGTGCTGAAGTGGATATGTTGTGCATTTCAGAGCCCCTTTTTCTGAACTGAGTGGACTGCACTTTCACAACACCCAACATCCTCCAAAGGGGATTTAAACAGGAGGTCGTTAGCAGTGCGCTACAACTGGAGCCTGTCATTTTTTTTTAAGCTTGTGTTTGTTAACATTTTGGCAAATTGTCACCAGGGAAAGTTTATTGAATGAGCTTTTCGTAGTTCGTGTTCGCACTGCGCCACTGTATGTGTATGCTATTGTATGTTCAGACTGTCACTCGTTTACTTTGATGGTGAAGGAAACTTAAGAACGAGATGAGTTCTGGAGTCTAAAGGACCATCTTTTTATGTCATGTATTGGCAGTGGACATTAAAGGTAATGATATCCTTGACACTTAAGTCTTTAAGAGAGGAAATGGCTCTGGAACACGTATTATAAACTCAGAATCAAGAAAAGTAACTAGTAAGTGCAGCTGTTATATCAATACCACCACTGCAGTATTTAGGGATCAGTGTGATACATACATGGCCAACATCAAGGCTCAGTTTGTTAACCATATTATCAGGATCAGTCCGTCCTTTATGGCCCTGATCTACAAACCAAGTTTTTATCAGCCCCCTCCTTTAATATGCTGGAAATTAAAATTGTTCCTAATGAGGCGGTGGGCGTCCCACAGGGAGAGGAACCACTCCCATCAGTTCTCAACCCAATCGCCCCAGGACCTAGTTTCTAAGACAGACACTCAGGCATGCACACATGGAATAACCTTGCTGGGTCCTAATTATGATAGCATTGTGTCTCTGTTGATCACAGCGTGTTATTAGTCCCAACAATAACACGCTCCCACAGGCCTGTACCTGTGTCCTTTTTCTCCACTTTTTCCTTCATCTCTAAATGAGGAGGAAGAGAAAGAAGGAGAGTGAGGAAGGCTGAGCTTTACTAGAAGCCAATAATCATCTCAGTTATCAAAACTACCATCATTTTTAACAGCAGGCTGTGTGACGGGTGAATGTAAGAGCTGGGATTCAGACACAATGTGAAGTTAAATGTGGAGTTTTTTTTCCTTTGATGCTACACATCTACAGTAGCTGTTGTTACAGATCTGCATTTATCATGTGTTATTTACTTTTACCGTAGCAAATAGTAGTAATATTCTTTTCCTACTCTTTCTGTTTTATCACTGTATATTTTTACCATCAAATAAATACTGAAAATCGGCTTATTAAGGCCACGTGATGTTTTTTTCAGATGATTCACAGCATGAGTGAATGTGATCTCCAAATGAAGCCAACATTGAACCAAACACGGAAAGATTTCCTTGCTTTTATTTTCTGCTGTGAGTTAATGCTGTTGTCCCATATTTTATGTCTAGTTCTTTACCTCAGTAAAGGTTAAGGCATCCCCGTCGAATCTGCAGTGCTAAACTTGAGGTTCTCACAATTTATTGTGCATAGATTTTATGGTGACGACTGATAATGATAGAGAAATTCCAGCAGACCTCTACCACACGCAGTTAACCTTTACAGTTTGTCTTCACTTTATGATGGCGAGCTTTTAAGGTGGCTTCAGTATTTGAGGTGGTGTTTATGGCGGTTGGGGTTATCAAATATGTAGCATCCATCACAGGTGTCTGATTTGGTCGTTCCCTCCACTTTTCAAGCACGGTCCTGTGTTACATGTCTTTGGTTTTAGTTAAGTTAGGTAATTCAGCCTTTCCCATGATTTAAGTCACCAAATGTTTTCATTTTATTATTATTATTATTACTATTATTATAGTATTGTATATGAAGGAAATAAATACATTGATGTTTTACAGACATTGTGTGCATTTTGACCTGGGAGTGAACAGTCTGCAATTCTATTCAATGTAAACATTTCCCCAATAATGTTATGCAGCCACCATTGACTTCTATAAAAAAAAATACATATTTGCTAATCCATATTATTTGTATATGAACATAGTTATGAGGACAAAGGCAGCATTTTAGCTCTCGGTTAATCACAGCTTGCTCGCAGCCATTTTCCGTTAGCAAAGAGAACAAAAATAGTCGAGCTCACTGACGGGGCAGCAGGGCAGGCGAAGGGTCAGATGAACAGTCAAACAACGCGCAATCTGATGTTCTCATACACCGAATTTTTTAATCAAACCGATTATTAAAGATCATGAAGTTACATTTTTATCAACATACAAAAGGTAGTTTGAATTGGAGTGACAGCCTTCTTGCATCATAACATCACGATAGCAAAAAAAAAATCACAGGTAATGTTGAGACTCTTGTGTCACAGAACTGATATTAAATCAGAGCCTGTCTAAATAATAATGACAACAACCATGGTGGATTGTTGAAGTGTGTCAAATTGACCTTTGTTGAGTTTTTACATTTGACATATTTATCGCATTAGTGTATAAAGAGTGACCCAGTCCATAAAACTTTCACCCAGGTGACTGCTGTTGTGTCCCGTGTGAAACCAAGAGTCAGCGTTGACTTATTTTAACTTGCTTAGTGTATTAAAGGTACCTAAATTATGTAACTTAACACAATTTTTTATTTCAAGACAAATCATGATTTTTTTTTTTCCTAAACGTAACCAAACCGTGTCCATTTCAAAACATGAACGGCCTTTTTTTAATTATTGTTGCCATGACAACGAAGGTCAGGTATGCCTGCCACTGCTACTCTCCAACAGTCAATAGACATATGTCCTTTTGGTGTAAGGATGGGTTGTTTAATCAATTCAAAGTAACATGTATAAAATGAGATGTTTGTGACACTGGAGCTGCTCAGTTATGAAGTTATAAAATACACTTAGAGGACTTTCAATGGTCTGATGGACCTGTTGCAGTATTAGTGATGCCAAGACTGTAGACTGTATATAAACGTGAACGTAGCTTCAAGGTCCAAAAAAGTAGGCCAATGCGGAAGTGCCTTAAGATGCAATACTACCGAATGCCGCGATAGGTTGTCTCCGAACAGCCGGCTCCATAGACTCTATTCAACTTCTCTCATGAAATAAAATGGCAATACACTTTTTCCGCAAGTTGTGTTGGTTGTTGGTAGCAAAGGTCCCTCTTTGTTATTAGTTTTCTGTCTGTCCATCTGAAAATAATCCCGTCATCAATTAGAAAATTGGCCTGAAAAAGTCGTTTTTGGGGGCGTGTCCGTGTGATTGACAGGCCTGTAGTGCAGTCAGGTTTCCACTATCGGTTGGAGGGACGTAATGTCGTCGCGTTTCCAATCAGATCAAGTCAGATTCACCGCTCACTGCTCCCAGCCCGTCCAAATATGGTCACTCTCCAAACCGCTCCGAACTAAGCAAGATAGCGGTGGCTGTAAAGTCAAACTCGAGGCTAATGGCAGTTCACTTACCAACGGGTGACATCACTGTTGGCTGCACTTGGATGCTACACGCTGAACAATATGCACAAGCAGACATGAGAATAGCTGTTGAAATGAAAATGTTTTAAATAAATGTATGAGGGGAAAACACTTACGTGCTTTCCATGTGTTTTTTTTCCACACAAAAATTGTGGTCTTATCACAGACACATGGGCTGCCACACTTCAGTGCACATCAAGCAGTTGTCCACAGACTTACTGATGGCACCAGACATGTGAAGTCAGCGCGAGAATATCCCGTGAACACTTTGAACATCGGCTTCCTTTTCAATCCCTCGAACTGTCGTGTCTCCATGAAACACTTACAAAAGCCTTAGCTTCTGCCAGAGAAGAGCAGAAGCAGCCATTATTTAACAGCAGACATCCCCACAGAGATATAAGGGCATGAAGTATGGAGCGATAAGACTCGGCACAGAGGCTCACCTTTTCTACTACTGCAAGATTTTTTAATTATGTGACTCCTCAGACGTGATCTGTGTTGGCCACGCTGTTAATTTCTGAGCATTTGATGCTCTAACATGATTCTACATGAAATATATGTTGTTTATTTTCACCACCTTAGCACACAGACCGCTATGATGGAGTGTTTTCCTTTTACCGATGTCGGGCTGCAGCCACTGGTTTTCCTCTGTCGTTAACAGCCCTGAGTAATGATCCACATGCTGGTCAGGGACGGACGGAGGAGCCCCGATGCCTGCTGGCCTGTCAGAGAAATGTGACAGTGTGCAGGGACAAACTGGAGAGTGTAGCCTGCAGCTCTCCATCACTCCAGGGGCTGGCAGAGACACCCACAGGGAGCCGTCTTCCCTCTCTTTCATTTATCTCTTTCTCTTTTCACCCTCTCCATCTTTCATGTTTCCTCAATTTCTGGATCTCTACCTTATTTTGACGCTTCTCCCTCTTCTTTCTCTTTTTGTGATCTTCCTTTCATGTCAGCCTTGTCAGAATCTGTCTGCCGTTCAAAGATTCCAGACGCACGAATGCACGTGCGCACATGCACGCGGATCTTCCCAAACAATTTCTCCTCAACTTGTTTCATTGCTGCACACTGTCTGCATCAATATCCGATCTAATCCGGAGTCTGGCTGAGGTTCAGCTAGCACGCATACTGTATGCACACATCCATACACCCCCCCCCCCCCCCCTAACACACACACACACACACACACACACACACACACACACACACACACACACACACACACACACACACACACACACACACACACACATAATTAAACAGACTGGCACCCACATGCTCACACACACTTTGTTATTATAATGCACAATTCCATTTTTAGAGAATATAAGCCTTCAAAACTATTGCACAGTAGCCCCGTACAACACTAAAGAATGAGGGTTTTCTATTAGATTTGAGCTGGCTGGAGAGTGAGACAGAACGACAGAAGGAGAGAGGAGCAAGACGGAGGGTTGCCTTCATTTAAACTGTTCTGCACTGAGGCTTTTCAATTTGATTATGAGTCTCCATTTCATAGAGCCTGGATGCTGCGTGCTATTCAGAATGAAATTGAGCCGTTGCTTGGCTGGACAGGCAGCCTCCTTGTGTCTCCTCTGTGGGTGCATCGGAGGACGACAAGGGCACGCCGGCCTTCTGTGGCCTTATGCCGCACTGTTTAGTGCGGTTGCAGCGGGCAACACGGGTCGTGAGGAGGCATTGGGTAGCTGGGTAGTTTAGGAAAGTGATATTAGGACTCCTGCTGTAAAGTGTGAGGGACTCTTTAATTATACAGAAAAATCAGGCATAGATTTTTAGTATTTTGTAAGTTGTGTCCTATTTCTTGTGGACATATCTTCCTGATTTTGTTTTCTGTCTTGTAGCGCAAAGTCTTTCTCTGGTGTGCAGAAATGCAGAGACATATTGCACCTCTTCACACAAACTGACTGGTGGGACAATTGTCCATATTTGGGTCAGACTTGACCTGCTTCACCAGAAACAGGTAACTAAAGCTGAGGATGTAACAGCAGCCCTGCACCCTCTGCTTCCAACATCAATCCTGTTCATTTGAGGTATTGGAGCAACACTTCCTGAGATGATCTCCTTTTACGTCTCGGCTCCTGTTTTATCCCCATGGCTGTCACAACAAGGCCATTTTACTCTGATCTATTGTCTTGTAATTAGTCATTGGAAACCAAATCAGAGGGACATTTTGTGTCTCATTTTTCAATGTGTCTGCTCCAATACAAAACTATTTTAAGGAAAAATCGGAGACCGCATGCTGGCAGTGGTGTGTTTGGGCAGTCTGGAGCAGGAATACCTTTGGCGTAGAGAAAAGAAATGACCTGTTTTACGGTCATACTTACTTTGAGTTCAGTCTCATCTATAAAGCCACACCTCGGACCTAAACAAACAGTGGATTTTATGTTCTTAAACTTTCTTACTCACATGCAGTGTCTTCTTTGAACTGCTGTTGTCACTGACACTGCTAACTCTGTTGTAAATGTCATGAAGCTTGGTTGACAGTCTGTTGTGAAATGTACATAAAACACAATCAGTTGTATAACTGCACTCACAAAATTGAGGGTAAGGTGTGTCAGAAAAGCCACCCTTTGAAAGAGAGACAAGAAATGAGCCTATTTACTAACCAACAAGTCCTCCAACCCTCATGACTGTATACTGCAGATCATTTATTTATATATTATCCACAGGAGTGTTTCTTAAATTAGCACCCTTTTAGGTTTAATATAAGCTTCTTTGGACAAAAGCATTTATTGAATTAATAATAACTAAACTCAAGTCAAAAATAAATTCTTGTCTTCCACAGTTGGACATCCAAACAATGTTTGAGGTAGTGCATGGTCTTTTGAATTTCTTCTCAGATTTTATCATCCAGGATCTATATTTACATATCAAACATCTCAGAGGGTTTGACAGGGACTAAAAATACTCTAAACCCAGAGCAGGACTTCAGAGTTATTTACCTCCTCCACAAAAGTGGGAAATTCTCTTTTGAGAATGAGTGACATCATGTTGTGACACTTAAAAACCAAAGGAATAATGATATTTTGTAGTTTCTCATTAGCCGTTATGGTGAAGATCCAAAACATTCAAAAGACTGACAAGCTAATCTGCTGTGGATTTTGAATCAAGAAAAAAAAAAGAAAAAAAAAAAAGCTGTCAGCACGA
Organism: Embiotoca jacksoni; assembly: GCF_022577435.1. NCBI lineage: Eukaryota > Metazoa > Chordata > Actinopteri > Embiotocidae > Embiotoca > Embiotoca jacksoni. Next base: position 66,974 of record NW_027185363.1, on the reverse strand, counting down.
GCTGGGAAAGACTTTTAAAATATTTACCAAAACTTAATTAAATAGGCTTTTACGGCGATACAGTTGCTGATGCAGGTTAAGATCAATCCAACAATATTTCTCAGGATGATTTAGCGCTGCCTTCTGCCACAGACTGCACATATTTGTGGTTCGTTCTCATTGATAAGTCTGATATTGATATTAAGCTGTCATATTTACAAGCGTGTCTTCAAGCTGAGAAAATCCATAATTTGCACCAAATTGTCTTTTCGAACTTTTCTTGGCTGAGAAATAATGAAATGCTTTGGGATAATCCTTGTTGCCAATAAATTGTAAATTGCTAGAATTAATTGTTATCTTAATTTGTTGCACTGAAATCAAATTAGCAGAATTCTCTCAGCTCTAATTTCATCCTCTTACAAAGAGCAGCGTCTTGTCCACTATTGCCATATCAGCATCTATTTCTGCAGTCTTACCTGTCATTCAAACCCAAAGTTCACTCACTGCACAGTCTTCAAACGTGTAGAGGGATCCTAATGGCACAGATTAAAAAGCAATTTAATACAGAAAAGGGGATTAGAAACACTATGGGCTGCACTAATCCTTAACCTTTAGTCCTGTTCTCATGGAGCCACAATATGCGCAAGACGATAGCATCACAGGACCAGAGTTAGTAAATTTCCATTAGGGCTGCCCTTCTGTATTCCCACCAGCACATTTAAAGGCATTAGGCATGCTTTGTCAAGGCTAATAAAAAAAAGGGCCGGCAGTGCTATCACACACCCCCGACTTGTTTCGGAAAAAGCACTGTTCCATGTGAAGTTTTCATAACCCATTATGATAATCTGCCCGAGTCTCTGAAGGGCAGGGGATAGACAGGCAGATAGATGTTTCTGGGGTGACTGCTCTACAGCCCCTGCACGGATAGAACATTTTCTGTCTGCGTTGCCGGGGCAGAAACTCGCTCCTATCTACCCAGAACAGCAGAAGTGATATACGGCTCTGTGAAAGGAGAGACGCGACTCTTGGCGTCGGGGAAGACAGAAAAATGTGCAGGTGATTTAAAAGGAAAAAGAAATGAAAGGAGTTGAATGCATTTCCTCCTATCTCGTTGAAATTAGAAATATACAGTATATACGCAACCGTTTACTGGAACGATGTATTTATATGCCAGCATATGCACACATCACCCTGTATTGTGCAACTTGCCCGTAAGCTGCCCTTGGACTGACACAAGATGTACAGTACACACCATCCTTTGTCTCCCATTAAGTTAATGGGCAGCTCTCTGGTACGCTTGATTTGAGAAGGTCCACGTCTTTCTTCTTCTGTCCTCTCTTTTGGGCAGCTCACCGCTCGTCTCTGCAGGAGGAGAGTGTTTGTGTGACAGGAAACAGGGTCATGCCGAGCATTAATCATTCATATCTACATTTGTGCAGCGCAAAGATTCAATTTTCTGCACTTTGTCGGGTCCACTATTGGTTATATGGTTTTTATTTATACATCAAACTCCATTCATTATTTATTTTGTTTTTGAGCTATCCAGTTTTGATGCCATTTTCTCAAAGAAAAAGCTTGTAGTTTAAAAAAAAACAAAAAACAACCAACAACAACAACACAAAAAGGCCGTTTATTTGTTTTTTAAAACAATTAAGTCATATTTTTCAACACTTACAAACACAAGCTCACTTTACTCTTAATGTGTTAAAATCTCTCCGTTTGTTACTCAGGAAGAAAGAGCTTCAGTATTTGGGACTGTCAAACAATAACTTTTGCTATTTGAATTAATCTTTTAGACACATGTCCTGCTGAGCACTAAATCTGTCTGCTTTTATAACCAAGATTGTTTTGCAAGATCCGTCCCTCTCTCTGCCCTCTCCAGAGCTGCGGAGATGTAACTCCCACATCAATGCTCTATTTAAAGTCTGAACCTGTGTGTGCTTCTTCAGCCTTCTGTAAGTTTGTACACCCTTTTTGTTATGATAGTATCATATTTATCCCTCTCCTTCCTGTTTCGCAGGCCACTACTGAGCAGAAGAAGCTGAGCCATGCTGGATCCAAGCCCTCCCTCTCCGAGAGCAGCGGCCGACTCCCTCAGATAGCCATGAACACCTGCAAGTACAATGGCGGAGTGGTGAGACCACTAGTGGGCAGCCTGGCGTCCTCGTCGCGCCGCAACCTCGCGGAGCTCGACTCGGAGACGCAACCCTTGCAGACGCTGCACAGCTCTGGCCTGGAGGTGGTGGTGTCCAAGGGCAACGGCGGTGAAGACCCCAGCAAGGCGTCCAACGAGAGCTTAGTCAGGGAGGGCAGCGGCCGCGGTGGAGGCAGGGCTCCCCAGAAGAAGAACAGGGACATTGGCTACAGGCTCGGCCACCGGAGGGCGCTGTTTGAGAAGCGGAAGCGGCTCAGCGATTACGCACTCATCTTTGGGATGTTTGGGATTGTTGTCATGGTGACAGAGACGGAACTGTCATGGGGGGTTTACACTAAGGTAGGTTGTGCATGAGTGGGAGCGCTGTGTGTTGTCATTGCTTTTGTTATGTTTGAGTTGTGTGGGGTTGGCAGCTGTCAGTTTTATGAAGACTGATTATTAGCACAGACACTGACGTACATTATCTAACAAAGCTATGGGGAGTATTGCTCCAATACAAATAAAAAGGAGTGTCATGTGATCTGCACAGTGACTAATAGTCTATTTATTCTATTAAAACATTTTAAATGTTCCATTTAGTAAAATTATTGACTGTAGGTCTACTTTTATTATGAGTTGGCATCAGACTGGCACACAGCCAACACGCTGATTCCACTACTGGTGCCTTTGTGGCGGATGGATGGAGAGTGACATCGTGGAGGAGAGGGGATGAAGAGAGAGAGAGAGATAGAGATTTAGACAGAGAGATGAAGACAAGTAGAGATGAAGAGAGAGGTCAATGAGAATACAAAAATGGGAATTAAGTTTCAAATGTTTCTATTTGCATCGTTTAATTTTAGGAAGTTAGAGCAGAGGTGACGCAGCACGCTCTAGAAACAAGGGGGACTCTTAAACAAGGACACAACGCAGTGTCCGTGACCAAGGCAGCACCCTTTGACCTGTTGTTGTCCTTCCATATCAACCAATCAGTCCTGCTGGTTCAAATGTGGGAAGAATATCACTCATTCGGACAGACTGTCCGTACTGTTATTTGCAAATAAACAGAATGGATTTGGTGTGTCCAGACATCACCAATCTATCTGATTGGGTTGCTGTGGTAATGATATACGAGCAGCTATGCTGGTGAAGTGGCTTTCCAAAATGGAAGCTCTTGGCACAGAAGTGGAAGAAGACAATTTATTTGGCTTCTATCCGTGGACTGTCGTTGTCGTTGTCCTCTATAGCGCCAAAATCTCCCGTCTCTGATAGCACTTCTGCTCACTCTGTCTGTCTGAAAATGACGTTGGCACGTAGAGTCACATTGCCAATGACACAAGAAATCCAATCTGAGCCAGCAGAGCGTCCGGACTACGTGCATCTGCAGAAATCAGATTGAAATGGAATTTCAAACAACCTTCAAATGTGGTTTGGATCCGGTGAGCAAAAATCGCATTTCATTAGTTTTTTTTGCTGTCCAGACTTTCAAAAATACATCTGGATACAATCTGGATATGACAAAAACTGATTTGGGCTGGCAGTCTGGACAAGACTTACAATCCACCTTTGGGTGATAATGACCTCAGAGTTCAACACTACAGGTTCCACCTTTTATTTTTATTGTGCAATTTAAACATTGAGGAATTAAAACACAAGATTTCAATCTATTTCCTACTTGACAGATGCCCAGGTTTCCATTTATTTCACTGCACCATTAAATGGATTGAAAAGTCTACTTAACCTGCAACAAGTAATCTTTTAAGACTGGGATATACTTAAAAAATAACATCGATCCACAATTGGAAAACAAGTTGTTTGATAACGTACAATTAGGGTTTCCGTCTCTCTTCAGAGAACATTGGAGCATCCTACTGTAAGAAAATTTACTTCCAGCACTTTTTCTGGATTGTGTGACAGCCTTTAACATCAATTTTGTCACCTTGATTTTGCTGTCAAAGTTAGTTTGTTGTCACATTGTGCTGCAGCTTTTAGAAAGTGGGCATTTTTATAAGTCTGATGCTTTCAAGGATATTGTGTGTGTGTGTGTGTGTGTGTGTGTGTGTGTGTGTGTGTGTGTGTGTGTGTGTGTGTGTGTGTGTGTGTGTGTGTGTGTGTGATATAGTAAGCCAGTGGGGTAATCTATAGGATGATTTATGAGGTTTGAAGAAAGTCAATAGATTTGTCTGTGACTGTTACTGAGTGGGGTTCAGTCCATTCATCAAGCTGACCTAAGGTGAAATGGAAATGACCTAACTTCTCTGTTCTCTGAGTGGCACCGCGCCCCTCCCTCAGCAGACAGGTAGCATGTGCTCCGGATGGTCCATTTTCCATCTCACGACACATCACAGACACTTGAGGCTCAGCCAAGGTTTTTCTGAGCCCTGGAGGAGGGAAACACGTTAAGAGGTAGTGAGCACTGGGACTAAAAAATCCTTGAACCTCTGGCAGGTGGATTAATTGGTTTACTCAATGTTATTTCACCAGGGACTTCTCAAAACAATTTCAGACATTAGAATGTCTTGAGAACATGTTGTCGACCTGAGGGGCAAGGCAATCTAGTTGATAGCTAAAAATACATTCGGTAATATGGACCACTGAAGGACAGAGTAATATTGAATGTCTCTGTCGTCACACTGACGATTATGAACCATATTTCCACTTGTTTTTAGCATTTGTCGTCGGTGTCGTTATTATAATAACAAGCCTGTGATCATTAGCCTGCTGAGGAGCAACGTTTTTACACCATGGCTGTTCAAGTGATTTATCAGTTGGCATTTTACCAACATAGAAGGGGGATTTCAGTAGTACAGGTTCTCATTTCCGAGATCTATGCTCCCCATGTATACACGCACACACACACACACACACACACACACACACACACACACACACACACACACACACACACACACACACACACACACACACACACACACATATATATATACATAAATAGCACTGCAGTGCTAGCATCCAGCTGGCCTATTTATCACCAGCAATGCTCACTTTGGTGGCCCCCTTCTAATGCTAGCCTTGCCTTTTCTGCACCTACCATTAAGTGGAAAGTCCCCCTGTTAGTGCTGGGCTTTGATTAATTGGTAGTTTAGATGGTGGGGAAGAGCTTTCACAGATCATATCAGGCTGCACCTACACCTGCAGATGCATTGTTTAGCAACATGCTGACAGCGCTGTTTCTCAGTAAAACCCCATTATCTGCTCCCTGGTTAGACTAATAAGTAATGTGTGTATGTGTGTGTGTGTGTGTGTGTGTGTGTGTGTGTGTGTGTGTCCTTTGTATGCGTGATGATGTAGTCACTTTAGTGTGAATGCGGATGTTTATTTGAAAACATTTCCACAAATTTTCTCTTTTTAAACCTTAAAAATATTAAATATTTGGTTGTAATTGTTGTAATTATAATTGTGTTCATTTTTCTCTTAAATTCTGCCTACTTTGCTCAACTACTTAATTTCACCTCATTGATAAGCTCTAACGATGCAGAAATCATCGTATTGATTAGTCACTATTGCTTTCTACTAAGGCTAATTGTACACATGGGAAAGTGTCTACCTATATAAAGTATATAAACTCTCTAGATTGTATGTTGCATGTACATGTTATTAAACACATGTTAACCGTGTTTATTTAATATGACTATCTCTAATCTCTTCTTTCTTGTCTTTTTCTCTCACTGTAGGAATCTTCATACTCATTTGCACTGAAATGCCTTATCAGCCTTTCCACTGTTATATTGCTTGGTCTTATAATAATGTACCACGCCCGGGAAATCCAGGTGAGTCCCCTGCATTCATTTTAACCAGCAGCTTTTGGGATCATTGTTATGATGATGTGATAACATGACAATAAGGATGAAGATTTGGCAAATGAAGCTAAATTAAGAAGGTTAAAATATGATTTAAAATATGAAAACATCATATTATTGTTATTGTGATAAAACGTCAGTGCATGATACAATAATTGATGCTAATATTGGATATTGTTGTTATGTAATATTGTTTTACAGTATGATGCACACAAAAGGAACACACATAAATACATTTATTTGACTGAACATGATGACAACGCTGTTCATAGATAGCACCTTCTTTTCCTGTTACATGAACTTATTCATCTATTTAGTAGATATTATCAATGGTTATAGTCTGAAAACACTGGAATTAATGTGCAGGCCAAATCCTTGATACTTGATACTTGATCAAGGATTTGGAAAATGTGATTTTCTTTCATTCCTTTTGTTATATCCAAGTTTCTGTGATTTATTTTTGTGTGTTTCTGCTTGGTTTACTTTGGGTTAGGGTTCTCTGTGCTCTGTGAATTTGTTATCTATTTCCTGTGAGCTGAATCACATTAAATCAAGTGAAATTTTGTAGCCGAGATGAATAACAGATGTCTTGCGTATCATTTTATCAACAGTTTGACTTTACAGCGAAGGTCTCACTTAATGGTTCATGTGGTTGAAGACAAGAAAAAAAAAGTGACAAAAAATGAAACGCTACATATAACCAAGACTTTCTTGGCCTGTGTTTGTTTTCCTTCAGCTGTTTATGGTCGACAATGGTGCGGATGATTGGAGGATAGCCATGACGTATGAGCGAATCTTCTTCATCGTGCTGGAGCTACTGGTGTGTGCCATCCATCCCATCCCGGGCCAGTATGTCTTCACTTGGACGGCGCGGCTGGCCTTCACTTACACGCCGTCGGTGGCGGACGCCGACGTGGACATCATCCTCTCCATCCCCATGTTCCTGAGACTCTACCTGATCGGCAGGGTCATGTTACTCCACAGTAAGCTGTTCACGGACGCTTCGTCTCGCAGCATCGGCGCCCTCAACAAGATCAACTTCAACACGCGCTTCGTCATGAAGACCCTCATGACCATCTGTCCGGGAACTGTTCTGCTGGTGTTCAGTATATCCTCCTGGATCATTGCTGCATGGACTGTGCGTGTCTGTGAGAGGTAAACACAGGGCTGTGAATAATGGATGTTGCTGGGTACAAACTAAAAAAAAAAAAAATTATAATTGCTGATGCACAATTGCGCATTGTGGATTATAGACACCTTTTTCTTCCTTCACTTTCTTTTCTGTTTTGTCCAGCGCTTCTCAGTGTGACCTTGTTTTCTGTCGCTCACCTGCAGCGGTCCACAGAAACGTGTGCAATAGATTACATGTAAATTACATACACTGACGCGCCCACATGTTACACCCTGGGCTGAGTGTTTAAAATCACCCTGACATACGTTTCATTAGCTCAGCACTCCGCTTCACGACTTCCCACTCCTTGTTTTTATTGCTATTTTAGATGGGTTGTCCATAATTCATGAGTGTGTAATTGTTTGTTTGCTGAATGGTTTGTTTTGGTAATGCAGAGCAGCCCCCAGGATCCCCTAACCCGTTTTCTCCCCAAAACTGCACATCGGGCTTCGTCTCAAGGGGGCAGCAACGATTCTCACTGAAAATGAAAGAGGCAGGGAGGAATGAAAAGCTGCTTTTTCGTTTTGCATTTGCATAGGGAAATGAGGCGTTAATGCCAGCTTTGATGTTTTAAAGTCGTTTTTGCGTAGTTGGTGTTGAAGGGGGGCTTGAGTAGGGTGGGCGGAGAGCAGAAGATCTATAGCAGTCGTTCTTCTTACACCCAATATGCCAGTGTACATGTGCTACATTGATAAAAGTTAAGTATCAGGCCAGAGTAAGGCTTTTCCTGTACTCTTCCAGTCAGGCCCGGACTACAAATGTCCTCCTGCAGCTCGCCTTCCCTGCTTTTACGAAGAACCCCCCCCCCCCCCCTCCTCCCTCTTCCCCTCCTCTTAACTACCTACATGTTAACATGTCACTAACCACCTCCACACCTGACCCTGGATCCTTTCAGACCCTCAGCACTGTTGGCTGCTGGATTTAATCCTCACAGGGTGGACCCGATAAACTGACCTCTGAATCCAGCTGCTCAGGAGCGCAGAGGCAGGACAGCGGGGTGTAGCAGGCCCTTAAGTAAATGTTGGCATCAGTTCTAAACAACACAATAGCAAATTTGGATACTATTTATACAGCAGCTCAAGGCTATTGCTCCAAACTCGACTTCACCATCTCTCTTCCTTATTCCTAGCTTTACTTTTAACCATGAAATGACATAGTTGGCATTGAATTGACATTATTACCATCAACTGGTCTCTCGTACCTCGTTATATAAGACAGGAAGTCCATATGACTCATAGGTTACTGGAACAAACTATAACAATGGGAATGTGACACTTGACATGCTGAACTCTGTGTACGCTGGGGTCAGTTTGGAAATCTGGACTTCCTGCAAACAGATGACTGGGTGAGAAGCACAGGATCTCTAACAGAGTCTTGGTAGATTTGGTTTGACTGCGCACACATTCACACACTTTCCATGAGCAGTGCATGCCATCAGTCCTTTTGGTTTGAGTTTCAGAATAACGTGTTCAGATGGGCAGATTTGTGCGTGTATGTCTATGTGTATTTCTATGGATGGGTGCAAGCATGCACGTGTGTGTGTGTGTGTGTGTGTGTGTGTGTGTGTGTGTGTGTGTGTGTGTGTGTGTGCGTGTGCGCGCCCGCGCGTGTGCATGTGCGTGTGTTTGTATAATGTTTTGTTGTACTTTCTATTTCCCCACTATGCTGCTCCATAGGGATACCATGTGAGTCCTCGTTCTCTAGCCGTGGAAAAACCAACTTTATCATTTTTTTCACCGAGCTGGCGCCACTGCTGCCCTGGGTGGGGTTGGAGGTTGGGGGTAGGAGTGGGGGTGGGGTTAGGGGGTGGCCCGGGGGGGGGGGGGGGGGGGGGTGCTAGTGGGAAAAAGGGGCAGCCCCTCTGAAACAAATTAACCAGTGATCCAAAGTCAGTAGGCCAAAGGAGAATTAGGCAGGCCCTCTAGTTGGCATGAAAGTGGCACCGTCCTTCTGCTAAGACCAATGATTTGAGTGGCTGTAGGAGCACAGCAGAGACCAATGGTGTGAGCAGCACTTTGAAGCAAGCGTCTCTTTGCTAACTGTTGTGTGTCAGGCCGGTCGGAGCTGGAGGAGGATGAGGAGGAGGAGGAGGAGGAGGTGAAGGCGGAAATTTGTCCTAAAATGGAGCAACTCCTTCAAGTCACCTTCACGAGTCTGCCGGAGGGCAATTTGTCTTCGTTCATTTTTTTTGTCCCCTCTCCTTATGCAATTGTTATAGATCCATAAGTCTTTTTAGCAGTGACTCCAAAGATTTCTGAGGAGCGAAAGCCTTTCTGTTCTTTGTGTTCACACATTACCATCTCATTATGTGTCTCCCTTCACGAAATTAATTGAACAGTGTCGTAATGGTTTTCCACAGACTTTTGTTGCTTTTACCTGAATGATTTTCTGCAGAGATGAAGACGGTTTTGTCTTGTGTTGCCAAAAAGAAGGTCGGACTGTCTGAGGGGAGAGAGAGCGAAAATGTCAAGTCATTTTGTGTTGAGGTCATTCTGGTCTGGGGTGTTTCTTACTATTTAGCGCGGCATGATTTTGATGCCCGATATACAAACATAGTGTTCCACAGTTTAAAATTAGGAAGGTAAATGAGGGCATAGCTTTTCCATTGCTACACACTCAAATGGAGACACCTTTGAAACAGGAGTGTGTTCTGTGCCGATTGCAGCGTCTCCAGTTTTTGTTTGCATCCATGAACCGAATGTCATCCCCCCTTTCTCCCCTCCTTTAGTAAACATGGAAGCAGCATGCGAGTTTTCATGTTTACTTATCGATCCCATCATTTCAAGTAAAAATAAAAGTGTGAAAAAAAGAGAAAAAAAAAGAAGAGGCGCTTGTTTCCCAAAGTGCTGTGTGTGACTTGTATCTTCTGTTAAATGCGCCGCTGCACCGTCACCATTTTGACCACGCTCCTGAGTAAATGAAAGGGCAGTACGGTGTGAGATTGGACGAACACGGAGTCTACCTGGAAAACGCCTAGATGGGGAGGAATGAAAGACACACAACCAGAGGGATGGAGGGGTGGAGGGAGGGTGGAGATGGATGGGAGAAATGCTAATGTTACAGTAGATGGATTTAACACTGGTCACCGGACCCCTTTCCCTTCTCTCTTGATACAGCCCATCTTCAGAGCTAACCTACCTCAACTAAGCTCTTTAACTGAGCTCCTTTAGCATCTCCCTCACCACCAGAAAAGCTCCCTCCCTCTCTCTTACTCCTGACTGATCCTTTGCAGATTTCCTACTGTTCCCATCTAACGTGGCATGCTTTGCAGTTTCTCCTCATCTCTCCCCACTACTGATTCCCCGTCCCCCTGCCTCCCCTTATCCATAACAAGCAGGCCTAATCCAGCCCAAACTCAGTTACACACTTGCATGCATGCCTTGCCTGCCTCCCTGGTTTCTCTCGCTCCTTTTTCTCTTTCACTGTTATCTAATTCTCTTGCTCTCCGGTTCTAACTCTGTTATCTGAGACAAAACGCTCTATTTCGAGGCGATGTGAGACTGCTGTTCCTCACCTTGCTTTCTCCAGCGAGGACCCGTAGGCTACGTTAAAGATGAGCTCTCAGAAAGTTTAGCTGACTTTCCCTCTGAGCGCAGCGCCAGATTATCGGGTTTGAGTTACTAGTCAGATACACCTACCTACACCCAAGGTCTGACATCCACATTGTGTCATCGCTTAGCCACAAGATACAAACAGCGGCAGCCAAGAACAGGCCATCCAAATGTCTCGCCAGAGAAACGCACACCACTGCAACTTGAACTTTCTCACACCAACCGCAGGTTTACATCAAATATTCAGGAAGCTTTGCCAACTTTACAGTGTTCGGGCTAAGAGTGCAACCACACCGATATGTCACTGAATGGACACAAATCTGACAGTGTTAATGCTCCTTTTAATTTAAGTTATTACAATAGATTTATATTTATAATGTAATGCAGCAACATGGTCCTCCAACTTTTTCAAATTTCCACAAATTTGATTTGAACAAACTCCTCATTAAAAAACTATTCAAATCAAATATAAAAGACCAAACCCTAAAACTCATTAAGTTAATTGTATATACGGTGGACAGCACACGTAGTACCCATAGGTGTAGAGCGCATTGAAAAGACGCTTTGTTATTTCCTTAAGAAAAGGAAATGTTCACAGTTCTCTTGATCTGGTTGAAATTCATTTACAATTTTGAAGTGCTAAAAGATCCAATGATCTCTGAACCGTATTTCATGCCAGAGAGCTAATAAAAACAAAGGTATTAGTCAAAGTTGTCATATTGACATTTAAGGTGTATTGATAGATTTACGATGTCACCTCAAATCCTTGTTTTGACCCGCTACCGTTTGCCCTGTTAAAGTTACGGCTTTACACGTTGATACAAACTGAACACTTCCTGTATCCGTTTCAAAGCCCGTATTGATTGCAGCTTATATTGATCTCAGCCTAATGTCATACAGAGCCCACAAAACCTATTTGCATAACAAGGAGTGAGAAGGTGATAATCATCCCAAGATCTGACCTGCACTGAGGATCATGAGCAGAACCTGTGCTGTTCTTTTCTTCAGAGGCAGGTAGCAGATTAAAGTCAAAGGGCCCCTCAGTTTTCATTACTGTTTTACTTTGGCATAGAAATGCACTTGAGTTTTTTTCCCCTCTGCAGATTTGTTTGACTGATTTCAGTATACTTTTCGATAGAAAGTGTTCTGAAAGACAAAATTGCAGTGGTAGTGCTTCTAACAGTTTATGAGTGCATAGTCTATTCAGTCACCTCAGTCATTGGATAGGTACTTACACCGCTCAACTCTTAGAAATGGATTCTTTTCCTGCGAACTAGTATGATTTTGGAGAATCGGTTACCTCCACTGACTCATAATAATGTCTCAGTGATGTCTCAGTGAATAGACTTGTTTAGTCTTGTGCTATCTGTTTTTCATATGAAAAGAAAACTGATTTAATATGCAAAACTAATAATGGAGAAAATGCTTTGTCAGATAATGAGTCTCTCTTTAGGATGCCCAAGTGTCTCAGACGCAAACAGGGGAAAAACAAACCGCTTGAAGTTTAAAAGCCACTTGTTGGGAAGGAATTTAAACTTGAAAACTTTACCATCTCTTGAGTAGGCAGTTTTTTTGGGACACCGGAAAGTGGGCAGAGTCCAGAGAAGCAGTTGGTTCTAATGAGCAAGTGTTACCTTAAAGCTGGACTTGGTGTTGTGGGCAGATATGCGGTCAATTTCGTGGAGTGCTGAGTGCATTGGGAAGACCGGGAACATGAAAGAAAGCGCTGAGGTGTACTGAGCTGGCAGTGGAGGTGGAGCGGTGGTGTTTCAACGCTTGTGTGTGTCCCCTGAAGGTCGGATGGCCAGACTGTGCAGCAAATTGAGCTTATTATTTCTGAGAGAAGAATTCCTTTTTAAGAATTATGCCGGGACTGTGTTGCACTTGTTTGCAGCTTGAGCACGACAGCCATGCTTTTCACTCGAGGATGGTGTGACGATGGGACTGCAATCTTTCTGCTGAGTTTTTTGGAGGTGTCTCCGGACTAATTCAGTGAAACATCTGTAACAGGATACTCTCTATCTGATAACCCCAGAGACATGAGCACACACTGCAGCACTGAAACATTAAGATTAAGATGAAGGGCCTGGTGAACGGCGCTTCCTGTCTGTTGGCCTTGTAGATTAAGAAGGACAGTCGCAGCAGGTCACAGAGAGGCCTGACTGAAGTTCTCTGCCAAGGGCTTATAGCTGACATCTTTTACTTCATTATTTGTAATTGAATGACTTGCAGAAAATCTCATTAGTTAAACCACTCTAACGTACTTGTTTGTGGAAGTTTTCTTACGGCCTCTGTAAAAGTATGGAAGAGATTCACAAGCACACACACCGGAGAAGCTGCTCGTCATCAAATCCAAGCAGGTCTTGTTGAAAAGCAGCACGTTAAGTTTAGTTCATTATTAAAGTGCAATCATATCGCCATCAGTGCAACAAAATAATTTTCTTCCCTGCAGTAAATACATGAAGTGCAACAGGCACGTAATCAAAAGCTGGCATCCAGTTTCTTCAACACAGACAGCCTCCGCGTGGCTTATATTTTATGTTAATAGGCTAAAGGACGATTGCACCACACCTTGTGAGACCGCCACTCCTCCTTGTTTGATTTTCAGATGAAGGGTCACCGCGGCATTCAGTCCCTCGACTGCTCATGTGTGTTTAAGAATTCACTGAAGTTGAACTTGGGCACGAAGCCAAAAGATGAGGATGCCTGCAGATTCTACTTGATGTCCTCTGCATGTTTTATTTTTCAGTTTTTTTTATTATGGGATGTCCCCTTCCTTACGTAGGCTTTTTCAGTGGACACCTCAGAAAAATAGCAAATAAGATGTAGAGTGCTTGAAGTTGGTGTGAGTCTACAGACCAGCATTTTTACTTTGCAAGTAGAAATGTTGTTTTTTTTCAAAGCTAGAAACAGCTTTGTATAACTTTCTATACAATTAATTATGCCATTAAGTTCCTGATTGATGTTTTATAAATTGCCATTTTGACATGCCAGTAAAATGTTTAATCTTGCTATAGATCGGACCGGCATTTCGTCATCCGAGGCGGGCTCTCATCACAACGCCCCTTTCTGGAGGAAAACATTGATATTACATTGCACTGATAGAAACGGAGAATCAGAGGAAGTTGAGACTTTTCTCCAAACTTCTGCTTTAAACTAACCGGTTTAAATAGTAACGCTATGCCGAAGAGTTGCTATGTGGTTAGTTGCACCAACAATAATGTGAAAAACTCTTATCTCCAATTTGTTTCCCTGTTATGTCCTAAAACAGATCCTGATAGAAGGGCTCTATGGCACCACTCTACAGAAAGGAAAACTGAAGTGACGAGACTAAGGAGGGATCAAATTCAACTTTTTAATCTATCCAGCGTGTTCTATGGCAGGTAGAGGCAAATATGGCCCCTAGACATAGTGATATATATATATATATATATATAGAGTGTTATTTTTAAAGTAATTTTGATCGCAGTGGTTTACAACGGATTGTTTTTGTAACGCTATTTTACATTGAAGTCTATAGAGAGAGTCGTATGTTTTCCCCCAAAAGGGGGCATGGACGTTTAAGAAAGCCAAAGTTCCCGGAAGTCCCATTTGTTAATTAGCAATAAACACACAGCACAGCTGAGGCTGATGGTAATGTCAATTATTTTTGCAGGTATTTATTCATAAACCAAATTAATTACAAGCAACACAAAAGCAATTAAACATTTGATAAAAATTGAAGGTATTACCAGAGTTGTTAGAATTAATCCTGAGGAGAACATGAATGTGTGTTGCAAATTGAATGGCAATTAATGAATTAGTTCTTAAGACATTAGAGTCAAAACCTTTAACATTAATCTCCTGGTGGTGCCACAGGAAAAGTCAGGGGATCACCAAAGTCAAGAGGATTCATCCTCTGGTACCCATGAGTATCTGTATACAGTCTTATGGCAACATGTGTAGTAGAGTGGAGTTCCTTCAGTTTGGACCAAAGTGTCCAGCAGACAGAAAAAATACTACTGACTTAACATCATTTTCCAAAGTTTTTATGACTTCCTTTTAAACTTTTAGGCACATTAACAAATGGACAGTATAAAATGACTGCGGTCCACTCGCAGTGTGCTGCTGCCTGCTCGCTTGCCTGCTTTGCATTTTGGCTGTGCTGTAAAAACTCTGTTAGGTTTGCAGTTTTTCAATTAGGTCATCATTACTCTGAGTTTAATCTGCTCATGTTTACTGCAACTAACACAACCCCCGGGGTGCATCCCAACATATTTGTCGCCAAGTAATCTCAGGCAGTGCTCAAATTCAATCCCTTTAAATACGACTAGCACTTCTTGAAAAATCTTTTCGATTTTTGTTGCTGTGCGATGAAATGCAGAAAGAAGAGGGGCTGTGCCGTTACTGTACGCAGACGATAGCTGCAGAATGTTAAACAGAAGACAGCCCTTTGCTTTGCTGCAGTAGCTGACCAGTAGAAAAGGGTAGAAACCAAAGGAGGTTTGTGGTTCCCTTCGAGGAAGTTTAAAATAGAAATATTGACGTAAAATCAGGTTTTGTCTGTATTTGTTTTCACCACGTGTGTATTTTAGGGACACAAAACATCATATGTGTGATACGCTAAACACCTCTCCTCTTTGGAGAAAGACCTTCCTTGACATCTTTACATTGAAGCAGTTTACAGATTTTATGTATGAGACTGTTTAAAGATCCCCCCCAGACATGTTTTAAGATGTGTAAATACAATATATATTGTACTTTAAATATGGATGAGTGTCTGATATAGATTTCCACAAAAATGATCAATTATCTTTTAGAAATATTTAAAATTACATGTACGCCATCTCACTCAGTAGAAATATCAAGAATCTATGAAAATACAAATATTTTTAATTTCTAAAGTTAAAGTACTTTAACTGCCACATGTCCTACTTCCCTATAAAGTCCATTCTAAGTGTTTGTGTTTCAGTGGCTTTAACTTTCCTGAGAAACTTGTCCTCTTTAGCAGATGAATATAAAAAATAACTTCTAGTGTTAAACTCTGCTCATTCATCGTTTTGTACAGTGAAGCTGAAGCATTCAAATTTAGCAACAAGAAAAAAAAAACAGTTTTGAGTAGATAGGGGACTTTAAAAATGACAGAAAAGTGACCTGTTTTTATTAAAAACCATTATGATTGAGGTGTGTAAGGTTTCATTTGTAAAATTTCTAGGTCGTGCAGCATAGGATCTCCTTTTGTTCTTAAACCAGAAATGTTGTATATTGTAGTGTTTCTAATTAATCATTTCAAATAATAAGTTGTGTTTGTGCGCGTGTCTTGATGTGTTTGTGTGTGTGTGTATCTGTGTGTGTGTGTGCATGCATGTTAGCAAAAGAAGTGTGTGGCTCATTCGTATTTGATCCATCATCACCTTTGTATTTATTGAGAGGACGTGTTGTGGGCTCTGGTTGCGCCTCCGGACTCATCGTATGTGTCCTAAGCTCACCTACAGAAAACAGCAGTTAAAAAAATTATAGGATTAGAAATCGTTCAATGATTCACATAAACAGAAAACAACCCCATGTTGGGGGCAGAGCTGTTTAGATTACTTGATACATGAATAATCATTTGAACAGACTGATGCAGTTTATTGTTACAGACTTTTGCTGTTGATCTGTTTAGTTTGTTTTCATCGTGCTGGACTCTCTCCTCTAGCCCACCACAGAAGAAAAGTTTCAGAGCTCATTTGGATGTAAATTGCAGCTTTAGTTTTTTTACAGTACTGGATAAACAGTGTTTGAAACATTTGAGTAATTGATCCAGGAATAATGCGTTCGCTGAAAGAGTCTGTCAGGGAGAGTTTAACAGTGGGGGATAAAGCTATCTGCTCTTGACATTATTTACCTCTTGTCCTGGAAATAGGTTGAAAGTGGTGCCAGCTCTTCTCCATGCTCTTCCAAAACTTGACACAGTATATTGAGAGCCTTAAAGCGCTATTGATCAGCTCCCCTTTCAGCCTCGGTCTCTGCCCCCGTCCTGCTGTCTCTGCTCTTCTTCAGAGTGGAGAACACCTGAAATATATGCGATGAAAACATACGGCCACTTCCCAGTTAGAAAAACAGATAAACAACAATACCTTGTGCTTTTTGTCAAGCATATTTATGGAGCATATTTCCAACAGACAGAAGGCCACTGTATTACTCTGTAATACATCGCTCTCTGTGCTGAAAGGTGCAGCAAGGTATCTGCCTGCCTTGAAGACGTGACTCACTCTCTGCACACCTTGATGACAAGATGAATGAAATTAACATACTAGTCACTTGTAATTACAATATTTAGCCAGCTGATCAAGTTTAGCCCCCTGGCACCTATCAAAGGGCAGCTGCTGAAGTGTTGGGATGCAGGTAAAAGAGACAGGGGTGTCAAATTCAATGAGCATCTTCCTTTGTTACTCATCCGATCCTTACCCCCACTGTTTACAAATGAAAACCCATCCGAGCAGACGCCCTTCCACCTGGTGACACTGCAGTATTTGTCAGAGGTGGTTTTCATCTCCAAACAGACCCCAAGGTTTTTTTCCCCCTCGCTCCCCTGCTCTCAATATACTGGCTTTTGAAGCATGCAGGATGCAGACATATTTTTTTATTCCTGCATGGTATTGCACAGACTGCTTCTCTGCATGTCATTTGAAAGGCTTGAATCCCTCGGGCCACACACTTTTTGACAGTCTGTGGGACAACAACAACAATAAAAATGCTCATAGTTATTTTTTCCCCCTGACTTGGAGCATGAATAGAAACTTGAGAAGTGGGAGTTTGAAGAACTGCAAAAGGCATGATCAGTTAATTTATGATATTTGATAACAATGAACTGTCTTGGAGGAGAAAGAGGAGCGGGCATTTCTACAACACCAACTCAGGTTTTTTTTTTTCCCCGGTGGGGGAAGAAAAACTTTCATAGACTGGCCTCAAGTGTTTCAAACTGTACTTGTGCGCTAATTAGAGCTGATTGTTCCGGTCATCTGGTGTCCACATGCTGGGTCACTGCTGGATAGTTTGAACTCATTGGGAATTCATGATTGGCCCAGTCAGAATCCCCTTCAGAAAAGCCTTAACAAAATCCAAAGAAATCAGACTCCCTCCACATTGTCTTGTCATACTTAAGGATGTTAGCAAGATGTTGTCTCAAAGTGCTTAATGAATATTTGATTTTGACTCCAAAATTAAATCTTATCTGATCTCCTCCTAGACAGCCCATTGGGAATAATCAGGCGAGTTGGATGAGGGTGGGTGGATGAGGGAGATTTGCCTCTGTGATAGACTTTTTTTTGTCTTGCTGCAAAAGGTATGGGAATGTCATCCTCAATCCAGCTTTGCACATTGTGTGTGTGTGTGTGTGTGTGTGTGTGTGTGTGTATGTGTGTGTGTGTGTGTGTGTGTGTTTTTCTTTAATACGGTATCTTTGCATATGCACTGTGGGCCTTTGGACTGACAATTCAAGCATGGCTGTCAGCTATTTTCAGCACACAACATGTTTGAAGTGATGATTTGCATTGCCAAAACTTTTCTTGTGGCAGCGTAAAACTCTGTGAAGATTTTTTCAGCAAAGCGTGACAATGAGAAAACTGTTAGTTTTAATTTGATGCAGCAGTACATGCATTTTTATGGATGCACTGACATACATCTGTTGGGCTCTCATATTCAAAATAAGTTTGACCTGCGGTACTCTATACAGTCGCTTACAGCAACATGGCCTGTCTCTTCGTCATTTGAAAAAAAAAAAATCTAAAATTGTAACTTCTATGTTAATGTAAGAGGAAGTGATTTGGCCTTAGACTCATTTTTGTTTTAACCCTTTACATCACTCATCTCCCCAAATTGTTCATTTTGAATCGACAGACGCTGAACATGAACCACATGTTCAGTGGTTTTAGTTTGAAATCATTCCACCAAATTTTTATAGAGAAAACATTAGCTTTTTTTCTGCCTTCATGTCAGTTTAAGTTTCCCGCCCATAAACACGTCTCTCCATTAAAACTGCTTCAGATAGAAATGATTAAAAAAGCGAAGAACAGTAGAGATGAATTCTCTTGTAAATTCACTAAATGGGCCTTTATTTTTGATACGCAGAGTAGCATTCTTTTTAGACTGAGTTAAACTGGCTTTTTGAAACAGGTGTCTCACCTTGCATCATCCCTCTTCCCCCTCCTCAGCCACCTCCACCCACCACCCCTATTTGGTTCACACAGCACCATGTCGCTCCTCAGCATGCTCGCACTCAAAGAAACTGTGTCCAGTCTTCCTGACTGTGTCTCCCACTTCTGCTTATCTTCGTTACCTCAGGTATCATGACAAACAGGAAGTGACCAGTAACTTCCTGGGAGCCATGTGGCTCATCTCGATTACCTTCCTCTCTATTGGCTACGGGGACATGGTACCACACACGTACTGTGGGAAAGGCGTGTGTCTGCTTACAGGGATCATGGTAAGTTCCTCTTGTCTTCACTCAGATTAATACCGTACGTCTCACCGGATGACTCTGACTGGAGCAGAACTAAACCTTAGCTCATCCAGCTTCACTATGATTAAACCTTTTACTAAAATATATATATATATATATATAAATATAAATAAAAGCAACAGAGAGAGTTGTGTTTGTCTCGGTGGAGATACTGACACAAAGTGTCCAAGCTGAAATAATTTAACACGGCATCTTAAAATTCACTACATTCTAGTTCACCTGCAACTTTGCCACTTGTTTGAGACATAACGAAAATAATTATCATAAAGAATCACCATCAGTTATGTCTACCATGTTCTCCTATATATGTACTGTATCCCTCTCTCTGTTGCTCCATTTGGTACATACTGGTGCATGTGTTTAATGGTCCTCATGTCGAGCTTGAACATCTGTTGTTATTGTGTTCTACCGAGCTGTTAAAAAGAAGCTGGAACTGCCTGAGAGTTGTTTACGAGGGTGATCGAAAAAGTTCAGAGATTGCTCCCGTTGCACACGAATGTGCACGGAGCAGGGGGAAGCTATAACCTTTGTGAGTTCAGGTTCTATCACTTCATCAACACTAGCTCGTGAGATACCCTCATTTTTGTGACAGCTGGTCCGCAGTGAATTCACCATGCACCTGACACTTGACCAGAAAGCGCACATCAACGTTTGTGTAAAAATTCTGGGGGAAGAGAAAGAACGGGGGGGGGGGGGGGGGGGGGGGGGGGGAGCCCAATCCATTGAGTAGCCGTGGTGGGGAGTAATGATTGTGATGTTGAGCTCCAAAAACTCAACATGCTGTGAGTTGGTGCATTGTCTCGTTAGAGAAGTGCTATCGCTCCACATTCTCTTTGTTTTCGTCTCACTATCAACACGGGAGTGCTACTGAGATCTCAGTAGCACTCCCGTGTTGATAGTGAGACCCTGAGGGACAAATTCACGCTGCACAACCCAGCGAATGTCGAAGAAAATCCACCTGGTTGCTCCTGACTTGTTCTGTCTCGGATAGTGTCGTGAATGTCACTCAAAACACCTCTGCGGGCTCGTTGCTTCATTACCGTAAGCTTTCTGAAAACATTGCATTGTCGCAGATTTCCAGAGTTTGACACAAAATTTGACGAGCAACCTCTGTTCATGTCCACAGAGAAACAGCAGATGTGCCCAGACCAGCAGTCCCAAAAACGTGTGTAACTCAGAAACAGATGTTGATCAAGTGACGAAACTTGGAAGATTTACTCATGAAAGGTTATTGTTCCCCCTTCTCTGTGAACGTCACTGAACTGCGCACCGTTCACGTGCAAAAGGAGCAGTTTCTGAACTTTTTGATCCACCCTTCACGTGTATGTAGTGCAAAATGAAGCACTTGCTGTTTTGTGTAAACTGCTACTACGTTGTCTCTTCACTGCTGATTAACATTGTAAAGTTAAAAAAAAAAATTAAAAAAATCACGAACCAAATGTCACCGTGTTTGTTTGACTGTGTCTTTGTGCTGCATGCAGGGAGCTGGTTGCACTGCGCTGGTGGTTGCAGTGGTGGCCAGGAAGCTGGAGCTGACCAAGGCTGAGAAGCATGTCCACAACTTCATGATGGACACACAACTCTGCAAACGAGTGAGTCACAGTGTGTTACTGCATTTTTAGTAGCTGTTACAATGAATCGTTGTTTTTAAAAACAAGGCTTGTAACTCTTAAAACAAAGTTGTGTCTCCTTACTCCACACAACCATTTGTATATGAATATATGTTGTTTCACACGTCAAATAATACACATTATAAATAATACAGGCTCTTAGTTTAAATGTCAGACTGTGCATTTAGATTTTTTTTTTGAAGGGCCTTCAGAAATAGACTAAAACCACACTTGTATGCAGGAATATGTGGGCTCCAGGGCCTAACAGAAATCCAAAACTACCCACAAGTAAAATGTGACCATTATAAAAGATAATAAATAAAGAAAAAGGTAAAAAGACAAATTCAGATATTTTTTTTTTGAAAGGTTTACAGGCTGTACTCATTATACTGTTTGGGGCTGACAAACAAAAGGGGGAAGTAAAGAAATTCTGATGTCAATATATCAGCTGAAATTTGGTTATCAAACACTTCTGACAAAAATATGTAATTGAGGCAGGATAGTTTACAGTTTACATATGTATGCGAACTTTATTGCCCAAAATGACATCAATTCAGTGAAACAGGAAACTTCTGTTGAAATGAAATGGGCATAATTGTAAAAAGCTATTAAAATGTGGTTTTACAAATTCTAAATTAACCCCAGACAACTTTTTTTGCATTACGTTCTGTAAAAAAAAAAGTTCTCCTTTACTTCTACACCAATATATCTGTGATAGGCCAGACTGAGCGGATAGAATTGGCCAACCAATATTACCTGTATTATCTTGTATTGTGAAAACTATAAACTCCCCTTTAGTATCAAATCTGCTGAGTATGCGCCTCATCTTTTTAAAAGCTTTTAAAACCTATCTGTGTAGGCTGACACTTTTATAACGTATTATTGATTTCATGTCGTTTCTTTTATGTCTTTGTGTTTGACCATTTTCTAAGATTATTGTTGTATTTCATATTATTTTAACGTGAAGTTGTTTTTTTGACTTTCATTTTCCTCTGCAGTCTCCTTTTGTTGCAACTTGGTATTGATAATCACAGGAGGCTCATGTTCAGATTTTAATGTTAAACCAGGGCAGTTTACTGCACATCAAATATCTTTCTCTCTGTTGTTTCACAGGTAAAGAACACAGCTGCCAATGTACTCAGGGAAACATGGCTCATTTACAAACACACCAAGTTGGTCAAGAAGATCGATCACGCCAAGGTGCGGAAACACCAGCGCAAGTTTCTCCAAGCCATTCACCAGTAAGTCCTGCTTTACATTTGTTTCACGTAATCTAATGTAAATATGACGTGTTGTTCACCACCAAGGGGAATCTCTCAGCATGTCCAAAAACTATTGATAAGTTACTAAAAGATGTTCTATCCATGTTAATGTTATCTATGGTTCAAAAATATTTAGGCTGTTATTGACTGTATTACTAATTATCTGATCAAATGTAGCTGTAGCTCTGTATTTGTTTTGTCCTTTGATTGTTATGCTCACACACATGTAAACTCTCACAATCGCACACACACACACACACACACACACACACACACTGCAATCTAGTGTAATGGTCCTTCCTATTCCCCTCCCCTCCCCTCCCCGTTCCCCCTCTCCCTCCGACCCTCTCTTACCCCGTGCTTACAGTGACAAGTGTAATGGTTTCACTCGTTTCGTGAATGTTGTGGGGTTAAAACTCTGTACTGTGTTCTGTCTTTGTTTTGCTCTATCACTGCAGAGCTCAGAAGTAAGTTGAGTCTTCTATGTATCCTCCTCCTACTGTTTCCTCAACATCCTCCTCCTCCTCCTCCTCCTCTCTCCATGTCTGCGTTTGACATGCATGAAAAAAAAAAAAGCGTTTGTCACCAAAAAAAGAAAAAGAAAAGAAAAAAAAAAATGCTGGATGCTGAATTGTTTTAGTTTTGTTTTCTTTACTTCAATGTTCCATTTACTTCCCTCTCCCTCCCATTCTCCCTTGAATGGAATGAAAAAAAAAAAAAAAAAAAAAGCATCAACATTTTGCCACCAGTGTCAGCAGTGGAGGGTTGTCTGGACAGAATGTGTGAAAGAAAAAGCATCTTGTACAGAATGAGCTTGGAGCTTCGTTGGCTTGGCCAGCACCTCATAATCATCTACAGTGTAGTGTATAATGTTGCCCATCATTAATATAGCTGCTCTGGGGGCTATATTAACCTGCATCAGCAGAACTCATCCTACACTCCTGATGGTTTTGTGATGACGTAAATACACACAATGTAAAAGTCCTAATGAGGTTCAAATGTTCTCTGTTTTGATTTTTCCTCTCTAATATGACATCGAACAACAAAGCGTGCACGCGACATCGATGACACACAAAGAGGCACAACATGCACGTCGGGGTTTCGCAGGATACAATTATACACAAAATATGCCACACTAACGAGTTTTCAGCTTTTAGCCCTTATTCTTCGACGGCCAGGAGGGACAACAAAGCCGAGCAAACAGACACATACAACCTGAAACGGTGTCCCGCAGAGATAGAGCCGTAAGCCAGCGGCCTCACTCCACTCTGATTTACTGATTTGCACATGAATGAATGCCCTTGAATGTCATCCTGTCTCATAATTTGCCAAACAGGGAAATTCTTCCTCTCGCACGATCAGATGATGCCACCGCTAACAATGACACATTATCCACATCAGCGCTAACGGTCCTGGCAGTGCCGTAATGTATTTGATTAGCGATAAGGAGGCACAGTGTTGAAGGCATCACAAAACATGTCCGATGTATCAACTTCCTAAAAAAAAATGTCTCTGTTGCCGTATGTTCAGCAGTTTCATTAGACATTTTATTTCTGGCAAGCTTCATCTTTTATCTGTGACATCCACACACACTCACACATGCACACACATGCATAAACAGACACCACTGAAAACGCTCACGTTTCATTGTGCACAAAGTCAGCCATGATCACTGCACGCTTACTGAATGACTAGTGTGTACATATGAAGTCCTACCACTGAGCTGTGTGTAGCACTGATGAAGGGCATGCCATCTTTTTCCTTTTTTAATATCTTACTTTTGGGGTGGAAAGAGATGAGAATGTTTTGATTTCAAACATGTTTTGGGGTTTTTCTCATATGGAAGCATATTGCATTCTTTGCTGGAAAAAAATAGCGTTTTGTCGTAGTAACAATAGATTTGTTTCGCATTGTACTTCAGATCTTTTTTACTCTTTTTCAAAAGCAGTTTCTTTTTTGGGTTGTAACAAGATCATGTCTCAGTATCTCAACTATTTTGTCATTACAACAAACTTACTTGCAGCTGCCTGCTGCATAAAACCGTCGCGTGATGATGAGAATAAGATCCTGTTATGACGGAAAAAGACCTAGAATAGAACATGATCAACACAGGCTTTATTTTTTCAAAACGAGTGTAGTATGCTTCTGTAATTTGCATGTTTTGGTTGGTATTGTATTGACCAAGACCAGGAATGCTTGTATATATACTACATATAGACATATATATTTCTGTATATATGTATATATATAGATATGTAAAGTACATACGTTTATGATGCATGTCTGTCTATCTCTCTCCAATGTCATCAATGAGAGAACACTCCTGATAAAACATGTTGTTCCTCCTCCTCTTCCTCCTGCTTTCTTCTCTATTGGTTCTTCTCTGTCCCCTCTTGACCCCAAACAACCCGTCTCTCTGTGCTCTACTCCTGAAAACCGCCCTGTCTTCCCCGTCTCTCCTGATTCCCTCATCCTCTCCTCCTTCATTCTCTCCTTTGTCCACCTCCTCCTTCCTTTTTTTTTTTCCTGTTTACACCTCCCTGTGCCCCAATTCAGACTGCGCAGTGTCAAGATGGAGCAGAGGAAACTCAATGATCAGGCCAACACCTTGGTGGACCTGGCAAAGGCAAGTCTTCAAAAAAAAAAACTGTCAGTTAGTTACTTTAAAGCTGCTTTAGTCAAGATTTTATATTAACAATAAATCAGTGGTGAAATCAGAGAGGGGTCGCTTGCAGTGATGAACTCCGTGGATAAGTGTTTGACGGCACTTCTTTCCCTCAACATTTGTTTTTGTTGGGTTTTCAGAAACATGACTCTAAACAAAGCTGTTTTTTATATGTTAAATTATTTACTGCAAGTATTTTACTTAAATGGAAGGAAGTCGGTGACATGATATCAATCTAAACAGCCACCGAGCCATATATTGTCAGGTTTTGATGTGATCAGTGGCACGAGCATGAGTGTCTCTCACCACGGTTGATTCTGGTGTTCCTCCTTTATTTCAGTTGATTTAAATTGATACTCACTTATCAAGACAGGCCCGGCCGGTGGAAGTTGGTGGGCTTCTCTCTGAGGTTATCACATGAACTAAGGGAGTAACCCCAAAGTAGGGAGTTATGACTTTCTTACGGTGTTCTTGCTACATACAGTAAACTGCATTAAAACCGCTAGCTCCTGCACCTCGTCTTGGTATGATACTGTTTCAGCCATCCTGGCATTACATCAAGTTAAAGATACTGTTTCATACTTTTTGACAAGTAGGCAAAATAAATACCCGACGGTAGGCTTTTGTAAACAAAAGTCATGTTTACGTTCCCTGTTTCTCACCAAAAGGTATTGTGTATATGTTTGAGGCCTAGTAAACATGTTCAGTGGATTTTCTTCCTCATGAAACATTTGAAAACAGAATTCCAAACTGTTTGCTAGCAGTCTTCATCTTTTTTGTTTTTGCCTTCGCGGGCACACGCAGCTACATCTTTTGGCACTAACTATCGATCAGTGAAATAGTGTAGAATCATTGCTATGACTGTATATGTTGTGCATATGCATGAACTACAAGCAAAGCTGGGACTCTCTCTTAAAAACGTTGCTCCATTGTGCTGCTACTGGCCAAAACTCCACAGGATAACTGTAAGGTCCAGAATATACTCCTTAGTGGGTGCATATGCAGACATCTGCAGGCAACACGGATGCTTGGTAGTTCTGTTTATGTTCTTCTCTGAAGTCTGCTTGGAGAACGCTTTCCACACATGGTTCAATAGATCATCCTGTACAGGAAGACAATTTTCTAAATTCTGGGCAATTTCCCTGTGAATTGTAGAGATGCGGGTAGCGACAGACCTCTTCACACAGCCTCTCTTCAAATTCTTTGGTTATTGTGTTCGTTGTGTGTGCACAGTGGGTGCCTCTGTAGCGTAATGGTTGTGCAGACAAGTCACAACAAATTGAAGGTACGCAGAGGTCTGCCTTCGTCTAAACCCTCTGATGATGAAATTTATGTCACGGACCCCCTTGCAGACATGGAAAGTGTTAATACCTGTGTAAGAACAAGTCTAATTTGGGCATTAAGTCCTAATGTTGCCCTGGACTTTGACATTAAGTCCAATACCATGGTCTAAAAGACATAATTATTAAACAGATGTAAGTCATTGCAACACTCAAAATCAAGACAGATCTAGAGTGTCATTCTTTGTTTGGGTCGTATGATCTGTAAAATCAGCACAGACCATACTGGGCAAATTGTGTCCGAAACTGTCTACTGTATTATTAATGGATGGCCAATGTAATGTGATATCTGTGAATTAAATCTAACCAAACTGCCCATGCTTCACCTTAAAACCCATTTTTGGTCAACATATAAGCCGCTCTCCAGAGTTTTGGCTCAAGTGCAGGACTGTCACTTAGTTAAAGAGCTCGAAGAACCTGAACCCGAGCGTGCACTGTAAACAGTGTCTGTCGGTAAGAGGGTGAATACAGTCATGGCTCAGTAGCTTCTGTCCTGCTGTACCGACGTCAGCTGACCCACCAGAGCAGAGAGGGGGTTCAAAGGGAGGTGCATGACTGCAGCTCCATTTGATGTGGATGGCATTTGCACTCCAGTGTGTATTTTGAAAGGCTCTAAGGCCAACCCCTTTAATGTGTGTTTACCTGCCCTTACTGTGCTCAGTGGTCAGATCTATCTGCGTACACAGTACACCAGTTCAACAGCCCTCTTTTTAAGCCCTATAGAGAAGTAAGACTTTGATTTCTGGGTTATACATTGTTAGGTTCAGAACCGTAACATAGCGCTGATAGGATAAGAATCAAACCCACAGTCAGACAAAAACAAAGCTTGACACGATATCTGAGTTTTACTTGCAGCAAGGGAAGTCCGTGCAGGGTCTTAGAGTTGTAAGCTCTTCACCTGGCATCAGCCAACTCCGAATCAGACTTCCCTCTTTGCTCCTTTTATTGTATACATGGGGTTACAAAACATCACGTGATTATATTCCTATAAGTATGTGCACATGTTGTATAACTTGAGTGCATAGGGGTTCAATGCTCTTCATACCTTATGGGTATGTTTTCTTTTAACCTATGTGCTCTACTAAATTAAAGCCAGTTCCTCCTCCTCCGGGATGATGTGTGCTGTCAGAAAGGAATTCGTCATCTATGCATGTAGTAGTGACCTTTCAACTGCTACCTACATAGACCAAAGGAAACTTTTGCACACATGGTAGTACTTAATTTACACACTGACAATGAGCTACTGTTTTTCCTAACATACATAAAACAACACATTTGATTTCCGAGTTGCGCTCAAGTCTGGAGAAGACCTTAAATAGATATTTTGTGACTGTTAAATTGCATTGTCCCTTTGAATTCACTATGTAAAACTAAAGACTGCAGTATATATGATATATCATTCATTTTATAATATAGGAAATTGTCATAGTTTACATTAAAAAAATTACTTGCAGATAACACAGACTGTAACAATGCATCCACTGCAGAACAATAAGTACCTAAATAATGGAAACACTTTTCATGATATGAGACCTTCTCTGGCTATAGATGGACCTGAGAAACCGGTAGTTAAATCTAGGGGAAGATAAAAATCTATGCTGACTTGCTGAAAGTATACAGCTCTTCTTCATACTGCTTCCTGGCATTATTTCTGTCTCTTTATACTGAATAAGGCTTAGACTGTCTTCTCACGGAATTTATTATGAAGTGTTATATGGACGTTTTTTTTCCCTGGCGAGGTATACATACCGTATCATCTGGCAATTTTCATTGTTGCACCTCATTTTGTGGATATTAAGTTGTAAAACGGCTGGTTAATGTTTCTATCTTTCCTCTCCCTCCTTTGTTCCGCCCTCCTCCTCTTCCTCCTCTGTCCTCCTGTTCCTGCTTCTCCCAAAACACATTTACTTTCTCTCCTTCATTAGACCCAGAATGTGATGTATGACCTGGTGTCAGAGCTGCAGGAGCGCAGTGAGGAGCTGGACAAGCGCATCGGCACATTGGAGGACAAGCTGGACTCGGTGACGGGCAGCCTGCAGGCGCTGCCCTGCCTCATCTCCCAAGCCATAACCCAGCAGCAGCAGGACTTCCTGGACGGCTTTGTTCACCGCTTTCGGCCCGCTTCGCTAGCCTCCGAGCGTTCTGAACGGTCTGAGCGATCCTGGACTTCCACCGCCCGAAGGCGGCGCTCTCCCTCCACAGCACCACACACCTCCTCCGATAGTGGATAACCTTGAGAAACCCTCTGTAATCACCTTCGAGCCCACCTTCCCCAAACCAACGCGTCACCTCATTCTGTCCCGCCCAAAGCCGCCCCCGTGTCCGCTGGCAAGTCCATGTCTGGACTAATAATGAACCCATATCTTGACCTCTGACCTGATCCTTGCCCTTATTCCCTCCCTGCCCCTCATCCCCTCTTTCCCTCCTCACCCAACAAAAAAAAAAAAAATCCAAAAACCAATTCCTCTGTGACTGAGCCTCTCAGCACAGGCCTGGATTAGAGCTACTCGAACAGAACAAAGAAAGGCAAACAAAGACTTAAATCAAGAAAAAACTCAAATGCATCCAAAAAAAGAAAAAGAGAAAAAAAAAAATTAAAAATGACTGAAAAACCGAGATAAAGTAGAGATATGGTTTATGTTTTAGCCATTGTATGGCTGTCCAAGTTAGCTTTTTTGTAAAAGCCCTTGTATAGTTAAAAAAAAAAAAGACTGAGTTCAGGGTTGCTGGGGTGAGAGCTGGCTATCACACCGGAGAGTCCTTAACCACGACGTTGGTCTGCGGAGCTGAGGGCCTCAGCTCACCTGCTGGCCCTCTGAGGCCATGGAGGACATCTGTCCACCCATCCGTCTGTCTATCTGTTTGTCCAGTGAGGAGCACGAGACAAACCATTGGATTTCCCTTTCAAAAGACTAGTGTCGTGGATTCTTTCCCATAGGTTAGGGTGAAAGCTTGAGGAGAGGCTGCAAAAGCTCTGACTTCAGGTCAGTGTCTGAAAATGCACTTAAGGGGGAGGGGAAAATGTCACACAAAAGAATAGCAAAGGGGATGCACATGGCATTACTACTGGTAAAATTTACACAATTGCCAACTTCAAGGTATCAGCTTCCTTGTTCTTACCAAGGGAAAAATGAGAGCGACTATCTTTTTTAGTTACATATTGACATGTGATTTTTCAGTGCCTGAATGTATAAATAGTAGAGGGTTATTTAATTACTAATTTCAGAGCTTTTTTACGATGTTAACAGTCTGAATACAACATTGCATTCCTTTTTCAGATACATTCCTCTCCAACAATTTAAAGAAAATGTCTTAATGTAATGCATAACATTGCCTCCATCACACCGCAACTCTAAATGTTTTGAAAACCGTTTTTTTTTTTTTTTTTTTTCTATTTCTACTAACACAGTGAGAAATGAAAAAGTTCAGAGAGTAAGCGAACGTGAGACAGACTGAGAGGATATTTGTGAGCGTGTTTGTCAGAGAATGAGTTCACTTTTAGCCGAGTGCTGCACACTCATACACACAATAATGAAATATGTAGTAGTCTACCAATCTCACCACCACTAATTAGAGCTTCCTGTGGTCTTCGGTAAATGGCATGGCTTCAGGTCTGCTGGTAAAAGGCCACAAAGGCACACGTCACCGGTCGAACTGAAGCCCTTTTGCATGCTTCTGTGCAAAAATGACAAATGGACCACAATCTTCCTCGGATGGCTGATGATTTACATCATTTTTGATTTTATTATGTTCACTTTTGTCGTTTGTTGCTTTTCGTTTGTTGTTTTTTTTTTTTTTTTTTTTTTTTTACAAATTTTTACTAATTTCCTTTTTTACTAGGATAATTCGAGTTTTTAGAGTTGCAGAACCAAGAGAGTTGCAGTAATGTGATTCTGTAATGCATTCCCTGTTTAAAATATGCCACGAGGAGAACAAAATTTATTATTACAAACAGATCCTGAAAGGATACAAATAAAAGCGCTGAAGAAACTTTGATGTTTACAGAACAGTGATATTGACCCCTCAGTAAACGTAAAGGAATAGTTTGACATTTTGTTAAGCTTTCGTGCCGAGAGTCAGATTATTACAACTATCAAGTCTGTATTGTAAATATGAAATTAGATTTAAAAGCGCTTACCTGGCTAATTGAGCAAATCACTTTTCCCCCTTCAAAACTGCCACATGACATTTTTCAGCGCCGTATCACGGCGAAGTGTGTAATACACACGCCCGTCCACTAAAGCGAAACAGGCGGGAGCTATGCCCGGCGTTGTCCAGGCGTGAGAGTAACACGTACAGGCGTGCGTATTCCACGATTCGCGGCGATACCGGGTTTCAGCTTTACACTTCAGTTTTAATGTTTGCATCTAGTTAACCCAAGCTTGCCGCTGGCCTCGGTCAATCCTAAATTACCAAACTTTTCCTGCCAAAGCTCACAAAACAAGAGCTAAAAACAACACGTTACAGTTTTATTTGGGGGCAAGTAACTCCCTAAAGCAACAGGCTGAGCTAACCGGTTGCTGACAGCGTCTTTATATTTGCTGTACAGACCTGTGCTTGGGTGACTCTCAGCAGGAAGGCAGAATGCCGAGCTTCTCTTTGAGCATTACTGGGCCTCTGTTTTGACTTTCTAAATGACACGGTGATCGACGAGAAAGTAGATAATATAAGAAATATTGAAGGTACGGTGTGCGACACATCCCAGAGTCGTGATGACTTGCAAAGTTTTTGATTTGAAGACACATATTGAGGGTGTTCTCAAAGCACACGTGAAGTAACGGGAGGAAGTCAGCGGGTTAGCGGGCGAGCATGCTGTAGTTTGAATGCTAGATAATCTGAGTCCCAAAAGGATGTTAGTCCTAAAAAAAAAAATCATCTTTATGGGCCCTTAAGCTAACAGACAAATAGGATAATTATTTGTTCCTCGGTCTTAATTATTTCCAAGCTTCTTCAGGCTTAACAGGGTTGAAGTCAAACCCTGTGAGACAGTGGACGCGTCCACTCTCCCACAGGCTCTGGACCGGCCAGAGAGCACTTCATTTAAGAACATACTCAGTTTGCTACGAGTGGAACTTAATCAAGCATGAATTTTAGCTTTTTTCCTTTCAACTTGAGTTGATGAAGCATGACTCTTTACTGCCCCCACCTCTAGCCACTTCTCATATAGCACTACACTCCACCCCGTTCGTATGAAGGGATCTATCACGCCGTTACAGTCTCCGGTTCAATCAGTGTCCTCCAATGAGTCGGGACGGCTAATGGAAGACTATCTCCTTGATTACGACCTCACCTGCCTGTTCGTATCCAAGGTTTCCATCTCTTCATTACATCTGAGGTTTAGCCTCACGTTTTGTCATATGTCATCATTAAGAGCATCAATCCCCAATACACAAAGAGGCTTCCCAAACGGCCTGCAGCAAAGACCTTTAAGTGGTTCAGACGGAAAAAAAAACAGAAAGAGAGAAAGGAGGAAGCGAGGAAACCCCAGGTCATGTTCCAGTTTGTGTAATATTTAGTTACACCAAGAAGGATCACAGATGCTGGAGTGTGTTCCCCAGAGAGAGGTGACGGTGCTGGTGTTTAGGACGTCATCCTTCATCAGGCCGCAGGAAGAAGGGGGGGGGGGGGGGGGGGGGGGGGGTTGGACCGAAGACCGAAAACCGAAAAAAGATGAGAGCCATAGCTCATTTACTGACAGACATCCGTTTTGGCCCAGGGGGGTTGTGAACAGCAAGAGAGGGTGTCCTGTAAATATGACCTCATTGTAGATGTCACCAATTAAACAGGACAAATTGTGAACCGCAGGGGTTAAGGTGGCTGGGTGCAACGCACAGCATGCCGTAGGTATGCACTAGAAAACAATATCTAGGAAGGATACGAAGGGTTTAAAAAGATAACATTTATTAATTTCACACTTGCATACAGGAAGAATAATCCAGGTTCTATTTTTTGTTTTTATACTCTCTTGTAATGGTTTGTTTTCTCCTGATCCTCTTATCAACAAAGACCTGCCAAAACACCATTCCAATATTGAATGACCAGATTTACCCCTCCTGAAAAAAAAAAAAAAAAAAAAATAAAAAAAAGGTATTTTGTAGTAAAGTGAGGGATATTCATGATGTTTTTCTGATGATGGTAGATGAGTCAGTGATAAACACATCCCAGAGTCTTTTATTATCCTGAGAAGTAGGCTTTCCTCATAGAGCAGGCATCAGAACACACTTCTGCTGATCAATAACAGAGTGAAAAACCCCAAAAACTTAACAAATGTAACCCAATCATTGTTCTGTGTCCACTGCCACATGATGCATAATGTACGTAGTAGCACTGGAATAAATCAACTATTAATGGATGGGGAAAGGGTTTAACATGTTCTCTGTATACTGTTCATTGTTCCTTCATTTTGCAGGTGAACGTTTGTCCTAGCAAGGAGAGACACCAAGGTCAAACCATTAAAGACTATCTTCAGCTATGACCATCACTCTCTCTTTTTTTTTTAAGTAATCTTTTGTGCTTTATTTTCCATTCAATCAGTGTCCTCCAGTCTGAAACTTTTCCACACAAAGGCCACTTGTAGAGCAAGCCGGCAGCCCAAAGCCAAACAAAAGGTGGGTTAGGAAATGTGTAGACATACAGACATCCCACGTTTTGTCCTGTAAAACTCAGAGGCAGGGGCGTCCTGTAAAACATAATTGCAGGAGGATGTATTGATAGAAACATAAACAGCACTCCAGAGGACACACAGCTGCTGCGGCGCTGTTCCAAGGTGAACTATGGGCTGCACACACTCTCACACGGAGCCATTAATGTTCAAATAACAAGCTACTATTCGTGTCTGCATGCACAAACACGGCTCAGTCTGGTTAATTACAACCAAATCAGGAGGGACTTGGCAGCAGACCGATATCCCGCAAGAGTGGCAGAGTCAGTCGCCCTATAGCTGTTGCTACACAACCCCAAAGACACGCAGCAGTGGAAACACAGGGAACAGCTCCTCTGCAATCCAGTGAGCACAGGGTGATTGAAACTGTTTTTATCCAGTAAAATGATCAAGATCTTTTTGTGACTTTGAACGTGCACTAATAAAATCTTGCTTCATAGTGCAAGCCGAAGCAACAAAAAAAAAAACCAAAAAATAGGGAAAATGGCATGCAGGGAAGTGAGAGATACCCAGCTTCAATAATGTCCCGAGAAGGGAAGATTCGTTTCCTACAATGTCCCCTAATGATCACAGTTAATTCATCCAGCTACTACTTAATCTCGTGCTTAAGTGTGAAAAGCAAGAAAAGAGGCATCAAATTACCACCTTTTCCCCCTAGTGGGTACTAAAGATCAGACCACAGAGCAGAGGGAAGCAGGCTGCAGAGTACTGAAGATGACCCTCGCAGCCGGGAAGGACAAGGGGGACGAATCGGCTTGCAGGGCGTTGAGGTTCATCCCAGGCTGTGTATAAAGGTCCTTCGAGGACAGCTTGTGGCAGGCACCAGGAAGTATCCTATTCATTTATTGAATTTATTACGGGCCCCTCTTTCCTCTGACCTGGGAGGGGGAGTGGCTGCAGCAGCGGCATTGTGGTTAATGCCCTGCTTATCGCTTTCGTCTAACGTGGTTTGGCATACACTTGGGGAAATCAGAGAGAAAAGCGGTATTGATTTTGGTTTTTAGGCCTTCTAATGCACAATGGTGTAGTGGTGGAGAGTGGGTGTGAAGGGCCTTTTCATTCCATCAAATGTTTTTGGAGGGTCATTCGTTTCTCTCTCTCTCTGGCTTCCTATTTTCTGTCTTTCTGTATCTTTTCATCTGTTGCCCATTTCTCTCTGCGAGAGATCTGAGGCAGAATGAATGGATATAAACGAGACGGTTTGTTGAAAGCTGCTGCAGCTTCCCTGCTTCATTTAGCTGTAAAAGAGGGAAATAGCTCTTTCCAATGCCCTCAAGCCATGTGTCAGGACTTTAACCATGAATTTCATGAAATGAAAGTGCACATTCATAGCATATAGAGTGTCTATGTGCATGTCTGCACTCATGCAGCTTCCTTTGACTCTTCACTATTTGTCTTCCGCTTGACAGAATCATTTCAGCCAAGACTGGAATTATGATGTCACATAAAGTACCGTTTTTCAGGTAATAAAGTAGCCCTGTCTCAATAAAGTGACCAATGCTTACACTGAAGACTAACATCACTCATCTCTGCTTCATCTGTGCATGCCTGATCATCCAGTACACCACTTCTTAATGGGACAAAGTCACGCTATAGAGTGACGTGACAATTACCTTCAAAAGAAATTTAAGTGATTCGACACCATAACATGGCTTTTTTTTTTTTTTTTTTGTCATTAGCTTTTTTTTTAGGAATAAAAAAAAAACATTGAAAAATGGCAGAAATAGATGGGAGATAATATAAAAATTTAATTAAAAAGATAAGGAAAATGTATTTGTGGCCTACAGCATCTTTTGAACATTGAAGGTCAAATGATATGTATTATAACAGGATCTAAAAACAGGGAAAATAAATATAAACCACACAACAAAAGAAAGTACACACATGCACACAAATGACTCAAATAAGTTGCAATTTGATAAGGAAATAAAAGAAAAGACAGAGACACAAGCGAGAATAATTTGAAGCAATGACTGCTGTAAAAACGTCACGAAAAGAAAAACAAACTCCTTCTTCATCCCTGAAACGTCTCCCTTCTCTTCCTGCTGAGCGTAAGGCCGGAAGGTCAAATGCTTATAGGTGCTTATAGTTGTTGAAGTTTAAACCACGAGAGGCTTCTCTTGGCTTCGCTTTTGCATTTCCGGTGTTAACGGGTCCACATTTGAATTTGTCTAGTACTGCGGTTTGTGTAACAAAGGCCAGCAACAAAGAAAACAAATGACTTTCCCTTCGGCCTCAGCTGTGGTTGGTGTTTCGCGCTAATTATAGAAAATGCTAGAAGGCCATCACACTACACTCAGACACGTTAGCTTTTAGCTCATAGGGGCCCACAGATGCGTTAGCACGGCTGTAGACTCTTGATCCTGTTGCAACTTTGAATACAGACAGGCTAGCACTTTCCCTTTGCTTCCACACTTTGTGCTAAGCTAAGCTACCAGTTTCCTACCTGTAGCTTCCTATTCAGCCAAGAGACAGTACAGTGGTATCAGTCTTTTCTTCATCTTTTCAAGAAGTCTATATTGCTTTAACATTTGCGTTACTCATACAAGCAGTTTTAATCTATCTTGTATAATAATATATTTAAAAACAGGTATAGCTACAAATAGTTTACTTCCATTTGTGTGATTTTATAAAAAAAAAAAAAAAAAAAGTAATTCACTGCATATTTCATTCATAACTTATTTCAAGCATGTAACCCGTTAACAGTACTTTATATACAGGGCAGGAAGATGTGTATGCTCTCCAGGCCTTTGCTTAATATATTATCTACACCTTCCCTACATACGATCTTCCATTGTTCTGCGTATAACTTGCAGCTGAGCAAGCACCTGAGCCAGCAGCAGAGGACATGCAGGCACCAGGTGAGGTAGCCCCGGGCCAAGGCCACCGGTGGGACTCACTACTCACTTGAAAGGGTGGGTTGCATTATGTGTTTACTGTACTGTATCGACTATGAGTACTGCAGTGTGTGTGTGTGTGTGTGTGTGTGTGTGTGTGTGTGTGTGTGTGTGTGTGTGTGTGTGTGTCTGTTTCCTGGAGGTGTGTGTGTGTGTGTGTGGGGGGGAGGGGGGGGGGGGGGGGAGGGGTGGTGGTGGTGGGGTGGACTGCAGATGTCCTTGCCCCGAGCTTTCTCTACATGAATATCTGCACTGTTTTGAAAGAATCACTGGCACAGAGTGACGTCACGTCGTACAGCAGGGACGAGTCCTGGAGTCAGATGTGAGGGGTTCAATCTTAGTGAAGAGAAGACACGTAGCAGAGTGTCATTGCTAAGGGCAAGTGTTGTAGTAAGACTTGTTATATTAAAATCATAGCCTGCAGTTTGCTCCTTGGAAACATAATTACTGCTCAATGTATTTACTTTAGGAATTCAGCTGCTACTTTACACGTGGCTGTAGAAACACGGCTAAAAGACGCTAAAACACAGATTTAAGTTTAGAGGGGCGGGATTGAAAACATACAATGCAACAGAGAAAATGTAGTGAAGAGGAGAGCGAC
Source organism: Embiotoca jacksoni (assembly GCF_022577435.1). NCBI lineage: Eukaryota > Metazoa > Chordata > Actinopteri > Embiotocidae > Embiotoca > Embiotoca jacksoni. The sequence continues at coordinate 30,803 of NW_027185363.1, read as the reverse complement.
AGTAAACGGGACAGAGGGACCAAACAAACTGAAAGAGGTGGTGGTGCACTGTCAGTGAGAAGCACAGGAGTTTGCTGCCCTCTAGTGGCCAACAGCCATTGTGTACCACAACATAAAACAGCTGAGCTGAGAATGAATTATTCATAAATGACAGGATGATAAAGCAGTATTTCACAGATACGAGATGATATGAGATGTAATTGATAATGTATGAAGCGCTTGCTTGTCTCTAAAAATAAGTGTAATCTTTTTGGACGAGCTGCCGTTGTTGATGGTCTGTAGTGATATCTGTAAGACTTTAAGTCTTACAGACTGGGCTTTTATATTTACCCAGGAGTCCCTGAAGCAGCATCTATTAGTGGATTATCTACTTTTTATGCTTTTTTTTCTTATAATAAAGCACCAACAATGTGAACTGCAGGCTGCTTAATTGTCATCCAGGCATTTTACCTTTGGGTTACATGCATCATTTCAGGTTAGCTCGCCACCTCCTCTCCTCTGTTTTATGAATGTCAACAGTTTCAGCCTCTCTTGTCTCTCCCACAGATTAACCTCGTAGTGCCAGCCAGCGCCAGCACAGGGGCGGTTCAGGTTTAATGTTTAATCTTTTACTCCCCCCTCAGTTCTCCACACACATTGGCCTGCATTGGCACTGAGCGTCTAACAGCAGGAGTGAGTCACCTGAGAGACTGAAGCGAGCTGAGTGGGCCTGCAGGACGGAGCTGCCATTTTACAGCAGGATCCACTCAAAGTCCTTTAAGAAACTAACATCTGCGTGACCGTAGAGCCAGGGTAAGCTGTTGGTTTTTGTTATTGTCTCAAAAACAAATATGTTTGCGTTATGAATGTGTTCCCACTTTAACGTGTAGTGACAGTTTCATGACCCTAGATGTGTTTTAAGAGTTTGTGCAGCAGCAAACAGTGAGTCACAGCTCAGCGTGAACTCTGTTGTAATTAATCAAGCTTCAGCAGCACTGTAGTCGCGTTCTGGTCCCTCTTTGAGTTGTTACACTGGAGGTCCTGGTGGATTTGTGATGCTTTTTCAGAGGTTTTTCCAGTGTGTTGGTCCATATGCCACAAATCACACATTATTACAGTTCTAAAAAAACGAGGCCAATGCGGAAGTGCCATAAACTGCAATACCACCGAGGGCCACTAGGGGTTGGCTCCCAAAAGTCTCTGACTCCATAGACTCCTCTTTAAATTCTCTCATGAAATATATATTGGTACAATATATAATTATAATGGTTTTGACAAACAATAGTGACAGAAGAGAGGATCGTAGGTTTGTCGCGAAGCATGTTACTGTTACGTAGAATAGCGTTTCAAATTATCCTCAATACAAACAATCCCACTAGTGCTAGCAAAGTTGTGTTTTTTTTTTTTTTACCATATCATGATTTGGAGCGACCAACGACACAGCAAGTAACGTAACAAATGTTAGCAAGGTTGTGGGTTACCTGACGCACAAATGTGACATAAGTAGGCCTACCTGCTTTGCGAAAGTATTGTAATCAACTGTGAAACTAAGTCACCTCCGTCTTCATGCTTTTCGACTCTCGAAGGTCTCTCCTCTGTTAGAAAGCCTAACCGATGTTAACGGGACTCTGTGGCCTGACCTGATCATTTTGTACCATCTCTTCTTCTAATTCCTTGACCCTGTCCTGCGCACGAGCATGGACTCTGTAGCTGGAAGAGTGTTGTGTGGCCGAGCCAGCGGACTTGAGGAGATAGTTAGTAAATTTGACAGATAGTGTGTTTGATTTGAATTTCTGACTCCACTTTTAACCATTTTGCAAATCACAGAAATGTTTTAGAAACCCTTGTTTTTTTCCCCCGACCATTTAAGGTTTAGCTTCGCTCCATGTCTTTTTAATATGGAAATGTTTTAATAGACTCTTAAAGGTCTGAAAAGTCTGGATTATTTTTTGTCACAGTAACCTTAAATTTATGAGCGGTACAGTCTGTCTGCATTTAAACAGCCTTACCGTGTAAAGTAAGACAAAAACAAAAAAATATCGGGTCAGTAGGACAGTTGATGAATTTCTTGATAAAAAAAATATAATTTCAAGCTGTAGAAACAAACCCAGAGATAATTACACCCCAACACCACAGTTCTCCTCTGTTCTATGCATCATATTTCCGCTCATTGTTTTGTGGCCCACTACTTTGATATTTGGGTTACGTCTCACCAGCTTTGTTTTCAGCCACAGCCAGCAGCTGTTTTCCGTTTGAAAAAGCTCAAACAAACCCAGTGACTACCTGCTCGGCACCAAGCAGCAGACAGACACAGATAACAACTAGCTGGTGAACAGAGAGGAGTATTTATCTTGTTAGGTGCCTCGGTAGTAGTTGGAAAGAGAAAACAAAGCCAGAAGGAGAGAAAATATTGGACTTGCATCTATAAGCTCGGTACCAATGCATTTTAAATAAATGCTAATGTTGCTCTCTACCTGATTCTTAAATAAGCAACAGTTTGCGAACCAGATTGCCAAGAAAAATAGTTTGTCATGTTGGAATCATAATATGTGAGCAACTGAGGTTCAGATGAGGTAATTACCAAAGCATATAATCATAGTATGAATGCTAGCATGCTATACATTATGCTAATAGTATTTTATTTTTTTCCCTCACAGTTCTTCAGCTTCATGCATCATAAAGAATCTGTGATTACTTCTCCCTCAATGAGTAACTGAAGTCAGACCACAGCATGAAATCCTGGAGCAGGAGATTCATGATGAGACAAGAGGAGGGGAGTGTGGCCACGTCCTCCACAAGCAACAGGACCTCCACTAATGATCCACCAGTGCCTGTGTGGGTCACTCACACACCCACACCAGATAATGTCACAGATGACAGAGATGACGATAAAACGAACTCCACAGGTCACACATGCAGCACTCCACCTTGTGCCGAAAAGAAGAACAGTCACAGTGAAGGGAGCGCGAAGGACAGGCTGAAATCTCTCATCCCTCAGTCGTGGGGCGGCATCATCCATAAATGGACGAAGGAAAGTGACTCTGAAGCCAGCACAACCGGGATCCGGATCCTTCCCAATGGGACCAGGGTGAGCCCTCCTGTAAGTCCCCTCCTGGGGCGCAGGAACGGGAATGAGTCTCTGGAAAACTCCAGCCTGAACTCACACAGGCCTTTGATAAGGGAGAGTCCTTCTGATGATGTGTTTTATCAGGGATTACGAGAGGAATCTCTCCTGACCAGCATCCACCCTGCAGAGTATTACGCGGAGAAGATGGAGGTCTACAATCAGAAGTATTCTTATTTGAAATCCTGGCCAGGGTTGCTGAGGCTTCTGGCTGGACTTGAGCTCCTGTTTGGGGGCATGGTCTTTGCATGTGTCATCGCCTACATTCAGAAAGACAGTGAGTGGTCCAACAGCTACGGACTCTATAATGGGATATATAACAATGGGCTTGGACTGTCTGGGTACAGCTACACTGGCCCTATGACTCCTTTCATTCTGGCTGTAGCTGGAGCCTCCTGGATCATTACCCTGGGTCTCTTAGTGGTGGGAATGACGATGTATTATCGCACCATCCTTCTCGACTCCCCCTGGTGGCCCCTGACGGAGGCCTTCATCAATGTGGTGCTGTTCCTCCTCTACATGGCAGCAGGGATCGTATACCTGAACGACTTAAACCGCGGGGGCCTGTGCTACATGACAATCGGTGTTAACCCCGTCACGGCCAATCTGTGCCGGGTAAGTGGGGGCCAGATGGCAGGAACAGCTTTCATCTTCATCAACATGACTATGTATCTGGGAAGCTTCCTGGTATGTCTGAAGATGTGGCGTCATGAAGCTACGCGTAGGGAGAGGGAGTACTTTGAGAACAAGGTACAACACTTTCATCCAGTGGAAATGTTAAATGAAACACGAGGTCATCACTTCAGAATTCAAAGTGCTGCGAGAGAAACACGTTTCAAAGGGGGACATAAGAAGTTCTTTTGAATATAGGATGGTTAAATTCACCGTATAAGGCCTATAGAGAATGTAAAGTTCCCTGTTTTGATGTTCACTATTCCAGGTTTTGCTGTCAACTTTTTATCCCCTTTGTGTGACTCATTTTACTCTACATAAGTGCAGACCATTTACCATTGATGAAGTAGACTTGTTCTGCCTCGGGGTGTCTGCCATGTGGACCATAGCTACGTCCACCAACAGGATAAGCACCAATGATGAGGAACACAGTTGCAACCTAATACCCTGTTACTAATGTTTGGCATGTTTACCATCTTAGTTTAGCATGTTCATATGTTGTTCAGACAATCAGAACAAATGACGGACAGACAGATTTACATTTAGATACAGTCATGCTATCAGCTCCTTTTATACACCATAAGTTATATTCCTCAGCTCCATAAAGCACACGAGGGGAATTTAAAAACAGATGTTCTCCAGCTTTGTATTCACTTAATATGACATGGACTATTGTGGGATAGGGTTGGAGTTGAACTGGGGAACATGGGACTTTGTGTCCTTCAGATCTTGGGAGCATGCACTCACAAAACAAATCACTGTATGGCAGCGGACACTGGGATCTGATCCAACTTAATTTGCACAACATGCCCAGCAAGTAATCCACTCGACATCCAGTACAATATTTTAAAGCATTAGACAAGCATTAAGCAAATCAGTAATAATGTATTGCTGTGCCTGTTGCTGACAAGAAGACATTCTACAAGTGTAGCCTAAACACACAAATCACTTTGCTATCAATTTAGATCCTCACATAGAAATTACATATGCAAAGTTGCACATGTGTAAATCTACACGCACAGATTTATCTTCTGCAGACATGGCATGTTATTAAGCATCACAGACACAACCTGTGGGTGAGAAATAGCCGGTCAGCTAATATATTTGACGTCAAATAAAAAAGGGTGAGAGGCCGGGAGTGAACATGATAAATCTGTCTCCCAGCTGAGAGCGTGCAGCTTCAGAGGCTTCGCTTTTCAAAGCAGAAGAATTGAGCAGTTTTACTCATCTGGCTCATCTTTTTTTTTTTTCCTGACACTTACACTGTTTCCAGGCCTCTTGAAAAGCTTCATGTAAAGATGACACAGCCATTTGATAATTTGCTTTGTTGGTTCATATTTTCTGAATGATATTTTTTATTTTCCTATAGCCTGAAGAGGCGTTTCAGCAGTCCGTCCCACTGACACCGCAAAAAACTAAACACATATCATTCAAGGATGAAACTGATAAATCTTTTGATAAAGATTGTATGAATCAGCACTCACTCCTCCCTGGGATCCACCAGGACCCAGACAGTCTGAACAGAACCACAGTGTCCAAACACATCCCCAAAGTACACATCATAGCAGACTACATCATGTAAGTTAACATGTAATCTATCCGCACTGTCGAACAATTGAGGCATCAAATTCTGAATTTTGAATAAAAAGATTCTGTCCGCATTAGCCGCAAAATAGATTACGTTTTTTTGTCAACATGTCGTGTCATTTCTCTGCGCAGAAAGTATCCAGAGATCAGCTGTGTGGAGGAAAGGGAAAAGTACAAAGCTGTTTTCAATGACCAGTATCAGGAATACAAAGACCTTCACAGAGATATCAGCACGACCATCAATAAGTTTATCGAGCTGGATGCCATGATGGAACAACTCCCCAGAGGAGGAAAAAGCCAAGAGGTGATGTTTCAACCATGTCCATATTTTATTTCTGTGACAGGTTTCCAGCTACAGACGTTTTACCTGCGTCTCTGTTTTTTTTTTTTACCTGCAGGATCAACAGAGGATTCAAAACATTATGAAAAAGTATCATCAGAAAAAGACTGTAAGTGATGCAGTTTTTTAAATTCTCTCTTTGTGGCTGCTCAATCTGATTTTTTTTTTTTAAATACTTTGACATTTCTAAAATTTAACCCAAAAATGCAGGATTTGGCATTGAGTAAACAACCTGGAATGTTTTTCCTCAGTAAAACTGCCCATTAATGCTAATAATACCGTGACCATCATCAATTTTGTGAAATGAAATTCCTCATTTAAGCCACAGGAGGAAAAGAGAAGACAGATATGGGAGCAATCTATCAGTAGATCATTTCTTGCGTGTTTATGTTTCCTAGGACCTGACTTTCCTCGAGAAAAAGGAGCGCTATGACTACTTGAAAGCCAAATTGAGCCACATTAAGAACAGAATCCGTACGTTTGACCAGGAAACCACAGCAAATGGTTGACCATGAAGACCAGAAAAAATATCTGCAGCAGCTGACGAACAGACAAAACAAATAACTTTTTCTGTATTCATTTTTTTTGTGTGTTTTGTGAATTAAATGCACTGAATATGTTATGTTTTAAGTGAAAAGCACATTTTAAAATCCAGGCCAAATAGATTATAAGAGATCATTGTATGAACTTTAACATGAAGTTTACATGAAATCTAGTTTATAACATAATTAAACAGCCAAGTGTAACGCTTGCTGCATGTGGTTTTTTTTGTTTTGTTTTTTTACTTACTGTAAATTCATTGTTTGCTGTTAATTGTTTAAAATGTCATTTTCTTTTTATTCCTGTGTTCACACTTGACACCTTATAGTTCAATGGACACGAGGTATTCAGATTTTTAGTCTTGTCCTTTATCTTCGTCAGAACAAATTATGTTAGAGTATGGAAACTCTGAAGCATTTAAAAAAAATCTCTAGCTGGGTTTCACTGTTGAAAATTGTGCAGCTTTTCTGGCTATAAAGCATTACATGACAGAATTCAATAAACCAAACATGTAAAATGACACATTCAAGAAACTTCAGAGCAAAAATAAATCTTGTTTTCTCTGGCGGACGCAGAGATGTAGAGGTTGTGAATTTATTGTTCTGCCTAAACCACAACAGAGCTGTCACATCGATAGAAAGCATCATGTGGTGACTTTGTCTGTTTTGTCTGCATTATGGAATCAGCTCCTTGATTATAACTAGGCTTATAAAATCACCTGTTTGTACATTCTCCAGTCATGTGTGATGAAGACTGACAGCTGCTGGAAAGTAATCTGAAAACAGGTAACGTGGAGGACAGTCAAGTTATAGCAGACTGTAATCTCAACAAAAATACCAGCAATAATTTGGATGATAATTTAGTGGCTTTGATGGCATTTTCGCTTTAAAAAAATTACAATTGATTGATGAGTTTGTCTACTGATCCACAAATCAGTAAATCAAATAAATGTATCGTATGATTACAGGCAGACCACCAAGACAGCATCAATAAATTTATCATTTTTACTATTATTCTTATGTGACATAATGCCATATGAATAAATGGTCTGTACTTGTATAGCGCTTTATCGCCTTTCAGTCTCAAGGCGCTTTAACATGGTTTTCCCATTCACCCATTCACACACTAATGAGACAGATCACCATGCAAGGTGCTGCCATCAAGAGAACATTCACACAGCGATGGTTCACCATCGGGAGCAACTTAGGGTTCAGTGTCTTGCTCAAGGACACTTAGGCATGTGGACCGGAGGAGCTGGGGATCGAACCACCAACCTTGTGGTCTGAGCCACAGCCTCCCCATAATAACCTATTGGTCAATATAATGTGATGGTTTATCAAAACATTCATAGCTTAAAAAGTATCAGTCTGTTGCATGGTCTGGACTGGACCTAATGGTAAAGAGGATACTTGATATGCAGTCTTGAATCTTTAATTTGAGCTCGAGCCTGATTTAGTCCACTAACTGAGAGCACGTGGTAGAGGCAGGTCGGAAGTCGTTGAAGTTTGACCCCGTTGAGAAAGTCAGACCAAGGTCCAGCCGTGAGTCAGGTAGGTTTCATTTACGGCTCTTTTGTCCGGAAAAGGCCATCATGGAAAACGTGGAAGTTTTCGATGGTCGATGAGGTATAAAGCGGACGCTGTGACGTTAAAGAGGCATGACGCGGTGTGAGGGCAGCTGAGCTGGACGGGGACAAAGTTAAGGGACGCTTCTGGGTAAGTTGTGTCATGTTCCTATTGCTTGTTTTTTTTTAAAGTTTTGTAGCTCGCATTTAAAGTAAGAGTTCCTATTATTAATTGTTTCAGTCTATCTGACATGCTGAATGTTTAAAGAAGCCATTTGAAGCTTCTGGAAAAGACTTGTGACTCGTTTTATTTATTTTTTTACCTGTACCTAATAAAGTGGTCAAATATTACACTGGAAATGGAAAGTGGAGTTAATGCTTTAATATTGAGGCTGACCAGGTATTAACTTATTTTATTGTTTCCCAGTATGAATGAATATATTTCGTTCAGGTGGTGAATTAATAAAGTAGGCGGAGTTACAGGTATACTCCTAAAAAAAAAAAGAGGAATTGATTGAAAATTGAAGAATTAGTTTTGTTTTCATATTTTCTGAGAGCTAATTTAAACCGTTAAATACACATTTAATGACAAAATCCAAGCCGTTCTGCGTCGCCTGACTGTTTGTTGTGGCTTCCCCTCTCTGGCGGGCTGACACTCAGCAGGTGCACACAGGTAATCCAGCCACCATGTAGATGTAGATGGAGGGGATGGAGCACGTCTGTGGTTCTCCCCCTGCAGTAAACACCACGCGTGGCTGCCCTGGCTCGCCTCTTATCTGCTGTCCGTCTGAATTATTGAAGCCTGTTGGGTTGAGTTCCTCTACATTGATGAAGCGTGGGTCAGTGATACCCGAGAGAGGGTTCAGGGACGGACTGAGGTGAGCGAAGGGCAGAGAGGTGCATGCTGTGCAGCAAAAGAGTGCTCAAAACCAAAAGATTAATTTCGTTAAATTAACGGAGGACAAAGGAACAGGCATTTGGAGGGCACGCACTTTAAATTTTAAAAGTCATTTTTACTCGGCGAAGCATCCCTCCAGAGGACTGAGACAACAACAGGTTAGAGTTGTGCTATTAACCGCCTTCGAAGCTGCTATTAAATGCATTATTTTGTAGTGGTGAGATATGTACAAGCTTTATAAATTGGTTGTGATGATATTGCAACACAGAGCAAACACTTGTCTTTCCCCATGAATTAATGTCACCTTATTTGTCACGTGTCTTCCAGGTGGAATTGCATTAATATCCAGTGAACCATGCATGAGCCTCGGTACTACGATAGCCCCCCGGTGTACAGCCCTCCTTACAGCACCACCTCCCACAGCTTCTATCCCCCGAGGAGCGTCCATTCCCCCCAGAGCCAGTATGTCCCCGACACCCACAATCTCCCTCCGGACTCCTACTACGTGGAAGAGAGGCCTCAACAATTCTACCGCTGGCTCTCGCCTCCTGGTTTTGTCAAAACCTTCCAAGGAGCCACAGTGCTCATGTGTTTCCTCATCTTCGCCTTCGTGGCTTCCACCTTGGTGTGGGACATGAATGGATTTGGGTACGGGGGCTACGGCGTGGGGAACGCTGGAAGCGTGTCAGGGACGGGGTCAGGATATTACGGAGGCAGCTACGGCTACGGCAGCTCCTACATGACGCCGCAGTCTGCCAAGGCAGCAATGATTTCTATGGCGGCCATCAACTTCCTGGTGTCCCTGGGGTTCCTGGTGGGGAGCTTCTCACGGTCCCGGGTTATGCGCGGATGCAGGTTCTACCTCACTGTGTTCATCTGTGATATCATCTTAGCGGCCCTTCAGGTGAGTCCGCCTCACCTCCAAATAAAAACAAAAATCCAGTGACAGATATGTTTTTTTTTTGTTGTTTTTTTTTTAAATCTCTGAGTTATCTCACTTTATTGTATTATTAGTCAGTTAGTGATTTGCTCAGAATGACTTTCATCAGCACTCAGAGAAACATGCTGCAGTCTGCTGTAGATTATTAGATGGACATACAGGTGTTGTAATAATAAGAAAGTTAACGAGTTTCCGGTGTTTCTAGTTTACAAGAGAAAGTCAAAATAACCACGTTTTAGCTAGATTTTATTCTAGTCTATTGAGTCCAGTCTCTTGTCTTCCTTCTATAATCTATAACTGTTTCATTGCTTTGTGTGATTATACAAAATGATCTGTTTACAGACTTTTATCAAAAGCTGTGTCTGGGATCACTAGTTATTGTTTCACATTACAGAGAGTCATTTCTTCAGTTGTTTATATCAAAATCTAAATTTTGCCTTGACCTCCATCATGACTGTGAGAAACCCTAGTACCAGGATATGTCCTTTATCCCTCACATTAAGCAGACTGTTTCTTTCACCTGTGCAATATTGTCATAATTAGGAAGATCCTGTCTCAGAATGATGCAGAAAAAGTACTTCATGCATTCGTTACCTCTTGGCTGGACAATTGTCAGGATGTCCCAACAACTGTCTGTAAGGCCTCCAGCTGATTCAAGATGCTGCAGTGAGAGTTTTGACAGAAGTTTGCAAGAGACATAATGCTTCTCTCGTATTAGCTTCTCTTTACTGGCTCCCTGTGAAACCACGTGTAGAATTTTAATTCCTACTTTTTATCTATAACACACTAAATGACCAAGCTACATCATATTTCAAGAGCTTATAGTTCCATATTATCCCAACAAAAGTAGAATGGGAGCCAGAGCCTTCAGCTTTCAGGCTCCTCTGCTGTGGAACCAGATCCCAGTGTGGGTTTGGGAGGCAGGCACATGCTCTTCTTTATTAGGATAACATCTTTTCTGTATAAGAAACCTCATAGTAACTGCTACACACTTTGAAGTGTTGTTGCTTTTGGTCTGAGGTTTTTTTTTTTTTTTTTTTTGCATTGATGTTTTTAATGTGTTTTTTGTTCTTTTAATTAGTTTCTGTGTTCTATTGTGACTGTAAAGTGTTTTGGGGTCACGTTACATGGTGGTTTTACACTTAAAATAAAACTGAACAAAATGTCAACACAACAATGAAATCTATATTTAAACATAGCAGACCTGTCAGAAGAGTGTTGCCTGTTTTAGCTTCCTGCTGTTTGGTGCTGCGCGGGGAGTTTTAGAGCTTTTATTTATAGAGAAAAGCCGCTCGCCGCTCGGTCAGTTGAGCTGACAGGATGATTAGGTGACAACTCTCTGCGGGTTCATCAATAAGAGCAGCCACATTCACATTGCACACAGTCACTTGATCCACTGTTGATATAAATACTGTATATTGATTAGCGCCGTGGCTTTAAGCTCGATCAGTCACTGATCTACCGCAACACAACATTACTGCAGGAAGTAAAGCCAGAGTGGGACCTCTTTGTGCGTAGAAAGAATGTCAATCATCACTGTGGTTAAATCTCGGTTTTGGCTTCTAGGGCATCATCGACATCATCTTTGTGATCGGGGTGAACCCGATGTCTCAGAGCTCACAGAGCATGTTGTACAACCCCATGCTGATGATGTGCCAGAACATCCAGGGCAGCCCCAGCCTCAGCGGCAGCGTGGGGGCCGGCTTTCCCGGAGGGTTCCCCATGTACAATCAATACCTGCACCACTACTGCTACATGGACCCTGAGGAGGTTAGAGGGATTATTCCATTTCATTCTTTTCTATTTTTGTTGTATTCATTCTGTATTCACTCATGTATTCGGATCTATAATGTACTCTCTTTCCTCAGGCGGTGGCGTTTGTATTGGGTCTGATGGTGGTGTTGGCGTTGTCCTTCTCTGCTTACTACGCCTACAAGACCCGCAGCAAGATTTGGCGTCACGGAAAAGCTAATATCTACTGGGACCAGCCGCTGGTCAGGCAGTCGGAGGGGCAGGATGTACAGGACTGGGTGAGTCATATCTCACTGTGTTTGTTATTTATTTCTTCATGATACGTTAACAGAGGATGAATGGGGGTTGGATTTGTTAGTGCGATCTCCGTTTGCATGGCAGTGCATACAATATTAAGACTAATAACTGGAAAACAATCAGTCCCGGCAGTAAACTCTTATTTCTTGTATGCAATGTTAACTAATCCATCAAGTAGGCCGACCCCTCGTAACGACCTCGCAACAGAGACCGTTTAAATGATTCCTAGAGATCATGGGATTTCTTAAACCGAATAAATACCACACGCAGAAAAACAAAACTGCTTCGCTAGATGAATCTTGTTGTTACTAAGATATCTGTTGAAAAAAAGAAAACCGTGGGCACATGTATTTTTTTTTTATAGTGGCACCGTGTTACCCACTCACCGGCACAGCTGATATGATCCAAACCCAATAGGCTTAACAGTTCTTCAAAAGCAGTGTAAAATCAAAAAGTCAAAATTCATTGAAAAAAAAAGATAGATGTCATCATTTCCAAAATTCACAACATGTTTTTATCTAATGAAATATTCTGCTTCAATCCAAATTTAGTGAAGTTTAGCCTTTCAAAAACATTTTCGCTGCGGCCACAAAACAAGAAAGGCACACAGCTGTATAATGGGTTGATCTTGCAGCAATCTAACAGGACCATGAAATATATTCATGAAAAAAAGTTGATTTAATAAAAAAAAAAATAACCCACTAGCTCACAAAGTTGCCATGGAGATGGCAGAGTGATATTTTCCAGTGATGAGCACAGTGTGCTGAATTGAGCACGTTCCAAATGTACAGTTAACAGTTCGATTTCTTGGTCGGTATTACTTGTTGTATAATACCTCATACAGTTGTAGCAAGCAGGCAGCAAGTAGGACTTCTCAGGGTTCATATTAACACATTGTCATGATTTTCATGTCTCTATCGTGACCGTTGAGTTTCCCACTCTCAGATGACCTGCTGGTGTTAATTCAGGGAGTGTTTATCTGCGGCACACCCAGGTTTCACTCTGACTGATCATTAACCAGACTGGTGATAACAGCTGCACAGAAACTGAATAAGAACGACTGTTAGGCAGCTTCATATGATCCTTTGTGACAGGAAACGGGTCAGGAGTCTCCTATAATAAGCAATTCACCTCATGGTTAAGGAGACAGCTTCCAAGTTTCAGTTTACCGGAAAAGATTATCACGTACACATTTCCTGCACACAGTTACAATCACACGTTTGTTTATGGATGGACTGATTCATTTGGAACCAGACAAAGTGTGTTGTAAATAAGTCTTTATGTTTTAAGAAAACATTTAAGACAAGTATAGATCTGTAGAAAGTTTTAAATGATCAAAGCTGTCCAAATTACACAACTCACAAAACAAGACAGCGATGCATAAACTTTTCATAGAAAGCTAATTACTAACTTAGTAATTTTATACTGACACTATTCTCCATATACTTAGCCGAAAACATAGCCAAATACAACATCCACCTTAAAGTATTGCTCTGAACTCTCAACTTGACAAATTCTTAGACTTTATACACAAGATTTTTTAATATAGTGTATTTTTCAGCATTTGTGTTCATAATTATCTGGTATTTTATAATACCAGAGAGCCAAGAAGAGTTGCACTTTCCTGTTTTTCTCTGTATTTGTTAGCCTGGATGACATAAATTATCAGTCAGAGGAATTAAAAGGCAGCAGTTACAACTACACACCTAAGGACTCGAGGTGTGGCCTCATGATAAAAGAGTCCTCACCATAAAATTGACAGCACTTGAAACGTTTTTTTTTTAGTTTTCAATGAGCGACCTCTTGAGGTCGTGTGAATTATGATTTAATCCACAGAAAAATGAAAACTAGGAATTCAAACTGCAGTATCAGTCAAAACTTCGGACACACCTACTCATTCACTGGTTTTGCTTGTCTACATGCTGGAACAATACTGAAGACATCAAAACTATTCAACACTTTTGGACTCATGTCAGTAACAAAAGAAGACAAAACACTTCTCAATGTAACCACATTTGCACACTTTTCATTCTTTCAACAAGCTTCACGAGGTCGTCGCCTGCAGCTTTTCCAACAGTCTTGAAGGAGTTCCCTTGAAGGAGCACTTTTTGGCTACTTTTCAAACCATCTCAGCTGGGTTTAGGTCGTAGATCATCTGATTCAGCTCGCTGCTTCTCGTTCAAACACCCCTCACAGAGCTTAGAGGTGTGTTTTGGTTCATTGTCCTGCTAAAAAACAACTGATGGTCCCATTAACTGTAAACCAGGATGGATGATGTGCTGCTGTGCTGCTGCACATCATGTTGTGGTAATCCTGCTGGTTGGGTGTTGCCTTGAATTGTGAATATATCATTAATAGTGTCGGCAGCAAAGCCCCCCCCTCCCTCCAACACACACACACACACACACACACACACACACACACACACACACACTATGACACCTCTTCCTCCCCCATACTTTGCAGTGGGAACCGCACATTCAGATACCGTCCGTTCACTTTCTTTGCATCTCACAAAAACAGTTTGTCTATTTGCAAAGCTTCATCACACGCAGGTTGTGACTTCAATGTGAACATGAATATTCAACAATTCAATCAAAGAATAATTTAGGCTCTCTGGCGGTTTCATTTTTTTTTTTTTTTGGAGGCCTGAAAAGATGACGGTACCCAGTATTACACAAGAAAATAAAAAAAATTAAAAAATGTTTGAATAAAGTCCGAAATATTCTACGTGAATGTGTGTGTCAGAAATTTTAGTTGACCCTTCAGATTGGTCGTCCAGTTTTGACAGCCACAGTCCAGGAGCATCAGGGCTTAAGCAATTAGGTGTTCATGCTGCTGTCGAGCTCTGTGCTGTTTGTACTTCACAGCAGTAGCCTGGTGAGGTGTTTAGCAGTGATTAATCTATTAGAGGAGTAGTGTGCTCTGAATGTATCATGTCCACCATGGCTCATTATGGAAGGGGAAGGGACACATTCATCAGTTTCTCCAGCGAGGTCTTGGCCTACATACCGCCCAACACTGCAAAGTGAGCAGCGAGTCGCTTCATCGAGATGCTGGTCCTATTCTGGGGCTCTGTTGTATCGCAGTGAAGATGCTTGCCTTGCAGGGAGGCATATATAATGTATGTGGCATGTATAATATATAAAAGGGGTTGAGTTGCCTCTGTGTTGCTGCGTGAATCCCTACAGAGTGTGGTGGCACTAAATGATTCAGTCTGTGAAGGCGCTGCTTCATTCGACACAACTGGAAAAGAGAGAAGAATGGAGTGAAACTAGATTAAAAGCAAAAACAGCATGTTTGAAAACTGTATGTTGCATGTGTCGTATAGGAGACCCAATTAATATTCATCAACATCAGTAACTACCCCAGAGACGAGGAGGAGACCCGAAACCAGATCATAAACATGATTCTGTCACGTCTGTGGCTCCTCCAAAAAATTCTAAATTAGTTATTTTACAGGGATGTAAAAATATTTAATTTTGCAGAAATTCTAAGTCAAAATTATGATCAAGCAACACAAACAAATATGAATGTAAGTGCAAAATTGTTCAATTTTTTTCTTTAAATGGACTGCGAAATGTTTGCAAGTTGCATTTTCTTAAAAAACTATCTTTTATATTACACGTAAATTTGAGTTTTTTTTGAACCATTTTATCATGTTAGAGAGAAATGTGTGATCATTTTAGACCTTTTATAGACAATCATTTAATTACAAATTTCTGCGGATTTAGTCGGCCATAAAAAAAAACAATTATTAGTTGCAGCATTAAAAATACTTTGGACATTTAGATTTCTTTGTCGGAAAGTGTCCTTTTCACAAATACTGTCCGGACTGAGAAGCTAAGGCATTAATATCAGCACCTTTCTGCTGCAGTGTATCAGATTCCCTGCAGCTTTGTTTTTTAAAAAGATTTTCTCCCACATGTCCTGCGACTCCACATTCATGAGATCTATTTCACATTCTGCCTTTTTCAGACATTCACATCAGCTCACTGGATCTTCATCCTATTTGACTACACTCTCATCCAGAAATAGGTCAAAGACAAGCAGTCATGAATGATGCATTATTATAGTGGATTACATGTGGCATAATGCGGTTGTATTGGTCTTTGTTTCATTTGAGGATGTTTTCTTTTGACTATGTCATATTTTGTAATGTTTTACTTCCAATTCAGTGGCTGTAATGTCGCTGTGTTACACTGTACGTGTTCAAATTTTCAGTTTGGTGAGCGCGTGCTGATTTTACTGAGCCTCTTCTGTGTGCTCACGATGATATGGATGCGTACGTTTTCACACACACTGGTGACGTGCATTTTCACGTCATGTTTGTCGTCGTACGTGTCCCTCTAATTAATTTGGCTGCGTTACTTGTTGAAAAGAACGAAATTGAGGTGAGAGGCAGCTCATCCTGGAAATCTGAAAGGAAGGACTTTCAGTCTCTGGGGCTAACGGATGTGAGAGCTGTCACAGTGTGTCACGTTGGGGCCAAGTCTACCGCCTGTGTGTGTGTGTGTGTGTGTGTGTGTGTGTGTGTGTGTGTCTGTCCTTGTATCTGTCTGGCTAGATGCATGCATGTCTGGCGGTGACACAGCTTCTTTCAGCCAAGTGTGCCAAGAGCACAGTGTGATGTTCGGTGCTGAAAAGTCTCCCGCTCCGCACTTCACCGCTTATGTGACAGATTTGGTGCAAGGTTTTCCTCCCAGCATAAAAAAAAAATACATTTGATACCACGTGAGGATTTTCTTGTATATATCATGATGCTAAATATGTCGTTATGTTTCAGAAGACTCAAAAGACATAAAGATCACATCGTTTGTGTTTTCTGTTGTCATCGTTTTCCTTCTCCGCATGAACAGAATTGAATTACTGGCACTGTGATATTTAACATGTCGTCACTCAATAGAAGAATCATTAAACAAACGGATTGTAAATGAAGCGTGCCTGTATTCTTAGGTGAACCATGTTGGAGAAGTGCGCAGCGTCCAGCTGGCACCGACAGCACCTGACCTGAGGGCGGAGCACAGTGTGGTCTCCTACGGCAACGGAACAGTCAGCATCCACAGTGAGGGAAACTATAAAATCAACAGGTGAGTGACGGTGACAGCTGAAGAGTCCATGACATGAGAAAACCACGGTGCGGTTTGTGCTCAAAGAACAGGACACATTAGAAAAACATGCATCGGTCCTGAACCTTAAAATGCACACATCTCACTTCCTGTAAGGACGCTGATTGATGATTCGGTTAATCTGCTCTCCAGACAATAATAAAAAATTTAAAAAAATTGACGAAACACGTGTTCGGTGTAAAACAGATCAGTTATGGTGATTTGTTTTTATGATTTTGATCTTCATTAAAGTTCATTTGGTGAAGAAATCAAAACATTGGGCGTTTACCTGTTAAACTCTCACACAGACTTTTGAAATAATTTTGCTTTTGAATATGCAGATTATTAAAGTAAACAACATGTAAACATGTTTGTAGGAGGAGTTGATCACACATCTGGAAATAAACCTTGCCCAGTACTTTATGTTATGATCAAATAAACCCCATGATTTCCTCAACAGCCTCATTTGTGCTTTGTATTTCATGCTGATTTGCAACTGCCACCATGCAGCAATGTTGCACGTCAGCAATTAGCATTGCAAGCGTTTGAAACTAAGATGGTGATCATAATGAATATTACACCTGATTAACATGTTAGCATTGTCACGAGAACGTTAGCATGCTGACGTTACCATTGACGTCAGTCACCTTATACCTGCATCGTGTTTTTCCACACAGTTTCTCTGCAGACAACAGTAACAGCCGCGTTGCCGAGCCGCCGTACCAGAGCAGCAGGGCCGCAGCTTTCTCCAGCAGCTCCTCGGACGAGGCCAACAGCCTCAGGAAGCCTCGTCCTCATCCTGTGAAGACGGACGAGAGGAAGGACACGGAGCCCATTCCTGCTGCTCAGGTGGTGGTCGAGTCCCAGTATGAGACCGGTTACACCACAGGAGACACTGGCAACGAGCTGGACCGCGACCACACAGGTTACCTGTACAGGTGGGTCAACGCTCTGCTGCCATTTAACACCGCGACCCGCAAGTATTTAGACGAGACAAGGAAAGCCTTTTTCGGGCAGTTCCAATTATTCACACAATTAAAAAAAAAACAAAAAAAAAAACAGGAAATATAACATAAAGACTCAAACCACAAATTTAAAGAAGAGTTCACCGAAGAGTTGTCGTGTGTACATGCTTGTTCAGAGGCTTTACGGATGAAGATACTGATAAAAAAAAATATATATATATATTTTATTTATTTATTTATTTTTTTTTAATTGCATTCTCCTCTGTATTTGCCACGGCCTCAATAATGGTTTTAATTTAATAATGATTAAATAATATTCATGTCTTATTCCAGGCTGTACCCAGAGATAATTTCAGACGAGCAGCGCCACAAGTACAAGAAAGAGTTCGAGTCAGATCTGTGTCGTTATAAGAGCCTCTGTACTGAAATGGATGACATCAGTGACCAGATGCACAAGCTGAGCCGAGAACTGGACACGTTGGACGAAGGTTCCACGAAGTACCAGGTAGAGGAAAAAGAGGAGGGAGGAGCGCAGAATGGAAAAATGTCGGGTCGACTGCCAGGAGAATATCTAGTCATAGCTGTGCCTTTTAATTATACCCAGCAGCTTAGATTATCTGCAGTCCAGTGCACAGAGAACCACGAGCAGTGAAGATAAATCAAGCCAGAATTCACTCAATTTTATGCAAGTTATTTATGTATTTATATAATGCTTCTTTTTGTTTTAGTCAAGAGGATTTAAAATGGTCAGGATTCTATATTTTTGTGCTAAAATTTCAGAATTCATTAATATTGTTTATGACATAAACAATTCAATGAGAACATTTCTATTTCCATTTTCAGGGTGTGGCAGATGAATATAACCGACTGAAAGATCTAAAAAAGGTAAGTGGAATAAGACGTATGGTACCATATTATGAAGTTAACAGAACAGGGTAAAATACTCATTCACTTTGAGGCTTTAGCTTCGAAACCAAAAAAACCAAAAAGATGGCTATCACTCGTACTGAGCTGCAGTCGACAGCCAGTGAGCTTATTGTTGGATAAAGACTGAACGCGGGAGGAAACAGCTGGCTTTGTCCAAAGACTACATTTCTTGGCTGCAAGCAGTGACTACCTGGAGTCAGCAGTTACCTAGCAACTCACCAAATATGAACTCTCACTAAAATAGAAAGCAAAACACAAAGTACAAGGAACAGTCTAGTTTGGCAAATATATGGCCGTAAAGCAAACGTTTGCAAAAATTTTATATCGACTAAAACAACCAGCTATAATGTGTTAAAGCTTCAGTATGTATGATTTTAACCTTCAAATAACAGCTTCAAAATAATTTAGATGGTACACGGATTTGTAGGGAGAGTGACTCCTCTTTCATTCCAAGTTTGTGCCCTGAACCTCTTGCCCTGTGTAACTTTGGTGGGCAGAGCTGCAGCATTTTTGAGATCCTCGCCGCTGTGGACGGAAAGCTGGAATGAGCATGGTTTTGATTTTGATTTGATTTGATATATTTAGCGCAAATTTAAAAAAACACACAGGGTTTTACAAGACACCAAAAAAATTCTGCGCAGTGCCGGGAGAGCCAAAAAAAACAACCTGGTGGGCTTATTTGAAACCTCCACCCTTTCTTCTTGGTCTTCTTCTTGTCGTGGGCAGCGTTTTGAGCCACCTCATTTCATTTCAGCACCGCGGCGTCCTACACCGCGGCTCCAGCACTGACACATAGTTACTCTTCCTCAGTAGCCTGCGAACATGGCTGAGGTGGAACTAAAGCCCAGAAAAAAAAAAAAAGAACAGTCATCGGCCTTCCTACTGGCTTTGCTGGCACTGGTCTTTCCTCATTTAGGCATTTTTCTATGTTTTATTTCTTTTTTACCTAAAGTAGAATAGACTGTTGGTTACATACATAACTCCGGGTTCTCCTGGTGTAGCTGTGGTGACCCCACAGACTGTATATAAATGTGGACGTAGCTTTTGGATCTGAAAACATTGGGCCAATGCAGAAGTTCTTTAAGCTGTAATACCACCGAGAGCTACTAGAGGTTGGCCCCAAAAAAGCCTCCGGCTCCATAGACTTCTATTCAACTTCTGTCTTGAAATACAAAGTCAATCTTTTTTTTTTCTTCCACCAAGCCATTTTGGTGTTGTTAGTTAAAGTCACTCCTTCCTATTAGTTTTTTGGTGGTCAATCTGAAAATAACCCTGTCATTAATTAATTAATAGGTGTAATTAGGTGCCTATTAATTACTAGGCTCAGCAAATGTTAACATATTTTTTGCTTTAACTAGTGAGATTTGGATGTGTTTGCAGGTATGAGCCAGAGCCAAGGGAGTTGTTTTTGACGGTTTGTAGTCTTTCTGCTAAGCTAAGCTAAGTGCCTCCTGGTTCAAGCTTAACTTTTAAAGAACACATAATGGCGCTGTTACCTCTGAAACAGAGTGAATGAGCACATTCCCTAAAACACCAATGTATTTTACTACTGGTTGGCCTGCAGTTGACAGTGTTGATTTAAATATCTGCTTGTTCATATTTTTGTTTTCCCCCAGACGGCAGACTACCAAGCAAAGAAGAAGCAGACCAAAGAACTTAGGCAAAAACTTTTCCACATCAAACGTCTGGTGAAAATCTACGACCAAGGTCTTTGTTAGTGCGCGTGTCGATCGTCTTGTCCGGACAGCTGAGGATGAACCGACAACGAGCGTGAAGAAACAAGAATTCACCCAGCAATTCGCATCGCTTCACTCGGGACTCCCGTTTCTCTCGCTGCACGGAGCGTCCCGGAGCCCAAACCAACTTGACCTCCTCATACCGGCCTCACAGTCACTGATTCATTCATGTTTACAGTGTCTGACGTTTGCAGCTGTCAGAATAGAGCTACTGAATGTCTTTTACTCTGTGTGGTTTTAATGTAAACTGCTTAACAACGTAGCGCCGTTAACGTCTGTATATCTGCCGTTGGATTGTACTTTTAGTCGCAATTTATTTTAATACGTGTTTAATTGCTACAGACTCTTGTTGTTATGGGAACTAATGAATGTCCGGTTTTATATGGAAAAAAAAAAAAAATTTGCACGTAATGAATGAATGTAATGGAAGACGAGCGAAAGTTATGTAAATAAATTGTTTTTTTTTCTTTCTGTTGGCGTACAAATGTGTTTTCATGAATACACTTTTTGCCTTTGGAGTACATGTTGCACTGTTTATTTGGTGTTCTTCATACAGATGAAATTACAACAAGTTTTCAAGTAGTTTGAAAAAAAAACAACAAATGGAACAAAAGACACATCGTCATCTTTTGATTCTTTTAATAACGTTGCCGTATACACATGGAATTTGTAAATCTTTAAAGAACTCAGTAACACAAAGATAAGAAAACATTAATAATATATTTATCCTTTTTTTTTTTTTTCTTCTCTATGACATGGTTGTGTGAATCGTTGACCAAAGGAAGAATACCCAAATAACTTTCAAAAGGCCCGGTGGTAGATCAAGAAGCGGTTACATCCTTTGACCCAGTAGATACTGAAAAAATGCTGAAATGTTAAATTTCTTCCCTTAAAATACCTAAAATATCTGTGATTCTCTAAACTCGCCTCTTGAGACACCCGTGTGAGGTAAACCCTGGTGGACCAGCGAATCAGGGACCATTTCCTTTTAACTCATCATAGACTGTGTGTTTTGGCATTGAATATCCTCAGAGTGCAGCCTTTCTCATCCACGACAACGCTGCCTCACATCACTCACAACATTAGAGACTCGTTGCTTGGAGATGAGAGCATAAACCGCTCTTGTGTCATATTAGTTGTAAATGCCATTAAGATAAGCTTCTTTTTTGACATTTGAACAGATGACAGAGGTATTTTTATGTAAATACACGTAAGAAAACAAACATTTAGGAGCTACCGGTGAAAGCAATACGTTAATGTTTAAATGAACCTTGAATTACGTAATGTAAAAGAAGGATACAGTCTCAACTTAACAGGGATCCAAAACAACATTTGAACATGCAAAAAGACAAAGTTGGCCTCAATATATATATACACATTTCCATACAGTTTCAAGAGATTGTTACCCCCAGAAATGGTATTAATGAACGTAAACTGGTAGTGTTGGTTATAAACGCTCTGTTCACCAGCTACATTTGTCAAGCTAATTATTGTTGTGAATTATTTCTCATGATTGAACCCAAGTTAGATGTCAGCCTGCCGTTTATCAGTAAAAAAAAAAACCCAAAAAGCATGATCCAAACAATGCTGAATGTACCATATTCAGTCAATTCAAAACTTATATTCGAAAGACAACTGAAAATCACTTTGGGGATCTTTTTAAAAAGACACAAGACAAATGCTTGTGATGCTCGTAAGACTCATAATTCATAGGTGTCCCAATTTCATACTGAATAACAAGGCAGTTGTCAAAAAGAAGGCGGTTTCTGGTGAACACAATTTACAGAGGTTTGTGTTTAGGAAATATCAGACTAAAGCATTCTGATGTCTCGTGAGGTATTAGTCCGTTCTCATGTAACTGTGGCTTTTATTTTTTTTAAATCTTCTTCAACTACAGCAACAGTGAGCCCTGTGGATGAATTTAAATGCACTGTTCACTTGATGGTCAGGCAGTCATGAGAGTCCGGTCGGCTTTTTTTTTCCCTTTGTTTTGTGCACTAATTATTCTATTTAAAAACCATCTCTGAGGATGACATGATAGACTTTGGTGAATTTTTCCTTGGTTTTATTTCATTTCTGTTCCTTTTTAGCAGCTCCTCGGCTCCTCATCAGCGTTGAGGGTAAGCGAGCAGTAAATTCAGGAGTTCCCCTTCGGCAGCGAGGCCCACGGCTGTCTGATGCTCCAGCCCGTTCAGTTAGATCCATTATAATCATGACGCTGCGTCATCACGGTTTAAGTTATGTGGTTAAAAAGTTCACTGTATCACAAATGGTGAGCCGTGGAAAATGAGCCCAATGTGGGGGGAAAATTGTTCCTCCAACTTTTCGGCGGCAGGACAGTTTTGTCCTCTTGATGTATTTATAGCAGGGTGCTGCTGCCCTCTACATGAAACTGTGGTGTCTTTAGTCACTATGACATGCAGGTGGTGACATGACTGGCTGTGGTGGCCATATCGAAGCCCAGCAGGAGGAGCTGGTCTCTGGCCCGAGACCTGGCACCAGAACGGCCGGGCTGGCAACGAGACAGCTCCAGCCTGGCACTGGCTTCTCTCTTCTCTGGAGACCCGTGTGGAGAACGAGGGCTCGTTTCATGGAGGGGAATTGAGCGGTTAAAAGTACAGTACAGTATGACGGCCAGCTGGCACTGCAGTTTGATACCCACACAGATGGATCGTGATGAGTCAGGAGGTTTCCTGCGGGTCCCTGTCGTCACTAATCCCAGACGGAGACCTCGTCCATCAGGGGAGCTATTGTCCTGGGACGTAGGGCCAGCTGATTGAGCTTCCGGAGAGCTGCATGTCACGGATGAGCGTCTCAATGGGTGTCTTTCCTACCAGACGCATGAAAAAGAGCTGGGAGATGAGGCTGGCAGGAACGGCACGCAGGGCGGGCAGGCGGAGGAGCAGGCGGCCGAAGCGCTGAGGCTGACTCGGGTACTGCATCCTCTCGTACTCCGTCAGAGCCACCTGAGCCTTCTCCTGCAGAGACTCCACATGGACTGGGTCTGTTAGACCACAGGCGTCTGAAAGGGAGGGAGGAGCAGGCGGTTACTTAATAGTGTGGGCAGGTTACATAAAGAGTCGTGATGAGCCTAGGTTGAAATCCCGGCAAATAATGTGATAAAACGCCCCGCGGGGGGGGGGGGACACACAAACATAGAGCCTCAACAGATGTCTGCTGGAGGACAAACACACGACTTTCACCCTTTAAGCTTCACTTAAACTTATCATTTTCAAAAGTTGATGCTTTTAGAGGTGACACAACGAGCGACTTCTTTAAACCTCAGTCCAGAGATGCACAATGCTGCACAGTGATCAATGCGGTCAGTAAATTATACAGCAGGTACAGCATTACTGCATTTTCATTAATAAGCCAGGAGATGGTGCCATCGTAGGTAAATTCATAGGTTAATGTGGCAAACTTCACTGCAGTTGCACATCCTTTTGCTGCTACTTTTACTGTTGTCGTCCAGTAACTTTAGATTTTTGTGATCAGTCCCCATTGATGGTCATCTCAGATGATTGTACACCTGAGGATCCGTTTACTCAGCCTGTGCAAAAAAAAGCCGTAAAATGTGCTCTGCGAGTCTGGACGGCCTTTATCTAGTCTGGGAAAATAAACCTGACGGCGTACATCAAGTTGAAATGTAGTATCCCGTAAAAGTCAAGAGATCTCAGCCTCTGCTGCTTAGTTTTATCACTGAACTTTGAACCTTTCTCCAACTTCAACGGACGGGCTTCCTCGGGAGTATCGTGGTATGTTGTGTTCCAATAACGGCAAATGATGCCGGTGAGCAGGAGCAATCACCTGGCGAGAAGAGCGCGATGGCCTTGAGACAGCTGTACTCGGCAGAGTCCACCTGCAGCCGGGTCAGCTTGTCCACCTGGTCCTGGAACACCCTCACCTGGTCCATGAAGGACACCACGCGCTCCGCGGACATGGGCGAGGAGTGGAAACCCGCCGCGGCCAACAACGGAGCCATGTGGAGCGGCAGGGCCGACTGGGCTGCGTTGAGGATGAACAGCTCGCTCCAGCTCAGCCTCAGCAGGGCCACCTGTGGATTTGTGAGCGTGTTCATCAGACACCCCTACACCGTTATCATGCATCTTTAATGTTCACTGTACTCATTCTGTATTTATGCTGGTTATAAACGTGATTTGATCGCCTTCACAGTGTCTTTTATACTTGTATGCATCCCAACACAGCAAACCTTTGTCCTCCAAGTGAACTCTACTAACCTGGTCTGACACAGGCAGCTCAGGGAAGTAAGGGATGTTTCTGGCCCACTCGACAGTGCTGAAGAGTAACCGGGCAGCCAGTTCACAGATGTTATCGATGCCCATGGCGTTATCCGGACCGGCCTGCTGGTTGTACTGGTGTCCGAACCGGCTGCTGGGGTACGGCTCGGCGCGCAGCAGCTGGGAAATAAGCTCGGACACCGGCTGGCCTCCGCCACTGCCTCCATTGTTGTTGTTGTAGAACTCGCCACCTCCAAGCCCACTGGCACCACCTATGGGCGTGATGGAGGGGCTGAGGCTCGGCTGAGGTGGGATGCGACCGCGTTGAACTGCTGTAGTTTGGTTGGGGGACAAAGGGGAGGAGAGGGGGAGGGGGAGGAAGGGAGAGGAGAGGAGAGGAGAGGAGAGGAGAGGAGAGGAGAGGAGAGGAGAGGAGAGGAGAGGAGAGGAGAGGAGAGGAGAGGATTAGAGAAGATGAAGGCAGAGGAGAAAATTGTGAAGAACAAGGGGAGGTGAAGGAGGGGATTTGGAGAAGAAAACCAAGAGAAAGAAAAGTTAAAACTGAGTTCAGCCAGCGGTGTATGTCAGATTATCAGCAGACAGGCTTGACCCAATTAGGCAGCTATTCTTCAAGATTGAAAGGAGGCCCAATCGAATCCAGACCGATTCCTCAGCAAGCGTGTCAGACCGGGGGAGAAATGTTCCTATTCTCGTCAGGCTAAATGAAGGTTATCTACAGAAATAGAGACTTTGTGACAAGAATTTACTTATAAAATTTTGAAATCTTTAAAATATTTATTCAGGAGGAAAAAATCTAACACGACACTGCTGTAACCACAAAGAGGATTGCGTCTGCGCTCCTGTGAGACCACGGAGCATGACTCGGTGCAGAGAAAGCATTATTGCCAAAACTGAGACGGAGGGGCAGATTAGTGAGTAGAGACTCACTCATCTGGGGTTATGAATTCATGTAGTAAGCATCTGTCCTGCTTACGTGTCCTTGAGCAAGACACTGAATCCGTACCACACGGGAATGCCGCTCAGTGTCTGCCTCTGACCTTTGACCTCCCTGTGAGAAAAGGCAATTTCTCTACAGGGAGCCATAATGTGTCTCATTAGCATGCTTTATGATCTGCGGTTATGGGAAGAACGACTAAGATTTGTATTTATAATCACATAACTCCTATTAAAAACGAGGTGAAATATCTTCCTTGTGTTTTCAATGTCGAAAGTCCTTTTACATTTGGAAGCATTCAGGTATCTATTTGTTATTTGTTTCAGTGTGTCTGCAGAGTGACATTCACTTGAGCGCCACCACTTAAGGTGAAATCCCCATATTGGATTCTTCCTGATCGAGCCAACAAGTCAGATGGTTTGCGGAGCTTCAAGCGGAGGCTTACGACTCGGGGACCGCAGGTGCCTTAGCACTGTATTCCTCTCAGTCACTCTTACACAGGCACTAGATTAAGCCACTTAGTACATGGCATTGAGCTGACACGCATGGCTAGCTGAGGCCATGATATGGCCCAGACAGCCATGTGTGCCATTTTCTCTGCACTGTGGAGTGGAGGAGGCAAGATAACGACAAAGACAATTTAATACTACACCATGAATGATTTTTCTTTTTTTTTTTTCTGAAAGCAGCTGACGGAAGTAATGAGAAGGCTCTCCGAGGCCTCCTTCCCAACCAAAAAAAAAAAACCAATTATTGCCTTTTTTTTCATTTTCATATTAATTCAAGTATTTCCAGTATGGCACAAGTACAATCATATAATGTCCCACAGTGTGTATCATTTTATTTTTTTTTTCTCCAGAGGACATGAATGGCTGGGAAAGGCATTGAACAGGCTAGATACCTTCTTTGCGCATGCCAACGCGGAAACACTTCTTCAGGCGACAGTACTGGCATTGGTTCCTGTGGTGCTGGTCTATCTGACACTCTCTGTTTGACCTGAGAACGTAAACAGATAATTACAGGAATATAGGTCATTAATTATCCATAAAACAATACCGCAGATTGTATTTTCTTTTGCGAAATGAATACGTTTTGCGCCAACCGTAATCAGTCGGATTTACGCGGGTGTCAGGTTGTGTGATCTGATTTGACCTCGACACACAAATTAGCACAACCGTACTAACCTAAAGACAAATACATAACTAATCTTCTGCTGCACCGCAAATGTGAAAAAGAAACCTTGATGTAAGGTCATCATCTTCTATTCAAAGACATTTTGATATACATACAAGCTGTTCGCAGATTAAGAGTCGTGTCTACAGCCTGAGACCAACACTTCCCGTTTACAGAGCTTCTGAGCATTAATATTGCATTAGGAGGTTTTCCATGAGGGCTGCGCACAATATCACTTTGCTTAGAGAGCAGATGGCTGTACTGTTCACAACCAGCGCTTTCATTCTCGTTGAAATCAAATAGAACTGAAATTATTAGTCCATTAAATCAGCAGAAAAAAAATATTTACACAGTTAATTGTTTGAATTACTATTTAGGAACAAATAACCAGCAATCACATGGCCCTGACAAGTTATAATATCTTTGGCTTTAGGCTGTTGTTATGACAAAGCATAGCAACTGAAGTGATATATAAACATAGTAGACATCAGATAGATGATGAAAATAATCACTAATTGTAGCCCTAAATTCAAGATTGTAAGTATGAAATGGAGAGTCATTTACAACATCTAGCAAAGTACAGCTGCAAACTAACAGCTTCATGTTTGTTTTTCAATTCACCTTTTTATTTTCTTAATTCATTGATTTATCCTTTAGGGCAGTAAAATGTGAAAGAAATTGAAATTTGCACCCTCACAATTCCCAGCCCCGAAGACCGACACACTAAATATACTTGTTCTGTCTGATTAAGAGTCCAAAATGCACCGATATTCACTTTACTAACCTACAAGACAAAGACAAGCGGGAAAAATCTCCACATTTAAAAAGCAGGAACTGGAAAATGTTAAAAATGTGTGTTTGTAAAATGTTAAATATCTTTTATTTAACAGTTGATGAACATGTTTTGTCGATGAACTGAACTCTGGATGGACTAACAAATTATTTAAATGTATATTTCAATCATAAATTTGTAAAATAAACGTTTTTGAAAATCATAATTGGTAAAAAAAATTAAAAAAAATAAAAATAAAAAAAAAAAAACCCGAGAGACAACACAGGAGCCATGCTGTCGGTGCAACGAAAACCAGACACCACAATACATTTTACAACTCGTATCCTCTTCTGGCTACGATCAAGCATGCGTGTCATCGTCAAAACAACAACAAAGATTACCCATCATGCCTCGCGGTCCGTGTCTCACCTGCAAGTGTAGCTGAGGTTGCGTCTGGACGCTGCGCTTGAAGAAGCTCTTGCAGCCCTCCGCAGGTGAACACGCCCGTAATGTTTGCCCGCTGGACTTGTCCCCGCACACCACGCAGTCCACCACGCAGGCCTTGTCCTCGTCCGCGGCCTCCATGTCGCTGCCCCCCGGCCTGGGGAGAACCGTCCTCCTCCTCGCCCCTCAGGTAGCTCTTGTCCCCCCAACCCGTTGCTGCCCTCCATTGGGATCTCCCCAGCCCCACTCACCATGGCCATCGCTTGGTTACCGACCACCGCAGAAGAAAATGGGGACAGGCAGCCAAGATGTCTGGTTGCTGTCAAGGGTAACATAAATATCCTGAAAGTCCACGCTGTGAGTTTTCCTCCCTCCCTCCCTCTCCACACCCCCACACCCCACACCCACCTCTCACCTCACCTGGAGAGACTCAGTAGTGTCTGCCTGTCTGTGCTCTCATTTGTTAATTAAGTCTATGGATTATTTTTAGGACCATTTAACTGAGTTTAAAAAAAAAAAAAAAAAAAAACAGTCCTCAGGCTTAATAGGCAGATGTCAATGCGTGGAAAAAAAAAAAAAAAAAAAAAAAAAAAAGGCTGCGAGCTTTGAGGAGGATGATTGTCAGAGGAAGGAAAAACAACCAGCTCAGTCTCCTCCCTCTCCACTATGACCTGGAAACAGTCTCAGTGTGGCAACTTCTGCATGTCTGCGGGTTTCAATGCCTCCTTTTCTTCTCTCGTCCAACTCGCAGCCCGCGTCCGTCTCTCCGCGTGCTGTGCGTTTTGTCCTATTTTGTCCTCCTTTCGGACCAAGTTCCTGAGGATGGTTCAATCAAGAGAAGAGAAGCCCGGTCCAAGTCGAATAGCTTCACACTTCTTCAGCCAGAGAGAGAGCCTTTTTAAAAAAAAAAAAAAATTAAAAAAAAAAAAAAAACAGGAAACAATGAGTCAAACATACAGTGCGCATTCCCAAACCGAAAAAAAATGAGAGAGCGCAAAAGGACAGAAAAAGACGTGCGAGGTAAAAAAAAAAAAAGAAAAAGGACATGAGGTTTGAAGAGGTATGTCCCCCGTACTGTTGTCCTGTCTCACCCCCCTCAACACGTACAGCTCTGTCTCTGTAGCAACAGTAATGGCTGAAAAAGGACCTCAGTGGAGCTCGCCTCAGCACATGCCTGGAGAGGATTTGACCACCCCCTCTTAAAGTACCCCTGACACTGAAATGGGTCTCTGCTCGGAGCAGGTATTCTTCTCTCTCTCTGGTCTGTGTGTGTGTGTGAGGCTAAAAAAATAAAAATAAAAAAAATGAATTCTTAAAA
Source organism: Embiotoca jacksoni (assembly GCF_022577435.1). NCBI lineage: Eukaryota > Metazoa > Chordata > Actinopteri > Embiotocidae > Embiotoca > Embiotoca jacksoni. The sequence continues at coordinate 1,474 of NW_027185363.1, read as the reverse complement.
TCCCTCTAGAAATCATGTTTACCTCCCAGGACGCAGCAACGTGTTGTTTGACTTCCCTCGCCGTAAATGAAATCCTTTTCTCGCTCTGGGATCTTCCTTCCATCCAGCGAAGGCTGAGAGCGCAGGACGCAGCTCTCCTATTCTGCCGTAATCCTCTCAGCGGCGGCGGCGGCGGGCATTGTGACCCATGATGGAAGATTTTTTTTTTTTTTTTTTTTTTACAGCTCAAGCGAGACAAGTTGTGATGTCCGACGCGACCGCATCCACTTTAAACGTAGCGGCGGTTCTTTTCCGTTCGCGCTTTTAACCCCAGCTGCGGACGAGGCGAGGCGAGGCGCGGCGCGGCGCGGCGCAGGCGCAGGCGGCGCCGGCGGCGTGGAGGAGGCGCGGCGGCGCGGCGGCGTGGAGGCGCCTGCGCTCACTTCCAAAAATACACAGCGCGAGCGGATCCTCACCACACAAGGCACGAGGGAAGTGCTCGCTCCTTCTCTCGCTTGTTTTGCAGCGCGAGTGCCCGGTGGGTTGACGGTGTCCTCCGCGTGCTGCTTCCTTCTCCTCGCGCACACGCACACGATAAATAAACAAGAAATCAGGAGAGCGTCCGTGTGCTCGGCCGCTCCGCGGTTCCTGTGGTTGCTCTCCGGGCACTCATGCGGACTTCTCCCTCCAGCCTTTTTGTCAGTGCTTGCCCACCAAGAACTAATGACTTGCGGGCCTAACCCTGTGTGCTGCTTCCCCTCTGTGCGCGTGTGTGTGTGTGTGTGTGCGCGTGCGTGCGTGCGTTTGTTTGTGTGTGTGTGTGTGTGTGGAGAAGCCTTTCCCTATGGCTCAGGCAAAAACGGAGGAGGGGGTGGGACGAGATGGGTGCTCCTCTCCATCCCCCTCCTCTCCCCTCTCTCTCCCTCTCTCTCTCTCTCTCTCTCTTCTTCTTCTCTCTCCTCTCTTTCTCTCTCTCCCTCCCTCTCTCTCTTGCCTCCTCTCTCTCTCTCCCTCTCTCTTCTCTCTCTCTCCCCCTCTCTCTCTCTCCTCTCTTCTCTCTCTCTCTCCCTCTCTCCTCTTCCCTCTCCTCTCTCCTCCCCTCTCTCTCTCTCTCCCTCCCTCTCTCTCTTTCTCTCTCTCTTCCTCTCTCTCTCTCTTTCTCTCTCTCTCCTCTCTTTCTCCTCTCTCCCCTCCCTCTCTCTCTCTTTCGCTCCCTCTCTCTCTCTCTCTTTCTCTCTCTCTCCCCTCCCTCTCTCTCTCTTTCTCTCTCTCCCCCCTCTCTCTCTCTCTCTCTCCTCCCCCTCTCCTCTCTCTTCTCCCTCATCCTCTCTCTCTCTCTCCTCTTCTTTCTCTCTCCTCTCCCTCTCTCTCTCCTCTCCCCCCTCCCTCTTTCTCTCTCTCCTCTCTCTTTCTCTCTCTCTCCCCTCCTCTCTCTCTCTCCCCCCTCTCTCCTCCCTCTCTCTCTCTCTCTCTCTCTCTCTCTCTTCTCTTCTTT